>NW_021703765.1:51136993-51338156 GCF_005190385.1 Monodon monoceros
GCTCTCCTGCCTGATCCAGGGTATTGGAATACTTTATATATATGTATACATACACACACACACACACACACACACACACACTTATATTGCAGTACTATGCTAGTGTCCTTCAGACTTCTCTGTCTGGGAGAAAAAAGCTTTAGGAACTCTAATGCTTTTTTTCATATGGACATGGAGTGAGAAGATAGAGACACAGAAGCTTGAAATTATTTGGCATGTTTTAAAGAACCTGCAAGTAGTTTGGCATAAGCATGTGGTATTTGTGGGAAAGTAATAAGAAGAGGGTGGAAAGAGAGGATATGGACCAAACTATGAAAGATTTTCACTCTGAAGGCAAGCAGGGAACACTAAAGGATTTTAAGTAGGGGAGCAACTTGGTCAAATTTGTTTTTTTAGAGAGCATATTTTGGGAGCTGTACTAGGGAGCAGTGAGACTGGAGGAAGACCTGTCAGGAGGCTTTGCAGTGATCCAAGTGAGAGATGATGGTGGCCTAAGATGTGACATTGGAAATGGAGAGAATTAGGGGGATTTTAGAGACTCTAAAAAGAGCCAGAAACCTTTGTAATTTACTAGATATGGAGGTTAGGTGAGAGAAGGGAGGAGTGAAAAATGACTCAGTTTTTGACACTGGCACTTGGGTAAATTGTGTAATTATAGAGATAGAGAAAGCAAGAGGAGGAATTTTGTGACAAGGTAGGGCAGAACATTTTGTTCTCTTGTCTATACAGCATCAAAAACCTTCAGATGTTTGAATTAGCCATCATGATTCTTTTTGTCTTTTATTACACAGCCTCAAATAATTCATCTATTTTCTTAAGATATATCTTTGTTCATACATCATTTTAATTGCTACTTATACTTGACTTTTCCACTGTGCCTCCTAACATATACTACCCTGATCTAAAGAAAACTTACTAAATGAAGTTGAACCAAGAGACTATAGAATGTTACTGTTGGTCTCCATGATACTCCAGTGATATATGATTTATATGATACATAAATATGTACACCAAGACATTTTTTTCACCAGTTTTAGAAGCTTCTCAAAACCTTTTTTGCTAACTGCAAATTCTTAGGTCATTTTCTCATTTCTTGAGTATTTACAAATATTTCAGTTAAGATGTCCTCAGCTAATAGTGACTCAGACCATAAGGAGATCTAGTGTTTACTTAAAAGAAGCTTGGAAGAATGTGATCTTAGTCTTGTTTGATGGATAAATGATGTCATCAGGATCTAGGTTCTTTTCTTCTTTCTAGTTTGTTATCTTCAGAGGATTAGGTTCATTTTCATGTTTGTGACCTCCTGGTTTCAAAAATGGCCACCACAGCTCCAAGCATCACATTCTTGCATAAAAATATCCACAGCAGGAATGAAGGGGGAAACAACCTTCTTCTTGCACACCTTTCTTTTTTTAGAGAGGAAAATCTTTCCCAGAACTGTCCAGCAGACTTCTTTTTTATTTCTTATTGGGCCAAATCACTGGGCCAGATGGATTGAGATTGCTATGCTTGGTGTAGACCAAGATTGATTGCCTGGAAAATGAACTATTACTGTCTAAACAAAATCACTGTTTTGTTACCAAGGAAAATAGGGAGTTGGCTGTGGAATGGGCAATCAGCAGTGCCTACAGGAAACCAAAGAAATGTTTGATGAAATAAAGGAACAAGCAACAGAATGGATCAGTTTGCATTGGTCTTAAATTTTTGTATCTATCTATCTATCTGTCTGTCTATCTGTCATCTCTCTACCTGATTTCTAGTTCTACTAGCTTAAATCCTTATAATTCCGTTATCATCTAACTTGCATTTTATCATCTTATCCAGAAACAGTATGGGAGAATTTGTCCAATGCTTTATTAAGAAAAAAAATGAGAATAAATTACCATACATTATTAGTGACCTAGCAATGTTTTTTTCCTTCCAGTTGTTTTGAGATATAATTGACATACAACACTGTATAAGTTTAGAGTGTACAGCCTAATGGTTTGACTTACATATGTTGTGAAATGATCACCACAGTAAGTTTAGTTAACATCCATCATCTCATATAGATTTAATAAAAAGAAAAAGCAAAAAAGAAAAAAAAATTGTGATGAAAATTCTTAGGATCTACTCTTTTAACAAATTTCATATATATCATATGGCAGTGGTAACTGTAGTCATCATGTTGTACATTACTTATTCATCTTATAACTGCAAGTTTATATCTTTTGACCACCTTCCTCCAGTTTCCCCACCCTCCACCCCCTACCACCAGTAACGACAAATATGATCCATGAGTTTTTTATTTTGTATTTTCCATTTAAGTGAGATCATACAGTAACAATTGTCTTTGTCTGACTTATTTCATTTAGCATAATGCCCTCAAGGTCCATCCATGTTGTTACAAATGGCAGGATTTCCACATTTTTTTACTGGCTGCATGACTTTCCATTGTATATGTATTCACCACAACTTTTTTTACCCATTCATCTGTTCATGGACACTTAGCTCATTTCCATGTCTTGGCTATTGTGAATAATGTTGCTATGAATATGGGGTGCCGATCTCTTTTCAAGTTAGCATTTTCATTTTCTTTGGAAGTAGAATTGGTGAGACGTATAATAGTTCTATTTTTAGTTTTTTTGAGGATCCTCCATATTGTTTTCCATAGTGGCTATATCAGTTTATAATCCTACCAACAGTGCACAAGGGTTTCCTTTTTTCCTATGCCAGTATTTGTTCTCTTGTCTTTTTATTTTGGCTGCACCATGCAGCATGTGGGATCTTAGTTCCCCGATCAGGGATCGAACCCGCGCCACCTGCATTGGGAGTGTGGAGTCTTAACCACTGGACCACCAGGGAAGTCCCTTTCTTGTCTTTTTGATGGTGGCCATTCTAATCATGATATCTCATTGTGGTTTTGATTAGCTTTTCTCTATGATTAGCAATGTTGAGCATTTTTAATGTACCTGTTGGCTATTCGTGTATTGTATTGTTTTTAGAAAAATGTCTATTCAGGTCTTTTGCCTGAATGATTGGATTATTATTATCATTATTATTTTGTTATTGAGTTGTATTCTTTATATATTTTGGATATTAACCCCTTATCAAATAGATGCTTTGCAAATATTTTTTCCCCACTCCATAGGTTGTCTTTTCACTTTGTTGATTGTTTCTTTTGCTGTGTAGACATTTTTTAGTTCAATGTTTCCCACTTGTTTATTTTTGTTGCTTGTGCCTTAGGTTTCATATCCAAAAAAATCATTATAGAAATGGTTTTAGAGATTACTAACACATTATTTTCTGTATATTCATGAATCCATTGTTTCATAAGTTGGTCTAAAACTTTTCTGGTGTTCCTGGGATTCATCCTTTACTTCTTTTTTTGATAAATTGGAGCAATGATCTTTTTTCCTAATTATTCCTCAAAAGATATATTTGGTGATTCAGAGATAAAACCTGGGTAATCTTTCATCCTCTTGAAGTAGAATTTGTGTGGTCCTTAAGACTTGAACTCATTTAAAGTAGTAAGTTCACTGGACTTATTGTGGTGATCATTTCACAATATATACAAATAATGAATCATATTCTATACCTGAAACTAAGGTAATGTTATATGTCAATTATATCTCAAAAAGTTGTAAAGAAAAAGGACAAGAGAAAGTAGAAGGTATTTGTAGCACATATAACAAACAAAAGACTTATAAAGAATAGCTAATAAGAAAAAGAAAAAAAACTGAATTGAAAAATGAGCAAAATACTTGAGCTGGTACTTTAGAAAAGAGGATATCCAAATGGCCAATAAGTATAATATGGGGTTCATTAGGCATTAGGGAAATTATTAAAACCACAGTGAGATACCATTACACAACTATCAGATAGACTAAAATTTGTGAGTCTGACAATACTAAGTATTGGAAGGATGACAAACAGTGGAAACTCACATACACTGCTAGTAGGAGTTGTGAAAGGATACCAGTTTGGGAAACAGTTTGGCAATGACTAATTTAAAAAAAGTGATCTGATCCTGCTTTGCTTTCTTATTTCCCTTGGGATGCTTGATCATTCCCCTTCCAGCTAGTTTTACTCTCTTTCTCTCTGTCTCTCTCCCTTTCTCTCTCTTGCACTTTGTCTACACACACACACATGCATACATGGAATTGTGTAAGTAGTTCTTTATGTTACCTATTAATAGTCACCATTTATAGTCACCATTGCATTTACTTTTTAAGGTATGGACCTATCTTCACCTTGTTCCTCTGGCTTCAGAAGAACATTATTAACCCCAGTCCCCGGTGTACTCTCTATGACCATGCCTTCTTTTTCCTGATTACTGTAATCTCTATTGCACTGAAGGGAGGATAAAAAGGGTTAAAATCTGTTCACTGGGGCATGGTAACGTTTGAGTCAAAAGAATTCCTGAAGCAGATAGGTAAAATTCCTTGTTTGCATGTAGATTGGCTGGAAATATTTCCCTTGGTTTCCATTTCAAATCATTATGAAGTTTGTTTTTATTTGTGCAACTTAAAAAAATAAACGCAGTCATAACCTAAAGTTTTGTGTAAGGCAAACCTCTGTTCATGCTGAGTTAAAGAAATGACACTTAAAAATGATTACTTTATTAGATTCAGGATAGTGCTTACCTCTGGGTGGGGGTAAGGGAGGAGGGTACAAGCAACTTTACAACTGTATTGGTCACGTTTAGCTTCTTAAGAAAGGTGATACCCTAATGTTTATTGTGCTAGTCTTCACATATTTGTGCACATTCATGCATTAAACATAACTATATCTATAAACAGAAAAAGATTAAAAATAAAAGTAATAGGGGCATATACCCTGAGAAAACCATAATTCAAAAAGAGTCATGTACCACAATGTTCATTGCAGCACTATTTACAATAGCCAGGACATGGAAGCAACCTAAGCGTCCATTGACAGATGAATGGATAAAGAAGAAGTAGCACATATATGCAGTGGAATATTACTCAGCCATAAAATGAAACGAAATTGAGTTATTTGTAGTGAGGTGGATGGACCTAGAGTCTGTCATAGAGTCTGAAGTAAGTCAGAAAGAGAAAAACAAATACTATATGCTAACACATATATATGGAATCTAAAAAAAAAAGGTTCTGATGAACCTAGGGGCAGTACAGGAATAAAGACACAGATGTAGAGAATGGACTTGAGGACACGGGAAGGGGGAAGCTGGGATGAAGTAAGAGAGTAGCATTGACATATATACACTACCAAATGTAAAATAGATAGCTAGTGGGAAGCAGCTGCATGGCGCAGGGAGATCAGCTTGATGCTTTGCAACCACCTAGAGGGGTGGGATAAGTGGGGTGGGAGGGAGACGCATGAGGGAGGGTATATTCACTTTGTTACACAGCAGAAACTAACACAACACTGTAAAGCAATTATACTCCAATAAAGATGTTAAAAAAATAATAAAAAAACTAAAAGGAATAAATTGGCGGAGCAATCTTACATATTACATTGACTAGGTAAAGAGTTAATTGGCTGATCCTGAGAGATTCCTGCATTCTTTTATTCACTTATTCATTCAGTAAACACTGATTGAACACTTACTGTGCTATGTGATGGAGCTATAATGTAGAATAATGTGGTTGCAGGCCCCAGCAGATCTCCCAGTACAGTGGAGTACACAATGTGTAAAAAATAATTGATACTATGACCAGCAATATAACAGAAATACAAAACGTGTTACGATAACTGAAGGGACGTGTGCCTGTGTGTGTCTCTTTGTGTGTGTGCCACTAAGTATGTTAAAGCTGTCATGGATGGCTTCACAAAAAAAAGACTCTAAGCCTCTCTTTTTCTTAGTTATACCAGATGCATGCTCCCTGTGAGCATCATTCTTTGCATTGCGAGCTTATGGGAACTATTTATTCTGAGGACCTAAAGGTTGATGGGAGAGGAGATCTTAAATGGCACAAGTGGCTGGTCTTGTTTTCAGGTGCCTGTCTGTGTGGTTCAGAAGCTTCCCTTTTGATGCATCCTTTTGTAAATTTCTCTCCAGTCCAGGACCAACTGATGCTCTACCTTAAGGAGGAGAGATTTATTCAAGTCACATTGGAAGACCATGAGAAGGCAGTAACTGCTCATCTGGGTCATATGAAGAGGGAATTTGGGCCTCAGTGATGGATTTCTGCCTGGCCCTCTTTCTATTTTTTCCTCCTTTAGTTCAGAAATATAGGAAAGTAGTAGGGTGTAGAGGGAAGGAGAAATCTGTTTAGGGATTCAGTTAGACATAAGATTCAATTTCAACATGACTTGCCTCCAAAGCATCATCTGGAGCATTTTCACTGGAAGAGGTAACACTTGGGGTTTTAGAAATTGAATTTGGTGCTGATGAAAGACCTGACTTAGAATCTTGGTGTTAGTTTGTTCCCTAAAGGCAGAGCTGGCCAAAAGGCAGCAGTGAGGGATAAGCTAAACAAGAGGAGTGCCTTGTTGACTCAAGTGTCCTTGAGTCCAAGGTCCCAAGGACTTAATGAATGTCCTATGTATATTCGTAGTTGGGGATTGCATTACAAAGTTCACATCCAAGGACATAAGTATAGGGAAGTGAGCTGATCAGAGGCTGAATCAGAAAATACTCACTCCTAGCCCCGCCCCCCCAACATCATTTGTGTGTTTTCTCTGGTTTTCATTAGACTGGTGTACCTGTCTACCTACTTAGCACTAGAAACATTCCTCATTCCCTTTCCAGTGGTCTCCAGGTTAGACAATGGTTTGGGGACCTCATTAAATGTCTAAGATTGACGTATGTTAGACACTTGACTTAGGATAGTTATAGAGAAGTAAAACTGATGGTGATTCAAAACTTTTCCACTGTATAATACTCAGGGCTGATATCTCATTTCTGGAGAGTATACCAAACATTTCTTAGCTTCTAGTTTCCTTGACCTGCTAATAATTCCCCCAGAAAGACTATCAAGGCTGTCAATTTTACTTGACATCTTATAACTGTCATGGAAATAATAAGCGATCATTCTTTTTTTTTTTTTTTTTTTTTTTGCGGTACGTGGGCCTCTCACTGTTGCGGCCTCTCCCACTGCGGAGTGCAGGCTCAGCGGCCATGGCTCACGGGCCCAGCCACTCCGCAGCATGCGGGATCTTCCCGGACCGGGGCACGAACCCATGTCCCCTGCATTGGCAGGCGGACGCTCAACCACTGCGCCACCAGGGAAGCCCGCGATCATTTTTAACAATTCAATTTGATAAGTAGATACCTTTTCTCCTCTAAAATTGATGAAATTTGAGCAGCAGTCTCAAATTATATCTTCACAAAGTACAGTAAAGTTAAGAGGAAAATGTGTAGGTTTTTGAAGAAAAGCAATAATGAGAAAAATGCCTCACCATTTTCCCCTGCTTTTATTCATCCATTGAAGAAATATTTATTGGGTACCTGTTATGTGCTAAGCACTGAGTGAAATGTCAGGGATAAAATGAATAACAAACAGAAGTCTTAGCCCTATAAAAATTTCTGGTAAGAAAGAGATATTGAATAAATAACTACCTTCATTCATCATTACAAACTATAATAAGTGGTATAAAGACAATTCATGAGGTACCATGAGAACTTGTAACAGAAAGCCTGTGAGTCAGAGAAGGGCTCCCTGAAAAAGTGGTTTTTGAGCTGATATTTGTTTGTTTGTTTGTTTGTTTTTTTTTTTGAGCTGATATTTGAAGGAAAAGTAGGAGTTAACTAGGCAAAGAAAATGAAGTGTGTTTTAGTTAACTTGGGCTGCTATAACAAGTACCATAGACTGGGTGGCTTAAATAACATTTATTTCTCATAGTCTGAAGGCTGGGAAGTGCAAGATCAAGGTGCTGACAGATTTGGGTCTGGCGAGGGTCCCATTTTCGGGTGTGGGATTTCAGCATATTACTTTTGAGGGGACGCATAAACATTCCATCCAGCTTCAGAGTTCTGAAGCCCTGCAACAATATGTGCAAAGGTCCTGAGGTGGGTGGGAGCTTTTAAGAAACTTAGAGAGGCCAGTGTCACTGGAGCTCTAAGGGAGGAATAGAGGGCTTACACTATGAAGCTGCAAGATAAGTAGGGGCCAGATGATCCAGAGCCTTGTAGTAACAGTTAAAGATTTTGTGATTATTCTAAGAAAATAGGGACATCATTCGAAGGTTTTAATCAGGGGAATAGCGTGATCATATTTTTATTTATATTTATTTATTTTTAAAATTAATTTTTATTGGAGTATAGTTGCTTTACAATGTTGTGTTAGTTTCTGCTGTGGCGTGATCATATTTTTATTTGAAACATCACAAATTGTAGTGTGGAGAATGGATGTGGGGCAAGCAAGGATGTCGGGGGCCAGTGAGGAGGCTATTAACTAGCACAGGTGAGAAGTCATCATAGCTTGGATTAGGTGGTGGAAGTGGAGCTGGAGACCCATGGATGGTCTGAGTTATTTAGTGGTAAATTGATAGCACTTGATGATAGATTGGAAATAGAAGGTAAAGGAAGTGGAAAGAGTCAAGTCTTACTACAGCTACCTGATTTATTGTAATGATTAAGCAAGAGTGCTGGTCACTGTAATAAGGATCACTGGAGGAGATTCAGATTTTGGGAGAAAATCATGAAGTTTGTTTTGCATTTGAGGGAGCATTTGAGGTGTCTTTCAGATACCCAAATGGATATATGGAGTAGACAGTTGTATACGAGTCTGGAGCTAAGAGGAGTAGTATGTCTGGGAGATGTAAATTTGGAAGTTGTTGACATATAAATTGTTACTGAAACCACATTTTGGGTGAAATATGGGCTGAGATTGATTAACTAATGCAATTTAGCTCACCATGACCACATGCAAGTTCATAAAATTTTAGCATTGGATAGAAACTTAGAAATTACCTTTATTTTTTGAAATAGTAAAATATTTTAAATTATTTCCACTACAAAGTAATACATGCTTATTAGAAAATATTTTGGAAACATTAGCCCTCCCTCTACTTTCCCCATTTTTGTAAACAGATGATGAAAAGGAGATGTCAGGAGATGAAAGTGGGTCATCTTCAGCAGCATATATGGGCCAAGAACCCTAAACGCCTTAACTACGGTTATTTTATATCATGATAATCCATTGTTTTTAGTCCAGGCATTTCTTTGATATAGAGGTGAGATCTTGGGAAACAGAGAAGCCATATATTACTATTATTTTGATTATGAACAGGACCAGTTCTTAACAAACGATCTTCAACACTAGAACATTTGTAGGTCCTGGGTAACATAAGTGGTATAGCACACAGAACTATCCTTTTATCACCTCTTCTCTTGTAGTCTAAAGTTACTCAGTTACCTAATTTCCCTGACACCATTTTGATATGGAGAGGGCCAGGTCGTACTTGGAACTTTCTGTTATTTTGTACAGATTTGTAGTTTCATATCTAGTTGAATTACTGTTTTTCCACCTGAAATTAATCAACATATAAATTCGTGTAATTCCGGAGTTGGAAAAGAGAGCAATCTTTTAGGGGAAGTGCCATGTTGGGGAACAGGGATAGGAAGGGTTAAAGACAGTAGCTCTCTTGCTCTTTCCTAGAAATTAAAAGATCCTGGAGTGCTTATGTGAGCTGCAGGCCAACCTAGGTAATAGGAGAGTATTTTGCAGGAAAAAATGAACTGAGGAGGTAGAAGAGAGTCCTTCTGTGCCTTCTGTTTTTCTAGGACAGCCAAGATAGGAGATCTTTTTTTTTTTTTTTTTTTTTTGCGGTACGCAGGCCTCTCACCGCCGTGGCCTCTCCCGTTGCGGAGCACAGGCTCCAGACGCGCAGGCCCAGCGGCCATGGCCCATGGGCCCAGCCGCTCCGCGGCACGTGGGATCCTCCCAGACTGGGGCATGAACCTGCGTCCCCTGCATCAGCAGGTGGACCCTCAACCACTGCACCACCAGGGAAGCCCAAGATGGGAGATCTTAAAATAAGAAACTTCAAGAAATCACAAGCAATGTTCTGACCCCAAGTATTGCTGCTGAAAACCAGAGAGCAACCTGGTAATTGAAAGGGCTAGCCCACTGGAAGTGTAATTAATCTTTCTGGCAGTTACCTACTTTCAAAACAAGAATGAATCAGATATTTTATCTGAGGTCGGTAGTGAGTCATCTTTGAAGAAAACGTCTAATTGAACTCTGGAAATCTGGAACCACCTTGGAAGATGGCATTCTGACCCCTTACAGTAAATAGTGTCTCATCAATATTTATATTTAATAAAAAGAAACTATGACAACTCAGTTATATTTTTGCTTGTCTATTAGTAGAGACTGATGTAGGCAAGTTGGACGGTGAACATATTGGTGTTTATCAAGTACCATTCAAAGGAGAGAACTTATCTGGCAGACACAGATGTTTTGGTTGCCTGTATTCTGGTGCATGTCACAGGTTGAGTTCCCTGAAAAACAGACTCTGAGATGAAGAGGAACATACGGGAACATTCAGGAAGCAGGACAGGGCAGAGGGAGAGGTTGAGCTGTGATGCATCTCAACAGATGTCTCAGCCAACTCTCTGGGGAGCTCTGAACCTGGGATGACTCTTCACAGTTGCCCTGAGTTGAGCCAGGGACCAGGCCATTATACTCCCATGTCAATCAGTTGTTAGATTCTGGCCATCCTAGGAAGGAGGCATGATCTTGGGTGAGACAGCTCTCTTCAGCAGAGGTAGGTCTACATAGGGGTCTGACAGCTGAGAGCTTCTGCTTTCAGCACTCTCAGAGGCTGGGAGTAAGTCTTCATTCCTAATGGGGGTCTGGGTAGCAAATCCCCACAGTCACCACAGTCCATTCATTGGGCCATTATGATCTACTTCTTTGTGTCAGTTCTGGAAGCAATTTCTCTAGGATTCCAGTGGGCCGTTTTCTCCCTTATGTAAACTTAACAAAAGAAAGGTAATTTGACAACCATAGCCCCTGATTTGCAGAAAGTCTTAGGGCCACAGTTGATGTTCATCATCACCCTCCTCTACTCTTTTTTTTTGATTCCCACCACCCTTCATTGATACCTTTGCTGGTCTTAGTGGCTTACTTGTTGGTGTGACCCAGACCTTCATTTTGGGTCTAAGGGGTCTAAGCCCTTCGTATGAGTAAGCTATAGTGCCCAGGTGGAAGCTACAGCTTGCTGTTCAGTGAAACTCTTGCTGTGTCCCTTGGAGGAAGCATTCCCTCTTTGGGTACTAGGACCTGTAAAACCACAGAGCCCCAAGCTGTAGGGCGGGGAAGCACAAATTCCCCAAACGGGACTCTGGGAATAATGGTATATGGGGCCACTCCTGATTCTACTCGTTATTTCTCAGACCCATATATTCTACCTGCTTGGGACACAGTACTCATGTAAACATCATTGATTTAAAATATGTACTGCATCCTGGAGGATGGCCCTTGACAGGTAGTTTTTCTGAGTTGGCACTTTAGCTGTGCTTTCAATAGGCTGTTCCATCATCCTATCAGGCTCTCAGCTTCTGGGTATTGCAGTACATTATATGAGAAATTGATCCTATGGTCAGTTCCTTCTGCTACAGCTCCTTTGCTGTAATATTCATTCTTTGGCCTGATGCAATTTATGTGGGATACTTTGCCAGTGGACCAAATATTCTGTAAGCCTTTGGATAGTAATGCTGGCTAAGGTCCTAGTGTAGGAAAGCAAATCTTTTGTAGATGTATGTCCCAGAATATATGTCTGTTCCTATGAAAATGAATAATTATCCTTTCTATGGAAGAAGGGGTCTAATGTAATCAGCTTGCTACCAGTGGGCGATTGGCCCCTAGAAGAATGGAGCTGTACTGGGGACTCAGCATTGTTCTTTGCTGTTGGTGGGTTAGACATTCAGCAGTCACAGTACTAGATCACCCTTGGTGGGTTAAAGGTCATTCTTTGAACCCATGCATAGCCTCCATCCCTGCCACCATGACTGCTTCTTTCATGTGTCCATTGTATCTGTCATGGGGTGGCTATTGACAGAGGGTGGCTTATATCAACTGGCTGAGTCATTCTATCTACCTGAGTGTTTACTTCCTCTTCTGTGATGAATTATCTTTGATGGGCATTGACACGTGGTATAAAGATTGTCATACCTTGTCTCTATTCCTGTATGTCCATCTACACACCTCTGCCTAAAGCTCTGCTTTTTGGGAGGATCTTCCCTCACCACTGAATTTCAGGGCCAATTGTGAGTAGGGATATAGTACAGCCACCATCCATTTTTGGTTTTCACCCACATGATAAGCTGACCCATCTATGAACCAAGCTCAGGCTTTTTCCCTCCTCCATCAGCTGGTCCAAAGGGATCACTCCTGTGACCATACATGTGCACTGAGGAAGAGGCTCAGGCGCCACGGTGGTGGATGACATGTGGGTCTGGGCTACTTGCTGTGCAGCCTGCTTGTGCTCTGTGCTCCTGCTTGTGTTCAGTCCCCTATGTACATTTCCATCTGATAGCTGGACCTGTCCAACCTGTGACTTGGTGGTGCTGACATCCCCAGTTCATAGGGGCTGTTCTAACTTGGTGTCCAATGGTCCTACACTCTATTTCTACCAGGGCTCAGAAACATGCCAGGAACCATTTCCTAAAACGTGTGTAATTCTCCGTTACAGGTGACATGCCCAAGAACCCTATGAATCCGTGTTATGAGTCTCCTATTGGTACTTGCCATAAATTGCACATGACATCTTTTCTCATCACTGAAACCTCTATCACCACAGGATCTGCTGGGGTACATGGTCTGAAAGGCCGGGTTGCTTGAACTGCAGCCTGGACCTGCTGCATAGCCCTTTCTTGCTCTGATCCTAATGAAAATCTGACAACTTTTCCTGCCCTGGACCCCCACTAAAAGCTGGAAACTTGGTGTTGAAGCAATAGTCTCAATATTTTCAGGTATGGAATATGCTGCCTTCATAACCCAAAGAAGACTATCAGGCCTTGTTCTTCCTTCTTCATAGTGGAAAATGCAAATCTTAGTATTTGTCCTTTACTTTGGAGGGGAAGTCCTGGCTTACCCAAGTCAATTAGACATCTGAAAGTTTTACTGGTATGTTGGGGTCCTGAATCTTCAGAGGGAATATCTCCCATACTCTGGAGTTCATGTGTCTTACCATGGCCTCCAATGTACCAGCCAAATTTTGCTTATCTGCTCTGATGAGTATAGTGTTATTAATATAGTGGGCCAGTGTGATGTTTTCCAAGATGTCCAGTCAGTCCAAGTCATGCTGGATTATATTATAGCAGAAGGTGGGAGAGTTATCATGGTCCTGGGGCAAGACTATAAAGGTTTACTGTTCATTTCAGGTGAATGCACACTGTTTCTGCTCTCTTGTTAGAGAGATGGAAAAGAATGCCTATGCCAGATCAAATGCCACATAACCATGAACCCAAGGCTGCTCTAGCAAAGACTTCACATATGGCACAGCAGCTGCAAGTGGGGTTATACTACTTGATTGAATTTGTGGTAATCCTGTCTACTATGGAATACTTCTCGTTTTTGTGGGGAATCAGAATGGTTAATTAAAGGAATAGAATTGAATTATTTAAATATGTTACTGATCTCTGCCTCTCTCCCCGGGAGGCGGTATTATTTTTGATTTTCTATGTTGGTGATGGTGGTAAGGGTTTGCAATTTCAGCAGTTACCATTTGGCTTTCCACACGGCTCTAGTGTTCATCACATAGGCCAAGGAACCAATGTGGGCGTTCTGGCAGCTAGAAGTGGGTCCATTCCAGTTACATATTTGGAGACCAGGAAAATGACCACCAGCCCAGTCAGTGGACCTACTGCACTGACTGTGAACTGGACCTGGGTCGGGACCTCGTTTATTATTTGGCCCCATATACCTCTATTCTAATGGGACCCATGATGATACTTTAGTTTTCTCAGTTTCTGTGTCAACTTGGACCTACGCAGAGGGAGTAATCTTTACACCTCACAGGATACCACAGGAAGGAGAATGTGCCTTGGGTGAGCAGCTTTCTTCTGAGGCAATCCCTGTAGGAGCTCACAGCTGAGGGAGCTCTTCTTGCAGCTGTGGAGTAAGTTCTTCGTTCCTGAAAGCTTCTTTTTCTTGGAAAGAACCCCCTATATATAGAAACTTTACTAAACTTAAACGTTCCCCCCATTCTGCTTCAGTTACTCAGAGTTCGGGAAGGAGAAGAGAAAGGAAATTGACATTTGAGTGCCTACCCTGTCCCAAGCATCAGGCTTGGTATTTTGTATATTTTGTATATCATTTCAATTTGGGAACCTTGTTTGCATTTCTCCAGTGTTTGTACAATCTTTGATTTCTCAGTATCTTCTTTGTCCTTTTGCCTGGAAGGTCCTTCCTCACTTTGCTTGTCTATGGAAGCTGTTCTCGTCCTTTTTGATTTAACTCAAATACTGTCTTGTCTTGGAGTTCCTGATCCCTGAAAAAGGGCTGGGTGCTTCTCATAGCACTTTATGGCCATCCCCCACTAAGCTCTGCTCACAGATCACAACTGCTGTGTCTGCCTTGCAGAGTCCTCTCTCAGTTCTGAGCAGCTGTGCTGCTCATCTTTGCATCCTCAGGGTATAACACAATCCATGTCATAGAGTGGGAGTGCATTAAATGTTGGCTGAGGATTCTCCAGTCTGGAAAAAAGTCTCAAGCACATCAAATTCCCTTTCTTTCAAGGACTGAGCTCATGACATAACTTCTGATTAAAAAAACTTGATTTCCTAGTTTCTCAATAACAGGGTGAAGAAGCTCTTAGAGAAAAGAAACAGGCATTTCTAGTAGCAAAATTTCACTGCATATTTTTCACTGTGTATTTTCACTGCAAAAGAATAAATCAGCATTCTAGTTTGTCAATCAGTCCCTTCAGAATATTTTATCCAGAGTCAATCCCTCAGACCTTGAATGCTTCCAAGTTACTTCCAAGTTGAATGCTACCATCTCTCAGCTGAGTGTTGATGCCCGGGTGAACCTGGAAGCCACACAAAAGATGGTGGAGACTCTGTCCATCAGATTCTGTCATTCTCTTTATGAGTGAGAGGATGAGAGCCCTACCACCAATCAGGATTACCTATTTCAGACTCTAGGTAAGTAAGAACTACTCACTACTCATTGTGCGAAGCCACTGACATTAGGGGTTCATCCTTTATAGCACCTAGTACTTCCTTATCTAAATCAGCTAGCTTGTCCTCCACCAACAGCATATGAACGTGCCCCTCCTTATTCCTTTCAGTCTCACCAATGCCTCCATAGTGCTTAAAAAAGTGCCAATTTCATAGCAGGTAAGTGGTAGGTGTCTCATTGTTTAATCTTTCAATTCTTTGAGTTCTAGTAAAGTTGGCATGGTAATTGACTACTTGTATTTCTTCTTAGCCCAGAGTTCTGTGACTTCAAAAATTCCTGGAAGGCCAAAAAAAAAAAAAAAAGAAAAAAAGAAAAATTCTAAGTTTTAAAATTTCTCCCATATGCATATTTATGAACACTTGGAGATACTATCTTTTAGCCAAAAAAACTAGACTGAATTAGCAGAAATATGAGAATAACTTGAATATAGTTTACTTGGAGCTGCCAACCACCTCTCAGTGGGGCTGTGAGCCAATCTGATGGGGTATATGAGCAGAAGGAAAAAAAACTCAATGGAAGTCATTCAGTTGTTTTAATTAGTCTTGAATCCAGTGGACTAAATGAAAATTCATCTGATTTAATTGAGTGACACTAACTGGTGAAGAGAAGGCAATCAAATAGGCTCTGCATTATAGTTATTCAAAATTTTGTTTTTTCTAATTTACTTCTAATATTTTACCCTTCTTGCTTTGTGCTCTGTGGTCAGACTCTAAAAATAGTTTAGTATTTATTGGAATGTATCACAACAGATTAGAGAATGCTCTGTATACTTGGGCTTGCTTTTATGTTTTCAAATCAAGGGTTGAGATATTTTGTTCTCTGAGTTGGATCACTGAACACAGAAATAGCCAGTGATGCATCATCATGTTTGTTGCCAAAAACCTAAGTCCACAAGAGGATGAGATGGTTTGCAGAGGTAATAGAAGGGAGAAGAGAAGGTTTATAGGAAGAAACAGACTGATTTGGAAGAAGCAATAGGAAAATATGGACTTCTACCAGACTGAAGACATGATTCTCCCAGATGGGCCCTGTGAGTGCAGAAACAGTGAGGACCCAGGCCCATTTTCATGGTGGTAATTAGTGAGGCAGTAAGATCCCAAAGAGAACAGCTGCCTGGTGCATAGGAGAGGGCCTGACCTCAGGCTTAGAGTTCCCAGCTTTACATGTATCTCTCTACCTCTGGCAGAGCATAGAAGCCATAAGAAGTTTCAGGATCTGAAGAGACCATGTAGTTCATGACAGTGGGTTATCTCAGCAATAAGTTATGAAGACAGATGACCTCAACATGACCCTGGAGAAAGGGGCACCCCTCACCAAGCTGCAGGATGGGGACCAAGCCAGAAGTTAAGTTTATTTATTAAAAAATTGATTATTTTGCACACCTGAGTCAGTGGACAGAGATTAATGTCTACTCTATCCACATTTCCTGGGGCCAAACATCTCAGATCATTATGTGCTCATGAGGAGCCATAGCTTTATTTAATTGCATTTGTTTGTTCACTATAATTTGATAATATTTCTTATAAGCACACATTTAAATAATTATTTAACTAAAACAATGTTTTCAGAGTTGGCCTGGCAAAGGGGCTTTGAAATCAGAAGACGCCAGTAATATATGATCCCTTAGCACAAGGTTTAGATTTGAATTTCATCATGACTTAGCGGAAATCAGAGCAGATTTATTGTGCGTACTTAACTGTGGGTAGAGTTATGTGCAGAAAATGCTTCTTATGATCATGAAAAGTAGCACAAAGTGCCATTGAGTTGCTGTCATAGGACACTAGATCCTAAATTTTAGAAAAGGACCCTAGAGTATCCCCCTGTATTTCTTTCTTTGCTTAGAGGTATCTGAGATTTCAGTCATTGCATAAGCTTTGAGTTACCTTGAAAAGGAGAAGTTAGAGGAATGTTCCTGAGAATAGGGACTGTGGCTGGCCCTGGTTTTAGGGCCAAAGCCGTCTTGATTTCAGAAGCCTGGACTCCCTGTCCTAGGAGAATGGACTTTCTTACTAAGTTATGCACTCTTTTGGTTTGATTTGAGGCCTGGAACCACACTGGTGGTGCTTGGGCTCCCACCCTGGGTTCTGAGTGACTACTCCTTTTCCGTGTATGTAGTTGCATTTCAGTTAGTATTTGGAAATTGATTTTACTATTGTGGATCACATTGCAGGCCAGGAAAAACTAGTCCCTCGTTTGTTCCCCATCAACAGCCTGCAACATTTCACAGTCATGGTTGGCATCAGTGTTGTCTGTGGGAGAGAGTGGCTAAAAAATCCATATTGATTTCTGTCCACTTGGACTTCCAGCTGCTTGCAAGCCTACCTTGACCAAGGTCCTTCCTCCTCACTTCTTGGGCTACCTTTGTATGGGACTGCTGCTGTTGCTGGTTTTATCAGGTCACGGTTAGGCTGAGGCACCTGAAGCCCTGCTTCAGTACACCTTGGAGTGTTTCTCTTGTGTGTATGAACCATGGTTCCTTCACTTAGACAATCACACAGACAGCAACTGCAAAGGCGTCATCCACCTTCCATGTAGGTTCTGCTGGGCAGGCCTGGATGTAGCACACACCCAGGCTTGTTGGTATAGCTCTGTAAGGAGATCAACATGTCTAATGCCTATTTTCTGAATCCTGTAAAGGCCACTTCTAAGGCAGGCATGGGTCTGGGAGTTCACCTTTGTGCAGGGAAGTGTGGGAATTCTGTGAATTACCAGTGTGAAGGGAAAGACTTAACTCAGAGTAGCTTAATCCTGTATTTGCATCTGTTGTGAAATTAAGGAGTTTGAACATATCCAAGGACCTGGGCTGATTTGGAGCAGCCTTGAGCCTCTACTTTTGTGATTGAACTATGTTATTTATTTATTTATTTTTGCGGTACGCGGGCCTCTCACTGCTGTGGCCTCTCCCGCTGCGGAGCACAGGCTCCGGACGCGCAGGCTCAGCGGCCATGGCCCACGGGCACAGCTGCTCCGCGGCATGTGGGATCTTCCCAGACCGGGGCACGAACCCGTTTCCCCTGTATTGGCAGGCGGACTCTCAACCACTGCGCCACCAGGGAAGCCCTGAACTATGTATTTTTTAAAAAGACAATCACTCTTGCTTCAGAACCTGAAACCAGAATCATAATGTTGGGATTTCACAGGGACCTCTGTCTCTTTTATATTCTCTTTTCTTCTACCTGTGGATTAAGTTAAAACAGGTGTTTAGTCTTAATTTCTTTCATTATCTTGATAGATAACATCACAAAGCAGGGGATCCATTGATACTTCAGAGCCCACTTTTTAAAGACTAGCTGGCCAACGAGAATGAAGCCCCTGATACTGATGTAACAGTCTTGGGGAGACACACAGGAGAAGGGAGGGCTAGGGTTAGGGAGAGGAGGAGAGGAGTCAGGACAGGCTAAGGATTGCTCAAGATACAAATTAACCTTGCAATCTCAGTGGCTTGATGCAGTGAAGAATCACTTCTTGATCATGCATAATATGTTGCAGACCCTGATGCTCTGTAGGGTAGCTCTGTTCTGTCCTAAGCAGCGATTTAGGAACCCCATCTGCTCCTTTCTAATATTTCTGTATATCAGCACATGGATTCCAGTGCACAGTGACAGGGAAAGCAGAGCCAGAGTGTTGAGTGGGAGCTTTTCCCTTTCACCTGGAAGGGACTGATGGTACCTCTATGTTCATTGGCCAGAATTAGTCACCCGACCCTGCCTAATGGCAGGGAGGCTGGAAAGAGTAGTTTCCCAGGAATGAGAATAGACCCTGCTACTTGTGACCAATTGTAATGTTTACCCAGTGGAATATACATGATAAAAGGACTGTGGCTCCTGTCTTGAAGAGGGGCTGCTATGGCTGGCATTTTCCCACACTTTTCTTCTTTTTTCCCCAGCAGGGACCATATTGCTGGTTTAGCATTGCCAACACACAAGGTCCACCTTGCAAGCGTTATCAGCTACATCTCTCCCTGAGAGTTTCTGCTACGGGGCTCATGTTGAGAGAGTGGGGAGCAGGGGAATTCCAGGGGGACAGTTGGTACAATTCTTCATTTGTCTCCTGCACCCAGTAAGTTCTCTTCCTATTTCTAAGACTCATTAAAAGTACTCATTTTGCTTAGACCATGTGGGTGGGTATGTAGGATTTTGAAAAGCTGTTGCTGATTCCTCCAGCTCATTTAGGAGCCATCTGGAAGAGGCCTTAGGGCCAAGGCGGACATGCTGTTTCTCCAGCCTCTGAGAGCTGTCCCTGGGGCGCGCGCACACACACACACACACACACACACACACACTATAAATCACTTCTCTCATTGGTGCTAAATTAACTTTTAAGCTTTCTTCACTCCTGAATCAGCTGAGATCAGGATCCTGTGTGGCAGGAGGCTGAGCCCCGTGCTCGACATTGATTAAATATAAATTACTTTTGTTGTGAGATTTAATGCATGCATTAATAGAGGCATCAGTGGTTTCTAAATGCTGGTCTATGGACTGGCTGAATCAGAATAACCTGGAACACCTTGTAAAATACTCCCAGGCCTCACCTCAGACCAACTGAATTGGAATCCCTGGATGAAGGCTCAGGTGTCTTTACTTGAATGAGCTCTTTAGGTCATTTAGATGCACAGGCAGGTTTGGGAATCACTGCTGCTGTGGTAAGAGCACTGAGAGTTTGAATATCTGCTAGCTGGGTTCCAGTCTTGCTCTGATGCTAGCTGTGTGGACTCGACAAGTCACTCAACATTTCTGATCTCAGTTTTGTCATCTTCATGATGGAGCTGAACCTAGTTTTTCAAATGAAATATTAGCCAGAGCCTCAGTATGCAAAGCATATAAAAGTAGGATGGCTCAGGTGGAAGCAGTGGTCAAGTTATCCTTTAATTCGCAGCATGGCTCCTAAAGTCTGCCAAAGAACTCTAGGAATTTCTGGGACACAGTTTGAAACACCTCTGGGTGAGTGATCATTAAGTTTCTTTTCTGTCCTGGAAGTGTTTGAATCTTGGTCCATCTTGGGGGTGGGGGGTCATGAAAATCAATGACAAATAATTGTCTAGGGAAGATTCATATTCTTTCTGTTTCTCTCTCTGTCTCTTTCTCTGTTTCTTTTTCTCTCTCCTTTTCCTGGAACAGATGAAAGCCGAGGATGTGTATTTCTTTCCAAGTTCTCAGGTGAAAAGTGGTGGGGATTTGAGGGGCGAATATCTGAGTCTCATTTGAAGATGCAAAGTTGTTCTTGCTTGTAGACTTAGTTTCTACTTCCCATGGAATTTTTGGGTTCAGATCACAATGCTTTGAGGTTGAATTTATCAATTTGCAGGTTTTAACATTTCCTAACACATTTGACAAAAGTCTTGGCAGGCAGATCAGGCTCATATTCAGTAAAAATGTATCATATATGGTATAGACTGTGTAAGCAGACTTTTGTTCTATTATTGCATCTAACCACTCAAGCATCTTCTGGAATCCTGACTATTTTTGGTTTTGGGATGTCAGGTATTTATTATATTAGAATTATATGAGATTAGGCATGACAACTCCTTTAGGAATTAAGAAGCCTTAATTAGGTTCCAGAATTGTCCTGGTTTAGTACAGGACCAGATCCTACAAAATCTGAATTTATTACATTATTTAAGAGTTTTATTTAAAAAATAAAGTCATTACTTCCAGCATCAACAATAATGATAACTACCATGTGACTTCTAGGTTTCTTAATATTTTTACTCCTAAATACTCTAGCACATAGTTCCTAAGAACAAGGATATTCTAATACACAATCACATGCTATTCTAACATTTAGTAATAACAAAATTTAGAAAAGTCAACATTAATATTATCAAATATTCAGTCCATATTCAAATTTTGCCAATTGCTATCCACTTTTTGATGATATTGATGAATTTTTATATTATTCATTTTCAAATTTGAATGTGATAGCCCCATAGTAGTAGTATGAAAAAAGTTCTGTAGGATGATTAATCTATATATTCATTCATTCAACATTATGAAATAACAATATTTAAGGATATAGAAAATGAATTTCTAGCTATAAAGCATCATTTACCTTGAAGATCTCAGCCCAATGGTACACATGGAAGTAGGTAGAAAATCACAAATAGCAGAACATGTTATGATAGAACCACAGGGTAATAGAAAATGAATGGCCATCATTAACAGAAATGGGGAAACCAGGAGAAGGAGATGGTTTGTGGATGCTGAATTAGAACATGTTTTGGTAGTATGCAATACAGATGGAGACTATGGGCACTTGGATCTGCAGGGAGATTAAGGTTAGAGCCATAGCTTGGGAAATGTCATAGAATAAAGTTGAAATCTTAGAGGGGATACATTTTTTTAAAGGGGAGAATATAAAAAATTAAGGACCGGAAATTGGAAGGAAGATGAAGATCCAGAAAGCCTCAACACATAACTACTTTTTTCATCAAATATTTTTGTCAGATTATTTATTTATTAGAGGACTAGGTCATTGCAATTCATGTTTTGGTATGCCTGAAAACTCTGTAATCTATCTTCTGCCTTGGATAGAGGGTTTGAAGAAAACAGTCCACATGCAAGTTTAAATAGGAAGTTAAAAATTCACACTGGCCTTTTTCTGTTGAAATTATGATATGAATCACTATTATTTGAGAAGCTTTTTGCCGACAACAGGTAGCATCCTGCAGATTTGCCTCTAACTATTTTATTAATTGAACTGCTGGCATGTTTATGCTTTGAGACCTAGTCTAGAACTGTTAGACTTGCCAGATGAAAATCACAAAGACCAGTTCAATGTAGGAAATAATCAGTTTTTCATGCTCATTATCATTTAGATGAGTCTCTTACAAGGGAACGTTGCAGCATGACGCATGTGGATGCTGAGGACACCTCATTCCTCTAGGTAGCTAAGAGAAAGACTTAAATGCTCCAAGAGAAAAAGCAAAGATCTTAAATTTCAGAGTAAAAGAGAAAATCAAAGGATATTTGTGAAAACGAGCCAAGGAACAGTTCATTGCCAGAAAACTTTTCAGTTTCATCAATATTTTTATAGTTGCTTAACTTCATCATTCTTTGTGTGCCTTTTCACTGTCCTGAAAAAAGAGAAAACCTTTCAAAGCTTAAGTATTTTATTAAATCTTTTGTATTTTGACACCATTTGGAACCATTTTAACAGTTCATATTGAAAAAAAAAAAGGCATCTCATGTCTCTTCTAAACATTAAAAGAAAAACAGGGGCCCAATTATACTGCTTTTAGCAGTCTTGGCTAAAGGTTGAGTTTTTACTTATGTAACCAGTGAGGGATCTCAGAGACTGGATTATTGGGAGAGGAGAGAGTCTTATGATTCTGGATTTTTGTCAATTTACTAACATTTCCTAAATCTTACATTTATAATGGGAATATTCCAAGTAATTTCCCCTTCTTTTATTCCAAAATGTTTAAGGAAGGTGTTAACACTACACTGGCCTGCCTCCTAAAGAGTATGATTTACAAAGCTACTCCATAGTTGTGCTTTATTCTTATTTTTAAAATGGCTTTTGGCCTTTGGCTCTGGCTACCAGGCTTGCAAACTTAAACTCATTCTGCCTCCGTTGAAACCGTACTGCCTCTTCTCCCAGGGGGTTACCCAGCGAAGTGTGTGTGCCTGTGGTGCTCAGACATGTGCACTTATATCAGATATATGTGCCCATGCAAGGGAATAGGTGGCAGAAGGAATGACCATTTAGAAACATGAGGACTGAAATGGGGCAACCAAGACACACTGCTGCCTTCTCCTAATATCAGATTGCATTTTTTAAATATAGAAACTGTTCTTTTCACAATAAAAGCCTCTGGCAGTGATAAGCATGATTTCCAAGACTGTACATAGCACCATAAGAGCTCCAACTAATGTGCCCAGCTTCACTTTCAGCGTAGCTCATTAGAACAACAATGAAAACCAGCTGTTCCCTGGTGTTTGGCAAAGAAAGAGCCAATTAACTGGCCGTCATACACCTGGTTCCAGATTTTGCCATCTCCTTATGAGCCTGTAAGAGCAGCCAGTTTGCATGAATTCTAGTCATTAAATGCAAGCCAGTGGGTGGGGAGATGGTGCGAATGGGTATTCTCTGAACTGCTGTGTGGACGAAAAGGTGAAAGGCCATCTAGAGCTTGGATACCTGGAAAGGCAACAGTGAATTAATTTAGCAAGGTATTGACTTTGTAAAACTGTTCCTTATTTTGTGTATGTTTATTTGAAGACTAGAAATACATTGTTTCTACAGATGCAAATATAGAACCATTTTGTAATGCATTCCTTTGGATTTTTCTCTTCAGTGATAGTGACATTTAAAGTGTGAACCACCCATCTATATTGTCATTAACCATATACCTATATTGGGGTATTTAAATTTCACTGGAATTCATCAGTAAGGCTTTCCTTTGTGGATTTGTTAAAATATCATGATTAACTCAGGAATAAAAGCAATGATTGGAGCCCTTAAGCTATTTTGGAGTAAATCACATAATTGGTATCTGACCATTTAGTCCCTGAAATAAAACATCTAATGATGTGGCCCCTGGAAATGTTACAGGTCTACATCTCTCTGGAGTAATATCATTCTCAATAGAGCAGTCAATAAGACAATCATTTCTCAGCCCTGAAGACTGAAAAACCTGTTGTATTACACTTTCCAATCTTTTCAAAATCACATTTTAAAAGTCCACTTTGTTGCAAGATGACCAGTCTCATCTGATTTATAAGCCATGGCCTCAGAGGAAAAATGGAATGCTTCGAGTTGAAGTCGTAGAACAAACGTGCAGGCTGGAAGCAGACACTTCCTGCATTTTGAGCAGTTTCCAAAATGTGCTTCGGAATATGTCGGTTTACAATGTTTAAGTCATGTGGCAGGTGATCATTTACTTGGCAACCTGAGTACGATGCTTATTTTCCATGAAGAGTTCATATTTTGGACTTACATAGACCTACCCTTTCTATCTGATCAAGAAAGCATATATGCGGATGATTACTTTCTAGAAATCCCCTTTCTTACCATTTCATATTTTAAAAGAATTTCATGAATTTTCACTCCTCAAACTCTCTGATGATATTAAAATGGTCTCATTTCAGACAGGGTTTTTCACCTTCATCTCTTTCCTCATTCTTAGTAATGTTGCAATACATTTTAGAAAAATGTCAAGATTCCTCTGATCTAGAAGTTGCACCCTGTAGTGCACAAGAGATGGAGTTCTTCATGAAGAATACTTAGTGGAATTTCTTTAGATCGCTTGAGGGTTGTATATTCTAATTCCTATAATTAAAAAAAGTTAGATGTTTACACCCTACCCACAACTAAAAACAAACAAACAACTTGTAGATCTTGGATTTCTATGACCTTAAATAAGAAGTTGAATAAAGAAAACAAAGCTCCCCAAACTATAGTCACAGCCCTTTTTTATGTTAATATTTGAAAATTGTTCTTCTAAGAGGAGTTATTTATTTGCCATTGTGAATTGATTGCTAACACTTGATTTGAGAAGGTCTGATCAATATCTTAAATACTTTTTGGTAATTTTCTTGTCCCTTTCCATCTTTTATCACTCAGACCTGTTCTTCAAAATATTCTCATCACATTTCTTAAGGACTTCACCATCTGTCTGAAAGTTATCCTTTCTTTCCTAAGTCTTCTTCAGAGGTCCTGATTTCTGTGGTGTCAACCCTTCTAAAATTATAGCTTCATAATATTTTCTTGATGTCCTTAACTCTAGTCACCTTCATATCACTTTGAGCTTCTCGATAAAAATTACTCTGAACTTGGGTAAAATCTGAAATTTTGTTCTATGGTAATAGTTTCCTTACCTTTGCAACCACTTTCACTTACTACTGTCGATTGAATTATTTTTGTGCACCGTGACAGTCCGATGTTTTTGTCTGCCCCTCATTACCTGCTCCTTCAGACTTAATTTGTTTCCTTACTGGCCCTGATCCCAGGGTTAGCTATTATAACAAAGTCCTCACCAGAATCTTAAAATTCTTCACCTGACTTCACTAACCTTCTGTGTCCTTGTTATTGCTTGCTGCTTACCAAAAATTGATAGAGAAAGTCAGGACATTACACTGAGTAAACCCACACTTACTCATATCAGGATAAAGCCCCAAATCCCTAAAAGAGTCTGTAAAACCCTTTGTGAGCTGGCCCAATCTAGTGTCTTTGCATCCTCCTCTTAGCCTTCTCTTCCAGCCACACTGGTCTCCTTGTACTTCCTCAAACACTTCACTCTTCCTGTTGATTGGGGGCCTTTATCTTCTAGTTAACCAGTCATTAGATGTCAACTTTAAATATCACTTTCTTAGGGAGAGTGGTAGTTTAGCTTAAGCCTCCTCACCCTTCTAGTATATCATAGACCATGTACCTCTATCAGTTAAAATTATACATTCCTTTTTTTTTTTTTGCGGTACGCGGGCCTGTCACTGCTGTGGCCTCTCCCGTTGCAGAGCACAGGCTCCGGACACGCATCAGTGGCCATGGCTCACAGGCCCAGCCGCTCTGCGGCATGTGGGATCTTCCCGGACCGGAGCACGAACCCATGTCCCTTGCATCGGCAGGCGGACTCTCAACCACTGCGCCACCAGGGAAGCACACATTCCTTTTTTTGATTATACGTTTGCTGTCACTTTGATGAACACATAAACCAGAAGTATTTCTGCTTTTCCATGTATACAAAGCAACTGTGCTGTGTGCAATAAATATCTTCTGCGGAGTAAGAATAGTAAGTACTTCATAAGTGGCGCTTTTATTAGTAGTAACCTCTGAAGCAAATGATATTTAGACATCTCCAACTATTAGAAATGTTTTTATATTGAAGTGAAGTCTCTTTTCCCAAATTTATTCCTTGGGGTCACACAAAATAAACTTATTTTCAGTGTGGTGTTGTCAAGTAGAGTGGTGTAGTACAGAGAGCATTGCTTTGGAGTAAGATTTAGCTGAAGCTACCATAATTGGAGGCTTACTGTGTGCCTGGCACTATGCTCAACTGTAAAGTGGGAATGATAATAATTGTTTTACGCAGTTCAGTTCAAAGGGCATTTGTTGAGAACCGATTGTATTCTATATAGTGCATTAATATTTGGGATAAAAGATTAAACAATATGCTATACTCGAGGAGTTTACAGTTTATTGGAGAAAGTATCTCAGGTGGGCTTTTTGCTACGAATATGGTTTACTGAGGGGTTGGCTTGATTTTTCCAACTCTCACAGTAATAATAAACACTCAGGTATGTATTGGGACTCAGATTATTTCCAGTGGTCTGCCCAAGGTGAGCAGACAAAATATTTAGCAAGAGCTTCCAGAACAGCAGTGACCCAGGAACCTGTAAGATCCTCTGAGGATGAGGTAGGTGGGTGGAATTCTTGGTAGAACCTCAATTTGTATCATTGGCCACTGGGGGCTTTTTAAAAATTAATTAATTAATTAATTTTTGGCTGCATTGAGTCTTTGTTGCTGCACGTGGGCTTTCCCTAGTTGTGGCGAGTGGGGGTTACTCTTCTATGCAGTGTGTGGGCTTTTCATTGTGGTGGCTTCTCTTGTTGGGGAGCATGGGGTCTAGGTGCGTGGGCTTCAGTAGTTGTGGCAATGAGCTCAGTAGTTGTGGCTTTCGGGCTCTAGAGCGCAGGCTCAGTAGTTGTGGCGCATGGGCTTAGTTGCTCCGAGGCATGTGGGATTTTCCCAGACCCGGGCTCGAACCCGTGTCGCCTGCATTGGCAGGCGGATTCTTTTTTTTTGTCGTCAGGGAATTTTATTTTATTTATTTTATTTATTTTCACACACACACACTGTATTTTATTTTTACAAGAGATAAATAAACGGACACTAAGCATTGTAAATAGATGACCACAACAAAAGCAACAATGATTTCAATTACCAAACACGAAACACACTCATACTATGTCATAATATTGACATTCAGCCCAGGAATCCTCCACTGTAACAGCTCCGTTACTTTGCAGTGAAAGTTGATTTGTATATTTTTTGCCTCTGAGTCCTTATGGGATTTAAAAAAATTTTTTTTTATTCAAACAGAAAGTCACAAAAATTGTAATCATCCTCATCAGTTCACTCAGTCCCATGTAATTAATTTTTTTTCATCTTGATATTTTATTAGCACTTTTATGAATTCATCTGAGTTCTGAAAATGCTTATTCGTTCAGTTCAGGAGTATAGTCAGTTACCAGGAACCTGTACTTGTCAGGGTCTTTTCCATCAATTCCTTGAAGATGAAACCCTTTTATAGGAACATTTTTGCAGAAGCATCAGAGTACACCCAGAACTGTCTGTAAATGACAAAGGACTTAAAAATGACCACGGGGGCTTCCCTGGTGGTGCAGTGGCATTTATATTAACATATTTCCATATAAATAACCCAAAGAAAGTTTAGTATTAGTTGTTTTTTGTTTGTTTGTTTGTTTTTCTATACTGCAGGGTCTTATTAGTCATCAATTTTATACACATCAGTGTATACGTGTCAATCCCAATCGCCCAATTCATCACACCACCATCCCCACCCCACCGCAGTTTTACCCCCTTGGTGTCCACACGTTTGTTCTCTACATCTGTGTCTCAACTTCTGCCCTGCAAACCGGTTCATCTGTACCATTTTTCCAGGTTCCACATACATGCGTCAATATACGGTATTTGTTTCTTTCTTTCTGACTTACTTCACTCTGTATGACAGTCTCTGGATCCATCCGTGTCTCAACAAATGACTCAATTTTGTTCCTTTTTATGGCTGAGTAATATTTTTTTTAACTTTTTTTTGGAGTATAATTGCTTTACAATGGTGTGTTAGTTTCTGCTTTATAACAAAGTGAATCAGTTATACATACACATATATCCCCATATCTCTTCCCTCTTGTGTCTCCCTCCCTCCCACCCTCCCTATACCACCCTCCCTATACCACCCTCCCTATACCACCCTTCTAGCTGGTCACAAAGCACCGAGCTGTTTTCCCTGTGCTATGAGGCTGCTTCTCCCTAGCTATCTATTTTACATTTGGTCCACTGGGAGCTTTGTTGGAAACTCTTCGCTATGGAAACCTGCCTGCCTTTTCCTCCCCTCACCTAGGACTACGTTGTGCCCCTATCCTGTGTAGTTTTCTATATGCAGATGATTACTTTCCTTCACATAAATAGACTAATTTTTATCCTTTGCCTGTGTCTGATGGTGTCTCCCATCATACCTTTCATCCTTGTATCAACCACTTAAGGAGATGCACATGTACATTGATCATTTAAATATATGAGATAAATGATATAATAGGAAACTCTTGTGATGCTGTGGGAGTATAAATTGGTACAACCTTTTTTGAAAATTGGCATTACTTACTAAAGTTGAAGATATGCACTCCTATGACTGCATTTTCACACTTAGCTATATAGCCAACAGAAGTGTGTCCATATGTTCACCAAAAGATATGTACTAGGATATTCATAGCAACACTATTTGTTGTAGCCCCAAACTGGAAACTACTCAAATGCCCATCAATAGTAGACTTGACAAATGTGTATTCTATCCATACACTGCAACACTATACAGCAACAAGAGCAAAGAATTTACAACAACAAATTACAATATGGATGACTCACATAAAATACAGAACAGACAAAACATACCTAGATGTCAGAAGTTGGGATACTGACTACCATTGTTGTGACTAGTTCTTAGAAGAGAGCACAGGGTGGCATTCCTGGGGGTGCTGATAATGTGTTTCTTGATCTGGGTGCAAGGTAGTTTGTGAAAATTCATTGGCCTTTACACTTTTGACCTGTATGTGCGTTCATATTTCAATAGAAAGTTTAGAAAGAGTTGGTTCTACTGGTTCTATTTTATCTTCTTACTGAACTCAGGACTCCTAAAAGCAGCTTTACAGGAGTAAAATGTGGAAAATTACCATCTGGGAAAGGAGCTGTCTTGTTATATATTTCAGACTGGCACTTGGTCTGAAAAGCAATTGTCAAGCTAGTAGGGGGGATCTTTGAATGATGTTCTATAGATGATAATAATTGTCCCAGTAATTGAAAGCCCCTGAGATGAACTGACTTGGAATCTACTTCCCTATTTTATTCTGACTCTAGTTACTATTTTTCTTTTAAAATGGATCTGATAGTCTTAAATATTAAATACTTCCACTTTTATTTTGTAATATGCTTTTAAAAAATGACAAGTTAGCCACAGAATTGGTATTCCTAAAGAAAATTGCTAGCTGCTCCTTGAACATCCTGTAAAATGAGACTTTGGAAAATGAGTTAACTATTTTTTTCAGTTTTAAGAGTTTATTTGAGCAAAAATCGATTTAAATCAGGTAAAGCCAAACTGGAAGTGTGTATATATATATATATATATATATATATATATATATATATATATATATATGTATTTATTTACCTACCTTACAGTTGTATTGAGATTTAATTGACATACAGTGCTGTATTAAATTTAAATAATTTAATAACTTGACATATGTAGACACTGTGAAATGATTATCACATTAAGTTTAGTTAATATCTGTAACCTCATATAGTTATAAAATTTTTTTCCTTGTGATGAGAACTTTTAGGATCTACTCTTTTTCAAATTACATTATATCCCCAGTACTTATTTGTCTTATAACCAGAAGTTTGTACCTTTTGACCACCTTCATCCAATTCCACCACACCTCCACCCTGCTTCTGGCAACCACAAATCTGATCTCTGTTTCTATGAATTTGTTTTTTGTTTTTTTAGATTCCACATATAAGTGAGATCATACAATATTTGTTTTTCTCAGTCTGACTTATTTCACTGAGTTAACTTTTAATGTAAGAATTACATATTAAATTCTAAAGTTGCTGCACACTCACATTTTTAGGAAATGGAATATTTAAAAGTCCCAGAAAAAAGTGGGTTGGTTATTGCAAAGTAACTTTCCTTTAGGGCATAGCAGGGGTCCATCAGGCAGATTACCTAAGTAGTGCTGGTTAGGTAATTCTTGATTGGTTTAAGACTCTGTTTCTGGGAGAGCAGAAATGGTAATTAAGTCTTGGTTTGCTGACATGGAGCTTAGCATAAGGGACTCCATTTTGGGCATTTAAAAATTATTTATTTACTTATTTATACAGCAGTTTCTTATTACTTATCTATTTTATACATATTAGTGTATATATGTCAATCCCAATCTCCCAATTCATCCCACCACCCTCTCCCCTGGCCACTTTACCCCCTTGGTGTCCATACGTTTGTTCTCTACATCTGTGTCTCTATTTTTGCCTGGGCATGTTGTTTTGTTTTTAACATAATCTTGTCCTGGACCTGACTCGTGAACTAAAGGAGAAACATTTTCAAAATCCACACTCAGTTGTGCGTTTTCACAAAATGTCTTTCCTATTTTAATAAGTTAGGAAGTTTTAATGATTCTAAATGTGTGCCTATGTTGAACTGGTCAGTTGATGTTGCAATCTTTAACTGTAGAACTTGCCACAATTAACTGGCCTACTGAGTGCATAATCAACCCTGATGACCTAATAGGAGAATGATAAACAGAACCGTTTGGCTGGTTAGTTCTGGCCAAACAGAACTAACTTTTGGAAACAGATCTTCATTAGGATAAAATTACATAGGTTAGACCTGGGTCTGTCACTCATTGATTTCATTTCATTCATATAATCATCATTCAGCAAATATATTTAATGCTTACTCCACACTGAACACTGGAATCCAATGATGAACAGGTTGTCTAGTGAGCAGCGTGCTGATTGCTGTGACAAGGATAGACACTTCAGGCCAGGAGCACATTCTTTAACTGCTGTGTGCTCTGTGTGCTTCAGAATGTCATATTCTATGCATCATTCTACAAGAGTGAGGACACAGTGTAAGAACTCTCTGCCAACAGCTGGTTGGAGCAGCAGTTTTATTTTAAAAGTCCACATTGTGTTTCCTTGTTTGGAATCTTCTCGTTCCACATCAGTTAGGTCTTTAATTTGGATCTTACTCTCCTTTCACCAAAAGTAATATTGGGTAAATGCACCCCTTTCGCCACCAGTTTCACATTGTGGTTAAGACACTTGGATAGTCAGAACAGTCAGATTGCCACTTTCGGTTCATCACTACTTAAATTAATTTCTTAATCTGGAATAATACTTTTATCAGTGCTTAAATTAACACTTTCATTTATCAGTGCTTAAATTAATTTATTAATCTGGAATAATAATATTGCATGACCCACCTAACACAAATATGCCTTGTCATGATAAGAAATTGGGTAATGCGTAAGTTCAGAAGGTATATGAATGTCCCCCCAATTTTAAGCTCTCGGCATGTTATACCCATGACAGTTGACACATTTTATAGCAAAGGAATGAACAGGTACAGTTTGCTTTTCATGAATTTGAATGCTTCTTACTCTTGCTAAGTAATGATAATTTTCTAGTGAAGACTCATGGCTTCTGAATAGAGGACTGCTGATTTGAGATGAGTGCCTTCTGTGTTGAAAAGAATTAAGTTGGAGGATGGTGGATTGCATTCATTATTCACCTTGACTGTTTGGAGAATACTGAGTATACACAGTTGGCTACTCCAGAGGATGTTGTGACAGGTAGGGAAGAGGATAGCAAGGCAACCGCCCATCACTATTCACCATTCTCTCAATTGCAAGAAATGATTGTCAATACTTGATCCAAATTTGTTTTCAGGGTAAAGTCTAATGAAGTTCAATGATCATTTGTGCCTTGAGTTTTACCAAAATATATGGATTTGGGCTGAATGATTAATCAGTTGGTTCGGGTGAGGAGTTTCCTTGAGAAGAAATATATCTTGAGAATCACACTGTGCATGCTGAGCTGAATCCTGCTATTTTCACATAACACTTATAATTAATATCTTCCTATCCCATTACAATGTTTTCAAAGTAGTCACGAGTATGTCATCATTTGATCACTTGGTTATTGTTGGACATATAAATTGTATGTAATTTAAAAATATTTTCAATGACTTTCTATATATATTTATCTGAATCTTTTATTTTTTATTTAAGATAGTTCTCTAAAGTAAAAATTACTGGCTCAAAAAATAAGGATACATATTACTACCTTGTCCTTAGTAATCACATCAATTATGTTCTACAGGCAGTAATACAAATATCTAATTTTTTTCACCTAATCCTGCTTTGGGTATTATCATTTAAAAACTTTTCACTATTTTGAGTTGGCTTTTTTCACTCAGCACAATGTTTTTGAGATTCATCCATGTTGTAGTGAGTACCAGTAGTCTGTTCCTTTTCATTGTTGAGCGGTATTCTCTTGTATGGGTATAGTACTACAATTTATGTGTCCATTCACTTACTGAAGGGCATTCAAGTTGTTTCTAGCTTTTGGTTATTATGAATAAAACTGCTATGAATAAGTCTTTGCATGGACATATGTTTACTTTTCTTTAGGGTAAATGCCTAGGAGTGAAATTATTGGGCTGATAGTAGGAGCAGGTTTAGATTGATAAGATACTGCCAAATTGTTTCCCAAAGTGATTGAACTATTTTACACCCCCAAAGCAGAACTAGGGTTCCAGTTGTGCTGCATCCTTGCCAACACTTGTTATTTTCAGTTGTTTTAGTTTTGGTTATTTTAGTGGTTGTGTAGTTGTATCGCGTTGTGGTTTTAATTTGCATTTCTTTGAAGACTAACGATAATAGATTATCTTCTCATGTGCTTATTGGCCTTGGTGGCATTTATTTTAGCAACACTTGATTTAATGTTGTTATGTTGTATTTAAATTTTTTGCAAAGTTGGTAATATGTACAAAAGGTAAAATTTTAAATAATACAGAAAAATTTGTGGTTAAAAAAAGATATTAAAGATATTAATCCCATCCTAAATTGTCTTTGTTTTCCCAGTTTTTTTTAAAGGCAACCATTGTTGCAAGTTTACATGATGTGTTTTAAATACTTATAAATCCTATCATATCTTTTAAATATACAGGTGATTTTTTTCCCTTTCCTTGGATATAATACACAGAAAAGTGCACATATCATAAGTGTGCAGCTTGAGGAGTTTTTCACAAACTGAACATGTTTGTATAACCTGTATCCAAATAGAACACTACTAACACACCCGAACACTCTTCCGGTCCTTCCTCAGCACTTTTCCAAGGGTAACTATCACTTTGATTTTAACAATATAGGTTAGTTTCACATGTTTTTATACTTTACATAGGTAGTCACTATGTACACTCTTTGGTGTCTGGCTTATTTTCCTGAACATTTTGTTTGCATGATTCATCTATACTGTTGGGTATATTTGTAGACTGTCCATTTCTATTGATGTTTTGTATTACAATGTAAGAATATACCACTATTTATCCATTTTATTGCTGGTGGACATTTACCTATTATTAAGATATCTCTACACGTATTCTATTACACATCTTTTGGTGAACATTATATGCATTTCAATTGAATATATATCCAGGAGTAGAATTTCTGAGTTATAGGTACTGCCCATGTTCAGCTTTGCTGGATACTGCCAAACAGTTTTCCATAGATGTACCAACTTACATTCCCACCCACAAAGTTCTGGTTGCCTCTTCAACAGTCCCAAAGTATTTTCTATTTTTAACTTTTTATGAGTGTTGGCTCATTGTATCTTTTTAGTTCCTGGCAAGTGGTGATTTTAATTTGCATTTCCTTGATGACTAATGATGTTGGGAACCTGTCATATGCATATAAGCCATGTAGATACCCTCTTTTGTGAAGTGACCATTTTCCCTATTGGCTTGTTTGCCTTTTATTTATTAACTTGTAGAAGTTCTTCATGTATTCCGAACATGAGTATGGTGGCAGTAATATGTATTGTAAATATCTAGGTTTGTGTGTTGGTTTTCACTCTTAATGGTGCTTTTTCATGAATGGAAATTCTCAGTTTTAATATATTCCAATATATCAATTTTTTCTCTTATGTTTTAGTGTTTTCTGTATCTTTGTTAAGAAGTCTTTTCCTCCAAAGTGATGACCTATGTTTCCTCTAAAAGTTTATTTTTTTTTTACCTTTCATGTTTAGATCTGCAATTAAAAAAAATGTTTTGAATAAACATTTTATTGTCATTATAAAAATAATTAGAAAATGTTTCCTATATTTCTATTCTTTGGAAGAACTTTTGCTAAATTTGTGTTTTGTTCCTTGAATGTTTGGGAGAATTCACTAGTGTGTGTGTGTTTAAGTTTAAATCATGAATTCAATTTTGTTAATGAATGTCACACTATTCAGATTTTTCTCTTTCTTCTTCTGACAGCTATGATAAATTGTATTTTTGGAGGAATTTTTCTTTCATCCAAGTTGTCAAATTTATTGGCCTGAAGGTTTAAGTACTCTCATCTTTTATTAGTTTTCCTGTCTGTATTATCTTTTCATGTCTGCAGCATCTGAGATGCTGCTCCTTTTTGATTCCTGATATCAGTAATTTATGTTTCCTTATTTTCTTCCTTAATCAATTTTAGGGATTGTCCAATATTATTATTTTCAAAGAACCAAATTTTCACTTTGATAATTGTCCATCTTACACATTTGTTTCAAATTTTTTCAAATTAATTTCATTAATTTATGCTCTTATTTTTATTATTTCTTCCCTTCTACTTTCCTAAGGTTTGATTTATGGTGAAATTATGTGTTTTTATGTACTTGTGAAAACATTTACAGTATGTTCCATGTATATATATATATGTATATATATATATATACTATATATATATATATTTTTTTCTTTCCAATCTTGGTGACACTGAATTTCTTTCACAACCTAAAGGTCAATGTGGGAGATAAACAAAATGAAATCTTTTCAAAAGTTACCTCTGAGGAGTCTAGCTCCTTGCCAAAATCTATGTGATCTTTTAGCCTGACTATCGATAATTTTTGCAACTGTAATTACATGGCAGGCCTCATGGGGGAAACCTGCCCTCCGCATACCAGACTTGGGGCACGGCCAGTGCATTGCCGCCTTTGAAAGGAGTTATCATCCAAGGCTTGGGCCTCTCTGTCTGCCCATGCTCTTACACATGGCTGCATCCCTAGCCCAGCTTCTTCCATTTGGAGGCCTCTTTACCTTGGGCCTTCGGCAGAAGTTTCTTTATGGCGAAGGCAGCGGAAGACCTTAGAGACACTTTCCTCCTGATGAAGTACTTAGTACTTTTCCACGCCTAGCACTTCCCACTCCCTTCCCCTTATCCTCTGGGCCCATAAAGCTGCAGGAACGTTTTGTTTGGGGCTCCTTTGGCAGTGAAATGACCCCATCTGTGCTGGTTCACCTGACACTCGATTGGTGACTGATGAGTGGTGATGTTCCATGGGGGAAAATGGAAAGGGAGGAGTTGACACTTTCTTTGGTTTGGCCTCTTGCTGATACTATTGCAATAAGTGATTAAAGGCTTGACTGTTACTTTCATTTTGGTTTGTTGTCTTAATCGGCTACTCTGACACCTGACAGCTAGGCTCTCTTCAGCTTAGCTCAGGGCCCAACAATCACACTGATCAGTGTGGAACTTTTTGGGAAATTTTCGTAGCAGACAATCTGAGATCATACCTTGCATCTTGAAAAGTAAGAAGCTGAATAAAGCGTAATTTGGTGGAGATTGACAATATTCATCTTGTTTCTTTGGTGCAAATATCAAATTTCCCTCTAGAGGATTACACCACTCAAGTCAAAATATTTTCAGAATCTTTTTAGCATTCAGGCAAAGAATTAAGAACTCTCACTAACTTCTCTCTTCCCCTAAAGAATGGGAAAATACAAAAAAATTTTTTTCCTGCATATTGATTTAGAGTGTGGCTTTAAATGAGAAAAAGCTCTGGTTCTTAAACTCCTTAAGATTTAGGTGAAAGAAGTTTGAGTCTATGCAGAGTTCGGAAGATATCAAGAGAAATATGTGACTAACCTCCTTTATAGCGATTATTGGGGATTTACACGTTTCACATGGTTTGTGTCCTATAACTGGTCTTAGATTTTTCAAGAGATACTTCTCTATGTTGGTTGTTATGAACATCACATATACTTTTCTGCCTCTCTTTTGTTGTGTTTCCTCTTTTGTTTTATCATCACAAAACCTCAGAATGATAAGTCAGTAAAAAGTGATCTGATTTGCCTATTGTTTAGGATTTTACATAGAATCATTGTAATTTTTAGATGAAAAACACTGATGGGAAAGGGTGCTCCTCTTTTGTCACCCACTTCTGCAGCTTTGCTTCATTGTTGTTGTTTCATCCTGTTCCATCAGACTTCCCTGGGGAAGGGCTGGGTAGCATTAAGCTGAAAAATGGAGGAAAAGACCCACAAGGCTTTTTGTTCTCTCTGCACAAAGGCTAAAGGATGAATAACACAAAAGATTGAATGGCCACAGACGAGAATTGTAACTGTGGTAGGTTATTTGTTTCTCCTTTCCTCTTTTCCCTCCTTTCTTCCTGCATTTAGACTTTCTAAATTGGGTTACATTTAGCTTGGGGTGATCTTTATTTTAGGTCTCCAGAGAGGCAGATCAGCAGCCCGTGAAGTTCACCTGTGGTCTCCCCAGCCTAGGCCTTCAGTGTGGAAAAGGAGGATTCTGAGCAAAATCTGTGGGAGTTACAGTTCTATGTATGATTAAGTGGTTCTTTGCTCCAGAGTGCAAGTTAATACCACATGAATAACACTGAGTTATTAAAAGTAATACAGCAAACTCATATGACTACTTTTCGTTGGTAAATTCTTTAAAGCTTTTTCTTAAAAAATCGAGATACAACTTACCGTACTAAACTGCAGAGCTCAATGGATTCTATCTATCTATCATCTATCTATCTATCTTCAGGCATCCAGAAACAGAACAAGAAATAAATCAAGATGCAGAACATTTCCAGCACTGCAGAAGGCTTTCTAATGACCTTTCCCAATCAATATTTTCCCACCTCGAGGTTTCCAGTATTCGGGTTCCCACAGATTATTTCACTATTCCTGACCTTTATGTAATTGGAGTTGTAAAATATGGACACTTTTGCTGTCTGGCTTCTTTTACTTATCATTATGTTTGTGAGATGCATCCAGATTTTTCTCTAGGACATTCTTTCTCTCCCAATATTTTAGTTAAAAAGTAGCCATTACTTTGTAATAACTTTAAATGGAGCATAATCTATAAAATATTGAATCACTATGTCACACACCAGAAAATAATATAATATTACAAATCAACTACTTCAATTAAAAAAAAGTCAAACACTGAGACATTGAAAGGATTGTGAGTGAGCACACACAAACTCTCCTTCCAGGTTCTACACTACCATCACTTTGCTATACCATCTATCCATCCATCAATCCAGTTTTTGATGCATTTCAAAGTATGTTATTGGTATCAGTGTCCTTCATTCTGGTCCACTTCAATATGCATGTCTTTGCCTTAGTATATTCTTGATTTCTGAAAAGTTTAGTAGTATTAGGAAAATCTGTGTGACTTCTGAGAGACAAGGTGAAAATTATTGGAACATCGTGGTTGAATTTAGTTTCCCTGTTGTAACATTTCATAGTTTGGGCTTCAGTATTTTTGTTTATGGGGTAGAAGTTGAGGGAGGAAGCAGTCGATTTCTAGCTTGTTTTTTTGGGGAGGAGGGTTGGAAGGGTAGTGAGGATCTGTAGATCCCACAGGAAGGAAGTGGGAGGGATTCAGAATTGAGAAAGGAGGAGGACGAGATGCAGCAATTCAGGGAAAAAGGAATGAGGTCTGAGTTGTACTTTCTGATTTCAGGAAGAAGAAAATAGAAGCTTCTTTCACTTAATCCTTAAATTTGCTCTGGCTAAGTGCATTTTGTTTAGAGGAAACTCTGCTGAAAATAGCAGATGTTTAGTCTAAGCATAACAAGTGTGTATGCAGAGTTATTGAGAACGGAATACTTTTTCTCAATTTTTACTTTTAATGTGAGTAGGCAAGATCGTGGAAAGCATCTTGGGGGAGGAAAATCTTCAATGTATTTCTAAAATGAAGGACAGGTGAAAGGGACCTCAGAGATCATCTGATCTCAATTCAAATTAGAATGCCTTGAGGAGCTTTCAAAAAACCACTGCAGAGGGAAGGAAATCCAAAAAAGAGGGGATATATGTATACATATAGCTGATTCACTTTGCTGTACAGTAGAAACTAACACAACATTGTAAAGCAACTGTACTCCAATAAAAATTAATTTAAAAAATAAGATAAAATTCAATAACCATTAAAAAAAACCACTGCAGAGCTTCTGACCTAACCAATCTAGGGTGAGGTCTAGACATTTGTGTGTGTGTGTATATATATATATATATATATATATATATATATTTTTTTTTTTTTGCAGTACGCGGCCCCTCACTGTTGTGGCCTCTCCCGTTGTGGAGCACAGGCTCCGGACACGCAGGCTCGGAGGCCATGGCTCACGGGCCCAGCTGCTCCGTGGCACGTGGGATTTTCCCGGACTGGGGCATGAACCCGTGTCCCCTGCATCGGCAGGCGGACTCTCAACCACTGTGCCACCAGGGAAGCCCGACATTTGTATTTTTAAGAAGTTCTCCAGGTGATTCTAATGTGCAGCCAATTAGAGAACTGCTAATGCAGTTCAAACTTTTGGTACCTACCTTTAGAGGATACTTTCTTTTTTTTTCCCATAAATTTATTTATTTTTGGCTGTGTTGGGTCTTTGTTGCTGGGCGTGGGCTTTTTCTAGTTGTTGTGGCGAGCGGGGGCTACTCTACGTTGCGGTCACGGGCTTCTCATTGTGGTGGCTTCTCTTGTTGTGGAGCACGGGTTCTAGGCCCATGGGCTTCAGTAGTTGTGGCACGTGGGCTCAGTAGTTGTGGCTTGTGGGCTGTAGAGTGCAGGCTCAGTAGTTGTGGCGCACGGGCTTAGTTGCTCCGCGGCATGTGGGATCTTCCTGGAGCAGGGCTCGAACCCGTGTTCCCTGCATTGGCAGGCGGATTCTTAACCACGGTGCCATCAGGGAAGTCCCGTTAGCAGATAACTTTTAATCAGATGTAGGAAGATAAAGTGACACTTGATGCATATTTCTTGGCTAATGCATAATTAAGACAAGCACACAGTCAAAAATGTTAGTCAGAAATTACCACCTGAAGAGGATCCTTTCCACAAATATCTGTGCTTAGAGGAATTCTTTCTATAAATGGCTTGTTTTCTGATGTCAGCAAACATGACTGATTTAGAACTTCTTTTCCACATGAATTGAAATGATCATATATAGACTCCATGGGGGTGTATTATACAGAATCCAATAATAGCTGAAAAGATCACATTCTTATATTTGTTCAAGCTGCCATCTGTGGTGATATGCTGATATCGTGGCATTAGACAAAAACAACACTCTCTGAAGGGCAGTTGACATAAGTTTAGTGCCTGCTTTGAGAACTTTTAACTCCACAAAAACTTCAATGCAGTCTGTCATATGGATCATCTCAGGGTCCTTGTGAATGTCTTCTGTAAGCAAGGTGATATTTAACAAGCCCGTTTTTAAATGTTTGCATTTAAATTCCTAAGTCAGTTGTAAATGAGTATTATGAACCGAGGTGGCTTAACATCTGTTTATATCAAAAAGATTTAAGTTGACCACAAGCTAATAGAAACCAGCTGTATAGTGATCCCTCTAGTCCATCTCTTACTGAATAACAATGTGTGGGAGCAGGAAGTCACACCATATGAGAACGGTAGTAAAAACGGGATGATTCTGAAGAGCTTCATTGCCATAGAAGAGTTATCCTGTGCTTTTCCAGAAAGCCATTCATTCACCAAGGTGAATGAATAGGTACCAGTTACAGTGAAGCTAGTTTTACTCTTTGAAATAATTATAGCTAACATTTGTTGAACATTTGGTCTGTCCCATCACTGTGCTAAACATCTTATTTTACTTCCTTAAACTCTAACAATAACCCTATGATAGATACTTTATGTTACAGATAACTGGGGAGGCTGAGGCTCAGAGAGAAATTTCCTTGAGCTCACACATTGATAGAGATGAGACTCAAACTCAGTCTGATTCCAGAGCTAGAGCTTTTCACTAATGCCTCCCAAGGAAAAAAATTTCCACCGTATTTTGTTGGCTGCCTCGAAATTTAGCTGCCTCTCTCCCTTGTTGGAAGGAGCTTGTACTACTGAAACTTTAACTCTTCCAACTGTAGGATCCAAAGCTGCACCGGAAATGGACTTTGGTAGTTCAAGTTGACAGTGTAGCATCATGTGGTAAACAGCATGGATTTTGGAGTCAGGAGATTCAGGCTCGATTCCCAGCTTTATCACCTCCTGGCATTCTAGCCTTGGACAACTTATTATCTCTTCAAGTTTCTTTCCATTTATGAAATCAAGATAAAATTTTCTACCTTTCATTATTGTTGTAGGTGTTAGAGATAATTCATATAAGATGCTATCTGACAAAGAGTATCATTATTATTTTTCAACCCTAATTTGACATATGTGTGGCCAGGGACAGCATTCACAGGTCCAGTTGTCATGATTTAGTGGAGGGCAATGAAGGAAGAAAGAATTTGACTTTTCATTAGTCTTTTGCTGAACTAAGCCACCCACTAATGAAGTTTTACCACTTTTTCATATCCCTAAATGAATATGAATGGTTGTTTTGGATTGGCAAAATTGATAAAAAAGTCAGTCTAGTTACTTTGAAAGCTAACCTTATTTTTTATCAAAGAAAATATACTTACCACTATCTTTAGTCAGAGGTCTTATCCACTCAGAAATAGAGCCCATTAGTTTTGCAAATTCCATGCTTTACAATGTCCTTTGAGTCAGGATGCTTGTTCATAAATGCATGCCATTTTGGCCACTTTAAGAAAAATAGAAATCTAGTGTCTACCTTAGGTTAGTTTCTAATCATCTGTTAATTTCAGTAAAATCTTCTGTGCATAGACAGGGCCAGGCCTCTTGCTTTGTAGGTATAAATGAGGAGCTTCCTAATTATCCCAGGGAAAGAAGGTTGCTTTAAGAGTAGTTGCCATAATTTATACCACTGTATTTTTTACCTTTTAAATAAATTTTAAGTAAGGTTAAATAAATTAGATAATTTTTCTTTATGCCATGTGGCTATATAAAGTAACAGTTAAGAATCACTGTCACTTCTGGCAAAGGTGATATATTTCCTTTGAAAAAATTATTTTTGGGTCTCCATTGAGTATTCCTGATTCTTGTGGGGAAAAAAAAACAATTGAAAAGCTTTATTTTTAAATTTTTATTTATTTTTTAACATCTTTGTTAGAGTATAATTGCTTTACAATGGTGTGTCAGTTTCTGCTTTATAACAAAGTGAATCAGTTATACATATACATATGGCCCCATAGCTCTTCCCTCTTGCATCTCCCTCCCTCCCACCCCTCTAGGTGGTCACAAAGCACCGAGCTGATCTCCCTGTGCTATGCGGCTGCTTCCCACTAGCTATATATTTTACATTTGGTAGTGTATATATGTACATGCCACTCTCTCACTTTGTCCCAGCTTACCCTTCCCCCTCCCCGTATCCTCAAGTCCATTCTCTAGTAGGTCTGCATCTTTATTCCCGTGTTGCCCCTAGGTTCTTGAAAAGCTTTAGATAAAAGAACTAAATTTTTATTGGGGTTTCAAAAAGAGACCAGGAGACAACAAGAGAAGTGGAAGGAAAGAGAGAGTTGAATAAATGGAGGGTACATGTCAGCTTGGAGGTGAGTGTATTAATGACTTGGTAACTGTTGATGTTCATCATGAGTGAACATTTCAGTCTGGGGAACTATTATCCTTACAACTAGAATAATCGAATTTTATTCTGTTGAGGGAGGAGGTACTATATGCCTCCAGACCTTGACATTCAGGTTAGCACCACTGATGAATTCATAATCATCCATTAAAGACAAAAAATAAACTCAACCCCACTGGCCTATGCCCTGTACACCCTTTTGCAGAGGATGACCCCATTTTCTTCTCTTTCACCTAGGCATTGGTCTTCCTTTATTCTTTCTCTATAACACCTATATAATATCCTTTTCATCACCTAGATTATTTCATATCCATCCACCTCTCACCATTGTCACTGCTACTACTCTAGACAACATATGTTGCCTGGGTGACTGTAATTGCTTCCTTTCAGGTCCTCCTCAACTGCATGTGTCCATCTGCAGCCTGGAGTAATATCTTCAAGACACAAATCTTAATTCATACACCCCCTTTGCTAAGAAAGCTCCAATGGATTTTATTGCCTTTAGGATAAAGACTATGAGCTACATGGCTCAATGTTGCCTGCTTGTCTACTTCTTTAGCTTCATTGCCTACCTCCCTTTCACTCTTCCTTTTTGTAACAGCGGGCTTTGTCCAGTCTCTCTCAAGCATCCTCTTTCCTCCTGTCCCAGAGCATTTGCATGTACTCTTTTCTCTTCCTGGAATGCTCTTTTCTCTCCTGTCTTTACCTAGTTAATTCCTGCCTGTGGATCTTAATTCTGCTTAAGAGTGTCTACCTCAGAGAGACCTTTCTTAATTGCCATCCCACCAGCTCAAATCAATCCCCTGCTTAAATGTTCTCCCAGAAGTGGGTGGCTCTCCTTAATTTCACATTTCTGGTACAATTTTACAATTCTAAACTTTGAATAATGCCTACTTCCTCGCTAGATTATAAGATCCATGAAGGTAGGGACTTTGTTCTTGCTTACCATTATATTTCTAGCATCTAGCACCGTGCCTGGCACAGAGCAGATTCTCAAATGTCACTTGAATTATTGAAAACTGTCTTGGTATCATACTCTGCTTCAAGGAAGTATGTCTTGCAAAACTTCTGACCGAGCCACCGACTTATAGCCCAAGATCTGTAACCAAGATTGCCTTTAGTCTCTGTGTTTAAATCTTTGTCTTGGTTCTCTGTCCAGTATCCCAATCCATTCTTGTTTTTCCATCTGGTCATTGCACGATCTTAAATCTTGTCTCTTGAAACCCAGTTCCTGTGTTTGCCCACTATCTTCTCTATACCTAAGGGGCTAGTGTTTAGTGTTTTCTCCATTCAGTCCCATATGGTCTGTCCATCTCCCAAGCTCCCACAGCCTTTGTTGTGATATTTACCTTTTATTTTTTTAACAACTCTTTAAAACTATTATAAAGTATGCATAAATAACTGCCATTCACTGCTCTTCAATTAAAAAAATTCATTTGTAACTTTATAGTCAAGTATTGAAAACTGTGACTCAAATTGAGTCAAAACATAACAGGATACTGTCTCACATAACTGGGAGTCCAGAGGTCTGCCAGGGCACAGGCATGATGAAGTCATGAGCTCAGTGATGAAGACAATGTCCAGGGTGTCTTTAGTGTCTGTCTTCTGTCTTCCTTGGTGTTTTCTTCATCCTAAGCCTGATGTCCCTTGTGATTCCAAGATGGCTGCCAGTGTCGATGAGCCATGTATTTCCTGGTGCATGTCTAGCAAAATAAAGAGAAAAGGACATTTTTTCCCCCTCAATCATAGAGTACAAGTCTTTCCCTTCAGTCTGGTTGTACCAACTTTGGTTACATTCCCACTCCACACCAATAATAGTCATCTGGGGAATACAATGCATTGATTGGCTTAGAAATTAATCAGGATGCCCTCTGGAGTTACCTGAATAAAGTCAGAGTTTTTTAGTAAAGGAAGGAAGGGGTGGATGTTAGTTAGGTAACGAACAGTGTCTACTACCAATAACTATTACGGGCATATGGCTGGGTGTGGCACCAAGACGAAACAACTTCTATACGTTTGGGGAGGCAGACAAGTAAACAAATAAGAGTAGGAAGTCACAAATGTCAAATAAAAGTGTAGACCACAGGAGTCCTTTCCTTTTGGGACATGGGGGTTGCAGGGACAGTAGGGGCAGTTTTGCTGGCTGTCTTGTGGAGTCCTACTCTGTGGTTGATGCACCTTGCTGTTCAGTGGCCCTCAGAGAGGAGGTTGATTAAATGACAACAGCAAGAGTTTTTAACCTTCTTTGTCTTGGGTAATGCCTCCCTAATAAACCTGGATGAAAGTTTAAGCAGTTTTCTACTGAATGGTCCAGGTAATTTTCCCAAGCCACCCTGAGCTGGGGAGAAATTCAGCTCTAGCTTCATTCTGTATATCTAGTTATGTTCTTTTGCATTCTACAAAATGATGCTCCCTGCCTAAACCTTGAGGACTGTCCCGCATGGAAGCTGTTCGCTGTTCCCTAACTTCCTCCTCTTTTTCACTTTCTCTTTAACTTGTTCCCTGTAGGTGTCTTCAGTGTCCTTCTGTTCTCCCAGACTTATCTTGGGATGTTCCATGCTTTTCCCTTCCATCTTCTCAAATATTTGTCTCAATCCATTATTCTCTCCTTGCATTTTCATTGCCCTCATTGTCAAATGAATGTCAGACCTTTCTCTTCTGCTCAGCTGTGTTGGCCTTGCAGAAGGGAGAGGTAAGGACAAACCCTTGAATGGGTACAGCATAGGGATAGGGAGAGAAAACATAAGGGGTTTTTACCCTGTTTGGCAGTTGGCTTTCTCCCCGAGCTTGAAATGGGTGCCTCTTTATCAAAGAATTGTTTTTTTCTTCCACACTGAGTAAGAAATTACTATTTTAATGTTAATTATTAGTATTTTAAATATTAATTAAAATATTAAAAGTATGTCTTACCAATATTTCTCAGGAAAGACTTGGCTTTTTTATGCTAAGGCAGCGTTTCCTTCTCCAGTTTATATTATACGGCACCCTTGCATAGGTTCTTATTTCTCTTGAAACTCTAGGTTTATTCTGTGACTAGTGAGGAGAAAGATAGGAGTAGGAATTAGAAAAATGACCTGGGATCTCTTGATACAGGAAGTTTCCAGGAAGGAGGTGGCATTTGGACTGGGCTTTAAAGAAGAAATTATGTGTGATTAATAAGAATAGGGTTCAGGATGGGGAGGTTTGGGGTTGCGGGCCAGTTGGACATAAAACCTGGAGGCATAAAATTATATATCCTGTGCAGAAAAAGTTATCCTTGAAAGACTGAAATTGCATTTTGACAATTTGTTGATTGTCCTTAAATCTGTCCTTTTAAAATCATGTGTAAAATGCTTCCTTGTGAAAGTATTTATAACTGAGTCTAGTAGGGCAGTGCTCCTAATCTTATTTTTAATTCTGGACTTGATTCTTTAGGTAGGAGTGACAAATGAAATTGGGTTTAATTACATTATTTCTTCCAGTTTAAAAATAAAAGTGGGTGATGATATCATATTGTAAATCAAAATCTTAAGAGTGGATATGAGGGTTGGTGGGTGGGAGTACAAAGTAATTTTGCTGAGGAGAATTATGACTAATAAAAGATATTTGATTTTAGTTATGTCTTAATTCTTCATCTGTCAAATTAAAGTTCTAGGTTAAGAAATTAATTTCATATCCTGATGATTTCTCCAAAGTATCAATCATTATATGGTAATTCCCTAAATTCTGGGAATATAAATCTACAAGTCATCCAGATTCTACATATTAAAATCTGACTGTGCTTCTTTGCTGTCTTTTATTGTTTTTCATCCTTCTCTCTTGTCTATTTAATACTTTACTGCTAAATGAAATGAAAGGAGCTAATAGACACCTTCCTCTTCCATTTTGTGGAAAGATCAATTAAAATACCAGTGGAAAATTTGTTACAATCCTTGGCTAGATTTGGGGGTGGGTGAAAATGTGCTCTTCTAGCCTGCCTTTTGATAATAATAGAATATTTGAAAGAAACATTCCTAAAATGAAAAGGATAGTTCCTTAGCTCAGGAGAGTCTCTCGGTTCCACATTTTGTGCTTGAGCCATCTAGTTGGAGTAGGAGATGGTAGAAATGATGTGAAGCCTGTAGTTGGTTGTGGGCAAAGACTAGCCAGTATTAGCCTAATGATCCCTGAGATCTTCAAAGGACATTTTATCATATTATGACAGGGAGCATTTGTTATTCTCTTGACCTCTTAGCCCTAAATCTTATAAAAACACGTTTATATTCTAGCTTTATTGCCAATTACATTAAATGCCTGATCCATCAAATATTAAATTTGGAAGGGATCTCAGACATCACTTAGTCCATCTTCTATATTTTACTCCTGGGATAAGCTTAGACAGTAGGGAGTGAATTCCAATTGCATTTTGAGGAATGGATTTAGAGGTTAGGAAACAAAAATCAGTTTTTAAAGTTGCTTTTGGTGTAAAGTGCAGTTCCTCTAGAGAAGCTTAGATTTGAGAAGTTAGAAGAACAGTGAGTAGACTTGCAGGCTAAGGAAATCTAAAGCTAGTAAAAGCTAAATTCAGTGTAGAAGATGGCCTTAAATTTGTCAGGTTGAGTAGCTGATATCCTAACATGGATGACTCTGTTGGGTGGCTGGAAGAAAAAGGCCAATTGTAGTAAATGGGACAAGGGTAGGAGTTAGTTTTCAGAAAACTTTCTCTTTCCTATTAATTTGCTCCACTACTGAAATTCGAGAATGTTCAATCCTGTATTTTTAAAAAAGATACCTATATTCGGGTGTGCTTTATTTAATGATACTGTTTTATTTTTCCCCAAAATTGGTTTTAAAACAAATTTCAGACCATGAAATTGTTTTTACCGTGACTGGCATAATGGATTGGAAACATTGTCTCAGGGAAATTTTTTGATCTCAACATCAAATGCAAAACAAAACAAAAACTCTCTATGTAAAATATTCTACTGCCTTTTAGAAACTTATGTAGAACTAAAATCGTGTGAAACATTAATGACTTCAAGTCTCAAAACGCAAATAACTTCCCAGAAGTTTTATTCTCATGGGACTAAACTGATTTGAAGGAAATGCTCCTTCAAATGACCCTGCCTGGAAAGCCATTCTTTATTGGCAGAACAGAATAGGGACATTGCTGCATAACAAATTACAATAAACACAGTGGCTTAAAAAACACCCATTCATTATCTCACAATCCTGTGGTCAGAGGTGGGATGGGCTTCTCTGCTCAGGGTTTCACAAGGCTCATACCTAGGTGTTGGCTGTGTTGGGCTCCTACCTGGAGGCTCTGGGGAAGAATAAGCTTCTCATCTCATTTAGGTTTTTGGCTGGATCTAGTTCCTGTAGGTCTGAGGTCCTTGCTGGCCATCGGCCATGGACTACTCCCTGCTCTTAGAAACCACCCACATTCCTTCTTACATGGCCCTCTCCATCTCCAAAGCCACAAGGGTGCTTCAGGTCCTAGTCATACTTGGACTCTCTCTAAATACCGCTTCTGCCATCATCTGGAGAAAACTATCCACTTTTTTTTTTTTTTTAAACATCTTTATTGGAGTATAATTGCTTTACAATGGTGTGTTAGTTTCTGCTTTACAACAAAATAAATCAGTTATATATATACATATGTTCCCATATCTCTTCCCTCTTGCGTCTCCCTCCCTATCCCACCCCTCCAGGTGATCACAAAGCACCGAGCTGATCTCCCTGTGCTATGCGGCTGCTTCCCACTAGCTATCTACCTTACGTTTGGTAGTGTATATATATCCATGCCACTCTCTCACTTTGTCACAGCTTACCCTTCCCCCTCCCCATTTCCTCAAGTCCATTCTCTAGTAGGTCTGTGTCATTATTCCTGTCTTACCCCTAGGTTCTTCATGACATTTTTTTCTTAAATTCCATATATATGTGTTAGCATACAGTATTTGTCTTTCTCCTTCTGACTTACTTCACTCTGTATGACAGACTCTAGGTCCATCCACCTCATTACAAATAGCTCAATTTCATGTCTTTTTATGGCTGAGTAATATTCCATTGTATATATGTGCCACATCTTCTTTATCCATTCATCCGATGATGGACACTTAGGTTGTTTCCATCTCTGGGCTATTGTAAATAGAGCTGCAATGAACATTTTGGTACATGACTCTTTTTGAATTATGGTTTTCTCAGGGTATATGCCCAGTAGTGGGATTGCTGGGTCATATGGTAGTTCTATTTGTAGTTTTTTAAGGAGCCTCCATACTGTTCTCCATAGTGGCTGTACCAATTCACATTCCCACCAGCAGTGTAAGAGTGTTCCCTTTTCTCCACACCCACTCCAGCATTTATTGTTTCTAGATTTTTTGATGATGGCCATTCTGACTGGTGTGAGATGATATCTCATTGTAGTTTTGATTTGCATTTCTGTAATGATTAGTGATGTTGAGCATCCTTTCATGTGTTTGTTGGCAGTCTGTATATCTTCTTTGGAGAAATGTCTATTTAGGTCTTCTACCCATTTTTGGATTAGGTTGTTTGTTGTTTTGATTTTGAGCTGCATGAGCTGATTGTAAATTTTGGAGATGAATCCCTTGTCAGTTGCTTCATTTGCAAATAGTTTCTCCCATTCTGAGGGTTGTCTTTTTGTCTTGTTTATGGTTTCCTTTGCTGTGCAAAAGCTTTGAAGTTTCATTAGGTCTATTTGTTTATTTATTTTTTTAATTTCCATTTCTCTAGGTGGTGGGTCAAAAAGGATCTTGCTGTGATTTATGCCATAGAGTGTTCTGCTAATGTTTTCCTCTAAGAGTTTTATAGTGTCTGGCCTTACATTTAGGTCTTTAATCTATTTTGAGTTTATTTTTGTGTATGGTGTTAGGGAGTGTTCTGCCTTCATTCTTTTACATTTAGTTGTCCAGTTTTCCTAGCACCACTTATTGAAGTGGCTGCCTTTTCTCCATTGTATATTCTTGCCCCCTTTATCAAAGATAAGGTGACCATATGTGCGTGGGTTTATCTCTGGGCTTTCTATCCTGTTCCATTGATCTATATTTCTGTTTTTTGTGCCAGTACCATATTCTCTTGATTATTGTAGCTTTGTTGTATAGTCTGAAGTCAGGGAGCCTGATTTCTCCAGCTCTGTTTTTCTTTCTCAAGATTGCTTTGGCTATTCAGGGTCCTCTGTGTTTCCACGCAAACTGTGAAATTTTTTGTTCTAGTTCTGTGAAAAATGCCGTTGGTAGTTTGATAGGGATTGCATTGAATCTGTAGATTGCTTTGCGTAGTATATTCATTTTCACAATGTTGATTCTTTGAATCAAAGAGCATGGTATATATCTCCACCTGTTTGTATCATCTTTAATTTCTTTCATTAGTGTCTTACAGTTTTCTGCATACAGGTCTTTTGTCTCCTTAGGTAGGTTTATTCCTAGATATTTTATTCTTTTTGTTGCAGTGGTAAATGGGAGTGTTCCCTTAATTTATCTTTCAGATTTTTCATCACTAGTGTATAGGAATGCAAGAGATTTCTGTGCATTAATTTTGTATCTTGCTACTTTACCAAATTCATTGATTAGCTCTAGTAGCTTCCTGGTAACATCTTTTGGATTCTCTATGTATAGTATCATGTCATCTGCAAACAGTCAGTGACAGCTTTACGTCTTCTTTTCCAATTTGGATTTCTTTTATTTCTTTTTCTTCTCTCATTGCTGTGGCTAAAATTTCCAAAACTATGTTGAATAATAGTGGTGAGAGTGGGCAACCTTGTCTTGTTCCTGATCTTAGTGGAAATGTTTCAGTTTTTCACCATTGAGAATGATGTTGGCTGTGGGTTTGTCATATATGGTCTTTATTATGTTGAGGTAAGTTCCCTCTATGCCTACTTTCTGGAGAGTTTTTATCATAAATGGGTGTTGAATTTTGTCAAAAGTTTTTTCTACATCTATTGAGATGATCATATGGTTTTTCTCCTTCAATTTGTTAATATGGTTTATCACATTGATAGATTTGCGTATATTGAAGAATCTTTGCATTCCTGGGATAAACCCCACTTGATCATGCTGTATGATCCTTTTTATGTGCTGATCGATTCTGTTTGCTAGTATTTTGTTGAGGATTTTTGCATGTAAGTTCATCAGTGATATTGGCCTGTAGTTTTCTTTTCATGTGACATCTTTGTCTGGTTTTGGTATCAGAGTGATGGTGGCCTTGTAGAATGAATTTGGGAGTGTTCCTCCCTCTGCTATATTTTGGAAGAGTTTGAGAAGGATAGGTGTTAGCTCTTCTCTAAATATTTGATAGAATTCGCCTGTGAAGCCATCTGGTCCTGGGCTTTTGTTTGTTAGAAGATTTTTAATCACACTTTCAATTTAAGTGCTTGTGATTGGTCTGTTTATATTTTCTATTTCTTTCTGGTTCAGTCTCAGAAGGTTGTGCATTTCTAAGAATGTGTCCATTTCTTCCGGATTGTCCATTTTATTGGCATAGAGTTGCTTGTAGTAATCTCTCATGATGTGTTATATTTCTGCAGTGTCATTTATTACTTCTCCTTTTTCATTTCTAATTGTGTTGATTTGAGTCTTCTTTTTTTTTCTTGATGAGTCTGGCTAATGGTTTATCAATTTTGCTTATCTTTTCAAAGAACCAGCTTCTAGTTTTATTGATATTTGCTATCGTTTCCTTCATTTCCTTTTCATTTATTTCTGATCTGATCTTTATGGTTTTTTTCCCTCTGCTAACTTTGGGTGGTTTTTTTTGTTCTTCATTCTTTAATTGCTTTAGGTGTAAGGTTAGATTGTTCATTTGAGATGTTTCTTGTTTCTAGAGGTAGGATTGTGTTGCTCTAAATTTCCCTCTTAGAACTGCTTTTGCTGCATCCCAGAGGTTTTGGGTCATCGTGTTTTCATTGTCATTTGTTTCTATGTATTTTTTGATTTCCTCTTTGATTTCTTCAGTGATCTCTTGCTTATTTAGTAGTGTATTGTTTAGTCTCCATGTATTTGTATTTTTTAAAGATTTTTTTCCTGTAATTGATATCTAGTCTCATAGTGTTGTGGTCAGAAAAGATACTTGATACGATTTCAATTTTCTTAAATTTACCAGGGCTTGATTTGTGACCCAAGATATGGTCTGTCATGAGAATGTTCCTTGAGCACTTGAGAAAAAAGTGTTTTCTGTTGTTTTTGGATGGAATGTCCTAATAAATATCAATTAAGTCCATCTTGTTTAATGTATCATTTAAAGCTTGTGTTTCCTTATTTATTTGCATTTTGGATGATCTGTCCATTGGTAAAAGTGGGGTGTTAAAGTCCTCTACTATGATTGTGTTACTGTCGATTTCCGCTTTTATGGCTGTTTGCATTTGCCTTATGTATTGAGGTGCTCCTATGTTGGGTGCATAAATATTTACAATTGTTAATCTTCTCTTGGATCGATCCCTTGATCATTATGTAGTGTCCTTCTTTGTCTCCTGTAATAGTGTTTAAAGTCTGTTTTGTCTGATATGAGAATTGCTACTCAGGCTTTCTTTTGATTTCCATTTGCATGGAATATCTTTTTCCATCCCCTCACTTTCAGTCTGTATGTGTCCCTAGGTCTGAAGTGGGTCTCTTGTAGACAGCATATATACAGGTCTTGTTTTTGTATCCATTCAGCCAGTCTGTGTCTGTTGGTTGGAGCATTTAATCCATTTACATTTAAGGTAATTATTGCTATGTTTGTTCCTATTACCATTCTTAATTGTTTTGGGTTTGTTATTGTAGGTCTTTTCCTTCTCTTGTGTTTCCTGCCTAGAGAAGTTCCTTTAGCATTTGTTGTAAAGCTGGTTTGGTGGTGCTGAATTCTCTTAGCGTTTGCCTTTTTGTAAAGGTTTTAATTTCTCCATCAAATCTGAATGAGGTCCTTGCTGGGTAGAGTAGTCTTTGTTGTAGGTTTTTCCCTTTCTTCACTTTAAATATGTCCTGCCTCTCCCTTCTGGCTTGCAGAGTTTTTGCTGAAAGATCAGCTGTTAACCCTATGGGGATTACCTTGTATATTATTTGTTGTTTTTCCCTTGCTGCTTTTTATGTTTTCTCTTTGTATTAAATTTTTCATATTAAATATGTGTCTTGGCATGTTTCTCCTTGGATTTATCCTTTATGGGACTCTGCACTATCTGGACTTGATTGTCTATTTCCTTTCCCATATTATGGAAGTTTTCAACTATAATCTCTTCAAATATTCTCTCAGTCCATCTCTTTTTCTCTTCTTCTTCTGGGACACCTATGATTCGAATGTTTGTGCATTTAATGTTTTCCCAGAGGTCTCTGAGACTGTCCTCAATTGTTTTCTTTCTTTTTTCTTTATTCTGCTCTGCAGCAGTTATTTCCACTATTTTATTTTCCAGGTCACTTATCCGTTCTTCTACCTCAGTTATTCTGCTAGTGATTCCTTCTAGAGAATTTTAAATTTCATTTATTGTGTTGTTCATCATTATTTTCTTGCTGTTTAGTTCTTCTAGTTTCTTGTTAAATGTTTCTTGTATTTTCTTCATTCTATTTCCAAGAGTTTGGATCTTCTTTACTATCATTACTCTGAATTCTTTTTCAGATAGACTGCCTATTTCCTCTTCTTTTATTTGGTGTGGTGCTTTTTATTTTTGGGGATGCGCGGGCCTCTCACTGTTGTGGCCTCTCCCATTGCGGAGCACAGGCTCTGGACGCACAGGCTCAGCAACCATGGCTCATGGGCCCAGTCGCTCTGCGGCATGTGGTATCTTCCTGGACCAGGGCACGAACCCGTGTCCCCTGTATTGGCAGATGGACTCTCAACCACTGCGCCACCAGGGAAGCCCTGGTCTGGTGTGTTTTTACGTTGCTCCTTCATCTGCTCTGTGTTTTTTTCTGTCTTCTCATTTTGCTTAACTTACTGTGTTTGGAGTCTCCTTTTCGGAGGGTGCAGGTTCGTAGTTCCCGTTGTTTTTGGTGTCTGCTCCCAGTGGGTGAGGTTGGTTCAGTGGGTTGTGTAGGCTTCCTGGTGGAGGGGACTGGTACTTGTGTTCTGGCAGATGAGACTGGATCTTGTCTTTCTGGTGGGCAGGACTGCATCTGGTGGTGTGTTTTGGGCTGTCTGTGAACTTAGTATGATTTTACGCCTCATCTCTGCTAATGGGTGGGGTTGTGTTCCTGTCTTGTTAGTTGTTTGGCATGGGATGTCCAGCACTGGAGCTTGCTGGTCATTGAGCAAACCTGGGTCTTAGCTTTGAGACAGAGATCTCTTGGGGAGCTCTCGCCAATTGATGTTACTTGGGGCCGGGAGGTCTCTCGTGGTCCAGTGTCTTGAATTTGGCTCTCCCACCTCAGAGACTCAGGCCTGAACCCGGCCAGAGCACCAAGACCCTTTCAGCCACATGGCTCAGAAGAAAAGGGAGAAAAAAAGAAAGAAAGATAAAATAAAGTTATTAAAAGAAAAAATTAAAAAATATTATTAAAATAAAAAATTAGAAAAAGTAATAAAAAAAGAGAGCAACCAAACCAATAAACAAATGCCCCAATGATAACAAGCACTGAAAACTAAACTAAGATAAACATATAAATGAGAAACTAGTCAGTCACGTACAGCAATCCCCAAGTCTGCAGTTGCTCCCAAAGTCCACTGCCTCAATTTTGGGATGATTCGTTGTCTATTCAGGTATTCCACAGATGCAGGGTGCATCAAGTTGATTGTGTGGATTTAATCTGCTCCTGAGCCTGCAGGGAGAAATTTGCCTTTCTCTTCTTTGTTCGCACAGCTCCTGGGGTTCAGCTTTGGATTTGGCCCTGCTTCTGCATGTAGCTTGCCCTCTGGCGTCTGTTCCCGCCCAGACAGGACAGGCTTAAAGTAGCAGCAGATTAGGGGAATCTGGCTCACTCAGGCTTGGGGGAGGGAGGCGTATGGAATGAGGGGGCGAGCCTGTGGCGGCAGAGGCCGCTGTGACATTGCAACAGCCTGAGGCATGCTGTGTGTTCTCCCGAATATCCACTATGTTTTAACAATCATGCTCCTAAACTATTATTTCCTTGACAGTGATTTTTTGCATTGTGAGTTTTCCTTAAGTGGATTCATACAATTTTTTGTCAGTCACATATCTGTTTGGAGGGAGGCAATTCCCTAATGAAGATTTAAACTTTTTCCTTTCAAGTTTTTCTTTTTTTTTAGAATGTTACGGTTAAAGTTTAATCAACCTTTGATCTATCCTTGAATGAAACAGATCCATCCAGTAATAGCACATTTAAATACATGGTTTAAAGCAGTCTCTACTTCTGTGGCAAACAGAAAAAAAATAAAGGGTCTCTAGGAGCAAAATTAATTGCTCTGCATCAAGTTGCATTGCTATTTAAAGGAAATTTATATTATGATTGTATTTTCCAGTATTTAAAAATTTCAGGCATATCTCACTTTCAGTATTGTGTGGTTTCTATTGTCAAGCTTTTATTTGTTATTTGTTGAGTCTTAAACTTCATTAACCTCAAATGAGTGCATTTTTGGTGCAAAAAAGTACTCATAATATCCATGGGCTTTTATAATTTTTAAAAAGGATTTCTTATTTCCCACATTTAATTTTGAAAGTATATAATGATGTGGCTAATATTATTGATTATTTTAGTAAACTGTTAGTGTTCCAAATTTGGTAGTTAAAACATTATGATTCCTACAGTCTATTCAGAAAATTTTGTGGAATCACAATTTTAATTGGACTGCTTACTCTTACGAATTTTATTTTCACTTCATATTCCCTTGGCTCTGATCTTAAACTATTTCATCAGTATATAAAGAGATGCAAAGACATTTCTAACCCACAATGACCTCATTCTCCAACATAGATTTCCAATGAAGAAGGGGGAGAATGCTGTGTTTCTTCTAAATCTATCCCCTAATTGCTTTTATCTTCTGCAAAAGTTCTGTTTTGTTCAGGTGGTTGTTTTGAAGCATTTTGTGCTTTCAGAATCTCTTGAAATATTTACAGATGATGAGTCTGCAGCCAAAACACTCAATAAACAGCACCTGCAGAACTTAGAGTTTGTCTAAATTTGGAAGTCAACTGGGGACTGGTCATTTGGATAGGTCTAGGGAATATGACTTTTGGAAGAGAATTTCAGAAACTTGACGTAAAAGCTTGTCATATTTACAATGGAACTGCTAGATTTCTTTTTATACAGTGTATTTTTGTATAGTTTAGTATAGTTCTGATTGTTTTTTACATTTAATATGCCAGGTTACCACTCTTTTTGGTAATTAAGAGATTGTGTAAATATTGCAAATTTGCAGAACAGTACCTTTAAGTTAACCTGGCTGAAAATAAGGTTCCTCTGTACTTATGACACAGTAGGGTGGGTATTTGACTCTGCTCTCATCCTTCTTCCAGTGGTATGCTGATAAATGTTTAACAACAGGCTCATCAAAAATAAAGCCCTGTTTTGTAGCATTTGCTGATTTACATGTAAATACTTCCTCCATGGCCGATTTCAAGGTACCAACGATTTAATTGCCACCTTGCAAAATTTCTGAAAATTTAATAATTGGCAAAACTAGTATAACAAGCTGGTATAATCATGAACTGATAAAGTTCTGCTATAGCACACCACTGCCTGAATCTCTCTTACCTCCTGACATACACTTGCCTGTCTCAAACACCCACAATTCAGGAATTTTCATCTTTATTTGTATATATCTTAGTACTTTTTCCATGTTGTTATTGTGTTAGATTCATGGAAAAGCTGAAACTTTGTTTTCGCTCTTCTAATTTTCATGCAACAAAATTGCCAGGAGTTACTGCCTGAAAAATACCTTAGAATGATTCCTTTGCATTAAGAGCAAGGAATTCTATTTATAGGGAGAAAATAACATTCATTATCCATCCAGCACCCCACTCCCCCACCCCAAAGAAATAAATGTGTATGTGAGAGAGAAAAGGGAAGAGGAATTTTTTTTTTTTTTTTTTGGCAGTATGCAGGCCTCTCACTGTTGTGGCCTCTTCCGTTGCGGAGCACAGGCTCCGGACGTGCAGGCCCAGCAGCCATGGCTCACGGGCCCAGCCACTCTGTGGCATGTGGGATCTTCCCGGACCGGGCACAAGCCCGTGTCCCCTGCATCGGCAGGCGGACTCTCAACCACTGCGCCACCAGGGAAGCCCAGGGAAGAGGAATTTTAAAGTAAAGATAAAATTTAGTCTAATGTAATTTCTTTCTCTTTATAGCTTTTATATGGACTTCTGAAGTGCAGGCACTTTGTATGACAAAAGGGAGGAGTAAGAAAGCTGGCTTGCTTAGCCTAAAGACAAAGAGTCAGTCTCTTATAGAAGTTACAGGAGCTTTCTCAGGATGTTTTATTGAGAGGTCTTTAGATAGAGAAGCAGAATAAGAGAAAGAAAATGATGTGAAAATGGCATTATCAACCCTCTCTCATTGCTCTTGTAATGAAGTAGACCTCTGAGAGTTTTGCGGCTTCAGTCCTCAACTGCAGTTAATTAGGTCACATCAGCAAAGGAGGTGGTGAGTGAGAAGTTTTGAGCCTTTGGTCAATACTGGTTACGTCAACTAGTAAGAGAGATGAAGACAACCCAAGTTTCCATTCTCTTGGCTTTATCAACATATCATTTATTTACTAGTAGTTGGGTGATTGTGATTTAATCCATCTGGGCTCCTAGAGACACATGATTGTACTATTGCAGGGACCTCTCCAGGAACATAGAGGGAACTTGGTGATCATCCAAACCAAAGCAAATGTTTAAAAGAGTGAAAATATGAGCCCCTTTATATTATTCTTGGGAACTCAGATGCTTTCTTAAGTTGTACTTTCACCATGATTATCTAGTTTCTTTTGATGAATTAAAATTCAAAGAAGGTGGATTTTTGGGGTGCATTTAGTATAATTGGGGAAAGTTGAAATTATGTTGGCTTGAAAATTTTTAGAAATTCTTATTGTTTCCTTATTTCCAGAAACAGTGACATATATCATCTGAATTGTATTGATTCTTGGTTATTGAAACATGAAAATAATCTTTATTGATTTCTCTATTCCCTAGGCATGATGTTTTCACATCAGAGGACTAAAAGCTCCACCCTCAGCATGGTAAGGCCGCTATTTTCTGAGTAAGTGGCACAGGAAGAAGCCTGTACCTTAGTTGCATCTGTGCAGAACCAGGATTACCTCACTTTTTCTTGTCTTCAATTATCTTTCCCCACGCTTCCCACACCTCATCTATATCCCATAAATATTCCCTGTCCCTCGCCTTTGAGGAGGCAGATTTAAGATTTGGCGGCTTGGTGATTAAACCCTTTCTTTGCCACAAACCTCGGCATCTCAGCGTTTGGTTTGCTGTTCCTCAGGGAAACAGACCTAGTTTGGTAACATATCTCTTTTTTTGATGAAGTGTGTCTTAAAATACTTTGCCTTTTTTCCCTAAGATTCAGATATTTGTTTCCGTATTGTTGAGTTTTGAGGGTTCTTTATATATTCTGGATATAACTCTTTTGTCAGATATGTGATTTGCAAATGTTTGCTCCAGTTTGTGGCTTGTCTCTTCATTCTCTTGTGTCTTTCAGAGCATAAACCCTTAATTTTGATGAAGCTTAATTTATTAATTTTTCCTTTTGTGGGCCATGATTTTGGTAAAGTATTCAAACTCAAGGTCACAAAGATTTTTCTCTTTTAATTTCTTTTAGAAGTTTTATAATTTGAGGTTTACATTAGGTCTGTGAATCATTTTGAGTTATATGTATATCATATGAAATATGGGTTGAAGTTTATTTTTTTGCATGTGGACATTCAATTGTTCCAGTACCATTTGTTGAATAATAGTATCTTTCTCCACTAAATTGCTTTTGTACCTTCTCAAAAATCAATTGACCAAATATGTGTGTCTCTTTCTGTATTCTCTACATGTATTCTGTTTCATTATTTGACTATATATCAATACTACTTTATCTTAATTACTGTAGCTTTATAATAAGTCTTGAAGTCATGGAGTGTAAGTCCCCCAATTTTATTCTTCATTTTCAATGTTGTTTTGACTATTCTAGTTTTTTTTCATTTACATATGAATTCATTTTTTCCCAGCTTTATCGAGGTATAATTGGTATTTATATGAATTTAGAATCTTCTCAATTTATACAAAAAAATCTGTTGGGATTTTGAGTGGAATTGCATTGAATCTCTAGAGCAATTTGGGGAGAAGTAATATCTTAAAAATATTAACTTTTTAGATTAATATTAACTTATTAGATCTAGCTTTTGTTGTAGTTGTCATTGAATTGACCATATAGATGATCTTTCATCTGTAAAATAAAGAGAGCTTTACCATATCCTTTCTAATCTAGATGCCTTTACTTCATTTTAATGCCTTATTATTCTGGCTAAAACCTCTTGTACAGTGTTTACGAGAGAGTGACATCCTTACATTGTCCCTGATTTTAGAGAGAAAGTTTAGTCTTTCACAAAGTTTTCTGAGAATTTCTATCAGGAATCATTTTGATTTTGTGAAATGCTATTTCTGCATCTATGAGATAATCATATGGGTTTTTTTTTTTTAGTCTGCTAATATGGTGAATTATATTGATTTTTTTGGAAAGGTTAAACCAACTTTGAATTCTGGAAATAAACCCCACTGAATCATGATGTATTATCCTTTTTATTTATTTTTACATTCAATTAGCTCAGGTTTTAAGAATTTTTGCAGATATGTTCATGAAGGATATTGTTAGGTAGTTTTATTTCCTGTAATGTCTTTGTTTGGTTCTTTTATGAGGATAATGCTGGCATTATAGAATGAGTTGGGAAGAATTCCTTGGCCTTCAACTTTCTGGAAGAGTTTGTGTAGAATTGGTAACATTTCTTTCCTAAATACTAATTAGAATTCACTAATGAAATAATCTGGGCCTGTACCCATAAAAGGATGTTAAATTGTGTCAAATGCTTTTTTTTTTATTGAAGTATAATTGACAAGTAAAGCTATAATGTATTTAAAGTGTATAACATGATTTATATATGTCATATATATGTATGAAAGGATTTCCCACCATTGAGTTAATAAACACATCCATCACCTCACATATTTACCTTTTTCTTTTTCTCTTGGTGAGAACACTGAAGTGTTACTCTCTTAGCAAATTTCAGTTATACAATACAGTATTATCAACCACTGTCACCATGCTGTACATTAGATCCTCAGACATTATTCATCTTATAATTGAAACTTTTTACACTTTTACCAACCTCTCCTATTTTCCCCAGCCACAGTCCCTGGCAACCACCATTAGATTCTGTTTCTATGAGTTTACTATTTTTTTAGATTCCACGTGTAAGTGATGCCATGTAGTACTTGTCTTTCTCTGTCTGGCTTATGTCACTTAGCATAATGCTCTCCAGGTTTACTCATGTTGTTGCAAACAGCAGGATTACCTTCTTTTTAAAGGCTGAATAATATTCCAGTGGTGTGTGTGTGTGTGTGTGTGTGTGTGTGTGTGTGTGTACACCACATTTTCTTTATCCATTCATTTGTCAGTGGACACTTAGGTTGTTTCTGTACTTTTGCTGTTGTGAATAATGCTGCAGTGAACATGGGAGTAGAGATCTCTCTTCAAGATAATAATTTCACTTCCTTTGCACATATATCAGGAAGTATCATTCCTGGATTATATGATAACTCTATTTTAATTTAATTTCTTGAGGAAACTTCATACTGTTTTCCATAGTGATAGTACCAGTTTACAACCCCACCAACAGTGCTCAAGGGTTCCCTTTTCTCCACATCCGCATTTGTTACTTCTTATCTTTTTGTTAATAGACATCCTAACAGGTGTGAGTTGATAGCTTATTGTGGTGTTGATTTGCATTTCCCTAATGATTAGTGATGTTGAGCACTTTTTCATGTACCTGTTGGATATTTACATGTCTTTGATGGAAAAATGTGTATTCAGGTCCTTTGTCCAATTTTCAATTGGGTTATTATTTTTTTGCTATTGAGTTATATGATTTTCTTGTATATTTTAGATATGAACCCCTTATTGGATATGTGGCTTGCAAATATTTTCTCCCATTGCATTCCTTTTTGTCTTGATGGTTTCCTTTGCTGTGCAGAAGCTTTTTAGTTTGCTATAGTCCTACTTATTTACTTTTGCTTTTGTTGCCTTTTCTTTTGGTGTCAAATCCAAAAATTCACTGTCAAGACCAATGTCAAAGAGACCTACTCTCTATGTTTTCTTCTAGGAGTTTTATAGTTTCAGTTCTTTCATTCAAGTCTTAAATCCATTTTTTTTTTTTTTGGCGGTACGTGGGCCTCTCACTGTTGTGGCCTCTCCCGTTGCGGAGCACAGGCTCCGGACACGCAGGCTAAGCGGCCATGGCTCACTGGCCCAGCCGCTCTGCGGCATGTGGGATCTTCCCGGACCGGAGCACGAACCCCTGTCCCCTGCATCAGCAGGCGGACTCTCAACCACTGCGCCACCAGGGAAGCCCCTTAAATCCATTTTAAGTCGATTTTTGTGTGTGGTGTAAGATAGGGGTCTAGTTTCATTCTTTTGCATGTGGATATCCAGTTTTCCAACACTGTTTATTAAAGATGAAGAGACTATCATAAGGCTTACATAAAACATCTTACAGTTATAACTGCCTATTTTAGGCTGATAGTAACTTAACTTGGAACACATACAAAAGCTCTACATGTTTGCACTCAACCCCACATTTTATACTTTTGATGTTGTAATTTATATATTTTATATTGTATATCCATTAACATGTTATTGAGTTATAGTTTTACTTTTAATACTTTTGTCTTTTATACTAGAGTCGTTAGTGATTTCCCACAACCACTACAGTATAAGATGTCCTGAATTTTTATATTTATTTTTACTGATGAGTTTTGTACTTTCATATGTTTTCATATTAATAATAAGAATCCTTTCATTTCAGCTTGAAGAACTCCCTTTAAGTTTCCTGTAAGGCCATTCCAGTGGTAATGAATTCCTTAAGCCTATTTTGTTCTGGAAACTCTTCATCTCTCCCTCAATCCTGAAGAACAACTTTTCCGGGTAGAGTATTCTTGGTTGGCAGTTTTTTTTCTTTCAGCACTTTGAATATATCATCCCACTCTCTTCTGGCTTGCTGAAAAATCCACTGATTATTTTATGGGGGTTCATTTGTACATAACAAGTTGCTTTTTTCTTGCAGTTTTTAAGATTCTTTGTCTTTAAATTTTGACAGTTTCATTATAATGATTCTTGGCATGGATCTTTTGGTATTCATCTTATTTGATATTGTTTTGGCTTCCTGGATCTGGCTGTCTGTTTCTTTCACCAAGTTAGGGAGGTTTTCAGTCATTATTTCTGTGAGTAAGCTTTCTGCCCCATTCTCTCTGTCTTCTCTGGATGTTTTGTTGCTTGCCTGTACTCCACTCCCCGGATCACTTACTCTGGAAGAAGCCATGTTGTGAGCAGCTCTATGGAGAAGCCCACATTGCGGAGGATGGTAGCCTCCTGCCAATAGTCATTTGAATGAGATTGAAAGCATCATCTCCAGCCATAATTGAACCTTGAGATGATTGCAGCCTCATCAGAGACTCTGAGCTGTATCCATCTAACTAACCCACTCCTGGATTCCTGACCCTCAGAAACACTGATATAATGTTTGGTGTTTTAAGTGTCTAGGGTTTGGGGTAATTAATTACCAGCAAAAGATGATTAATACATTTACTCAACAAGCACATATTGATGATATGTGTAGGTTGTTTGGTGTTCACCATGCCTACAAGATGAAGTCTAATTTCTCATACATGACACCCAGAATTCTTTATTATCTGCCTCCTACCACTTTAGTCTCTTCTTTCACTATGCTAGACCATCAAAGCTCTGTTTTACTTATCATAACTTGCTGCCATTCCTCAAATATACCAGGTAGTTTTTTGTCTTTGCATATGTTCTTCCCTCTATCTTTATTCTCCTGTTTATTTACTAAACTCCTGTTCATTTACTAAACTCCTGTTCATCCTTTAAGACTCAGATCAACATTCCATCATTCTTGATCCTGCCAGGATGATTTATATCTTTTCCCACTGCTTAAAAGATTGCCATTTCAAGTCACCAAGCCCTATAGTTTTCTTAAAACTCTTCCTATTTCAAGACAAATTATTTTAAAGGTTATTACTTTCATGAAACTTATTCCCTAGCCAAAGTAGAATTAAACCCTGGTTACCTTGGATACTTACCATACTCTATGTATTCTGTCAGAGCATGTGTGACACACTTTATTTTTGCTTATTTGTTTGTTTGTTTTTATACCTCTCTCCATTTATTAGACTTTAATTCTCATGAAGGCATTAAAGATTTCTCATCCTTTGTGATTTTAAAGCACGGTGCTTAGCCTACAGTAAGGGTCAAATAAATGTTATTTGAATAAATTGAATGTTCTTAGCTTTGTTACATTTCCTTTTCAATTGAATATTTGTTATATAAGATCATAGTTTTGTTTTTTTAAAAAATAATCAGTTTTTCATTTAAAGCTTTATTATTAGTTTATAATTTGATTGCATTATCTTCAAAGTGTGTGGTCTCTATATTTTACCACTTTGGGTTTTTCTCTGAAGATTCTGTTCCAAAGCTTTCAAAATACCATTTTTTAAAAATACACATTCTGAAGACACTTGAAAGAATCTTGTATTTTTTGTAGGAAATACAGCATACATGTGTGTTTAAAACCTACTTTCCTCATATACACATTTACTTTATAATGCCATAGACTGACAGAAGTACATCTCCCACTACACTTATGATTTCTGTCAGTTTCTCCTTGTATTTACATTAGGCTTTGCTTGGTATGCTTAGTGCATGATGGTTCATGTCTTCTACCTTTTTTATCAATATAAAACAACTATCTAATCTTATTTATTCATTGGATTTTATTTTCTGGCCCGGGACTCATAGTTTTATGTTAATATGATTGTTGACTGCAAATTACTGTCTATACTGGCGTGACAGTGAGAAGTTGTCTGAACTTGGAAATAGGACTCACCTATGCGTGTTGTTTTAAAATACTCATGATAGTTTAAAACAATGACAAATTAGCATGACTTTCTATCTAGAACATCCTTCTTTTTGTGTCCTTAATTCTAATTCATGTTTTATTCTGGAGCACATGTCAAATCAGAGTTTATGAAAGTTATTCAGGGCAATAATTTGTACTGAAAAAATATTTTACTTTAGTAATGCCCCTTCTTGTGTATTTTGTATTTTTCAGACCATTAGCTGTTTGTCTTACCAGCTTAGCAGAGAAGCCTAGAGCTGAAATGTTAGAAAACAATTGATGATCCATTGGAAATTGAACTGTCTTTAAAATTATAATGACTAGGTTGGAAAAGATTTGGTAACGGATACAAATTTTCCTTATTACTTTTAGTATATCTTGCTGTCACATATGGCAAGGCACATTTGCACCTGATTTAACAAATGGGTTGATGTTTGATTTGATTTTGTTCATAGCTATAGTTCTGAACTTTAAGTGCTCATAAAAATGCAATAGTAAAAAAGTAAAAAAAAAAAAGACACCTTTGCATTAAAAAAATGCAATAGTAGCATCTTAGATTATAGTAGTTCTTCAGAATATTCTGAATTGTCAAATGCTTTTGATTTAAAGAATGAAGTAATCTATTTTTTCTTATTGTCAATAATTTAAGGATAGAAAATAATGGAAATATCTGTATTTTCTCTATCATTGGCCAGTAATTTTACGAGTACTTCATCTCAAGTTGGAAAAACTCTACTTATAGTTGTCACCTCTGTGTCCACAATGTTCTCCTACTCTTCTAGAAATACTTCTGTGAAATCTTCCAATAATTTTTAGTCATACTCTGTATATCAGCTATATTAAAATGCCAATACTTGTCAAGAATGAAAAGACCCGAAACTTGAGAAAGGATTTGAAAAATAGAAATTGATTGAAAAGAACAAATATATACAAATAATAGTAATGCAGTATCTAGTAATTAGATTTAAATTACCCCAACTCTTGAAATAGTCACGATTCTCAGAAAGAATAAAGGAAAAAACTTATAAGTGTGTAAATTGTTGACATCAAAGTCTGTATTATATATTTGATTCTACATAGAGTTTCTAGGCTTTCACTTAGAGTGAAAAAGCAGAAGCACTTGAGACAAAGCACAAACATTTAGACAGTTGATAGAGCTAATAAATAGTGTAAAGAATTAAGATAGTGGCTAGCCTGACAGCAAAGGAAGAGATAGAAACCTATACATCTGAATACATAATTTGGGCTCTTCAGTGTAGGGCAGTGTCCTCTGAGAGCATCACTGTGTTATTTCACAGTATATATTATTTATATATTTCCATATTATTTTATGATATAATCATCTGTAAAGATTACCCTGAAACATAAAGAAGGAATGACTGAAGGGATTAAGTAAAGCTTTAGCATAATCTGGAAAACGTACCTTCCTGGGTTACTTTATTCGACAAGTGAGTTGCTAGGCAAGTGAGTTGCAGCACACGTGCATTTCCCTTGTGCCTCTTTCTATGCAATGTGCTCTCTGCCTAGGTGTCATTCCATTGTGCCGTCGTATGCAAACTTTTCCATTGCCTTCACCCTTTTGGAGCCCGGTCAGGTGGAAACAAACTGGGGTTTGGGACTTTATAAATAGAGATGGGTCAATGCTATTAATAGCAGAACTGTCCTAAATCTTTGGCCAGGACTCAGAAGAATTCATAACTGAAAGTTTGCAAATATGGACAAATTTAAGGGCTAAAATAAAATAGCAAAAACATATATACCATTATGTTTCTAATTTTAGGAGAAACAAATTATTTTTTTGTCTCTAATTTGATTTGAAAAAAATATATTTTATAGTATAACTCTTTGTCCTCTGTGTTGGTGTTTTATTTTAAGCAATGCAAATATCTTAGTAAATTTTCTTGAACCACTGGGTATGGAATACCACAAATATTTAATTTTGTACTTGAAAGCTGAAGTGACTGAATTTTCAAAATTAGAGAATAAAATCTCATTAAGATTTAGGAAACACTTAATTTTCATTTTAAAAATGATTAATTCAGGTTGTGGTATTAATAGTTGAATTTTTTAAATCACTGCATACTGAATAGTATTCCTCTGTCTCTGTCTGTATATACACAGTATTGTATGGTTGTACTGTGTTTTTCCTTTTACTGCTGAAGGATATCTTGATTGTCTAGTTTTTAATGATTATGAATAAAACTGCTATGAATATTTACCTGCAGTTGTATGAAAATAAGTGTTCAATTCATTTGGGTAAATAACTAACAATGTCATTGATGAGCTGTATGTTAAGTCTGTTTAAGTTTATAAGAAAATACAGACGTTCCTCCTAAGTGACTTTACTATTTTCTCATCAGCAGTGAATGAGAGTTCCTAGTGCTCTTCATCCTTGCCAGCATTTTTAATTGTCATTAAGATTTTTTAAGCTATTCTAATGGTGTAATAGTATCTCATTGTGGCTTTAATTTGTATTTTTCTAATGAAAAATCATGTTAAGCGTCTTTCCATGTGTTTATTTGCCACCCATATATCTTCTTTGGTGAAGACTTTTCTCTCACTCACTTTTTAAAGTGGGATTTTTGTTTTTCAATTGTTGAATTTTGTTTTTCTTTATATATTTTGATTGTAAGTTCTTTATCATATGTGTGACCTCCAAACACTTCTTCCAGTCTGTGACTTGTCTTTCATCTCTTAATATCTTTGTGGATTAAAAGTTTTTAATTTTCATAAGTTTTTTTTTTTTTTTCGGTACGCGGGCCTCCCACTGCTGCAGCCTCCCCCGCTGTGGAGCACAGGCTCCGGACGCGCAGGCTCAGCGGCCATGGCTCACGGGCCTAGCCGCTCCGCGGCATGCGGGATCTTCCCGGACGGGGGCACGCACCCGTGTCCCCTGCATCGGCAGGCGGACTCTCAACCACTGCGCCACCAGGGAAGCCCAATTTTGATAAGTTTTTAAATCGTGATATATCATTTTAAAAATAGATTGGGTTTTTGGTGACTTACCTAAAAATTTACTGCCAAACCTAATGTCATGTAGATTTTTTTTTCTTTACGTTCTTTTAGAAGTTTTACGGCTTTACATATTATTTTTAGGCCTATGATCCATTTTCAGTTAAGTTTTTATGTGATGTGAAGTATTGTTTAGATTTATTTTATTTTTTTTTGCATATGGATGTCCAGTAGTCTCAGGACCATTTGTTAAAAAGACTGTCCCTTCTTCATCAAATTACTTTTGCACTCATATTCAAAATCAGTTGACTGTATTTGCATAGTCTATTTCTGGCCTCTCCATCCTGTTCTTTTGATCTGTGTTTTTATTCTTTTGCCACTACTACAGTGTCTTAATTACTGTACATTTAGAGAAAGTCTTCAAATAATATCTCATAATTTTTGCAAAATGTTTTTATTACCATTTAGTTGAAGAGTCCTAATTTCCCATGTGTTATCTTCTTTGATCCATGGGTTATTTTGAAGGGTGTTTTAAAATTTCCAAATATTTGATTTATTCCCCTCAAATTGTATTTCTAATTAATTTTGGCCAGAGTATATATGATCTCAGTCTTTTGAAATTTATTGTTTTGTGTCTCAATATATGATATATCTTAGGGAATAAAGAAACATTGTAAAACGTAATAGGGAATACTTTAAAATTATGGTCATATTTTGTACAAACCAACAACATAGAGTACTATTGTAGTACATTTTATTAAAATAAACTCTCTTATTTGATGCCTCATTTCAACTTATTAAAGAATGTAAACAAGTAAGAATTGTAGGTCTTCCCCTGCCCCCCCTTTAAAATTGAAACTGGGCATTCTTTTCGATTTCATTGTTAGATTGGGGTATTTTCCCCAGCAATTAATATAGTTAATACCCAGCTTTTACTAAGAGTTCAATAAATATTAACTGATTTAATTTTTATTCTAGAAAATAGGTGTTTAATGGGGTAGGTAAGTATTTGAGTAGATTGAAGTATTATATCACCAAAGCTGGAATGGGATGTTTTGAGATCATCTAGTTCAACTGTTTCATTGTACGGATGAGAAAACAAACAGACAGGTTGAGTGAGTTATCCTCTGTATAAAGGCCAGTTAGTGTCAAGATAGAACTAAAAGTGTCTTGCCTCAGAGCTTCATGTTTTTTGCCCCATTGGTACAGTTCTCTGAAGTTTCCATGTTTGTCAGGTTAAAATTTGAAGACTTACCTTTAACCATTTATATATTAGAACTATGATGGGTTATGAGTCAAGATGGTGACAGAAAGCTACTTTATGATGCTACTTAGCTGGAGTATCTTCAATTCCATCAAATGAATGCGTAGTTAATCAGTTTTCTCATGGAAGTTCTGGCAACAGTGGGAAGGGTCATTATGGTTCAGTTCAAACTATATTTTCTAGTTAAATGATGTCTCAAATTTTCCCTATTGTCGGTGGCTCCCTTTTACACAGACAGAAAAATGTAAGGGATTGAGCACCCAGAGGGCAATTGTGATTATTTTACCTTTACCTATTAAACTTTTGGGGCTGGCTCTATTTATACTCTTGCTGATAATTTTAGAGGAATAATAATTCTGTTTTATGTGAACATGTATGTATCTCTTTAATGATATATCTTTTTTGAGTTTGCCACTGATTCTAGAAATTTTAGACCATCTATGGCAATTTTCTTGACCTAAAAAATTAAATTTCTTCCAAATTTGATTAGATTGTTATAAGTGAAATAAAGTCCTAATTTCTAACCCTTTTAAAAACATTCGACTTTTTCTTTATACCATAGTATAGTATTATGTTCCCACAAACACTTTTTACAGATATTGTTGAAATCCAAGGGACCATAAGGATTAATATTTAGTTTGAACATTTTCCCCAACCAATAAAATTCATTTTATTTTCCTGTGCATATCACAGTTGCTCTGAGCTCAGCCTGCCTGCTAATTGAGTTACTTATTTAAATGGTGAAATGGCTTCTTAACAACTTCTTTAATTAGCTATTTAACAGAGCTCAATCTTGTTGTCTAGAAAACAGTGATGTTAAAACTGTTAGTGTGAGATCCTAAGTTCTGGCATCGTTTCTAGTTAAATGATAATAACCTAGAATTTCTAGTAATGCTTTCATATTTGTATTTAACTTGTTTTCTTTGCTTTTGTATTACCTCAGTTCAAAATTCAGAGGCTCTACATGTTGAAATAGGCTATCTTTAACCACTGAAAGTAGAGCTTAGCTCCAGACTCATTTATTTTGAATTAGGCAAGGTTGGCACCATCCCCGCATAGATGAATAGCTTTTGACTAAATTGTGTTGTGTTCTTTTCAATAGGAAACAGCTTCCTGCCCCACTTGCTCCCTGAACAAACACTGCCACTTTTATTACTGATCATTAATGGGTAGACATGAAGCTGACTGTTCTCTTAATGTTACTGTAGTGATTGCATATTCATTTACTATATGCGTATAAGAAATAGGCTCTGTGTCTGGTTTACTTGTGATCATTTTCAGATAACAATCTGCAGACAGATTGTTCCTGAACTATGACCCTATAATATTGCTTGTGTGGTGTCATTCTGTTTGTTAATTCATTCCTTGATCACATAACTCTTACGTCTAATACATTTCCACCATATTCTGTAGCAAATTTCCATTATCCTTATAGCCCAAAGCTCATATATCTATCTTCGTTAGAGTCAGTTTTTTAGTGACTGCACCAGCATATAGCAATATAGTAACAAGGTTCTGAAACAGGATGGGAGAAGGAAATGATGCTCTATATTCTTAGTTCTTATATTCCAGAGACTTGGCAGGGGGGAGAAGCTATACTCGCTAAATCTGTTCACAGCCAAGTGTTTTTAGAATCTTGGAATTTTCTTTTTTGGAGTTTTTCATACTGTGGATTCATTGGAAAGCTGATGAAACAGATTGCTTGTAAGAGAGTCAATATAAAAATAGTCTGCAAGAAAGCATGCCACCATCTGTGTTGTCTTATCTAGAGATTGTATCCCTGTCTTAGATTGACTTCCAAATTACTATGCTTATAAATATTAATTGATGGAAAGAAATTAGAAAAAGTATAAAAGTGTGTCTGTGAATATTACATATACATATATATTTAACACATACACAGTTTTGGATGAGAATTTCTTCTGTCTTGGTAGATAAATTCAATTTGAAGTTTCCATTAAAGGATCTATTAATCAAAGCACATATAAGACTTTAGAAATATTGTTTTGCTAAGTCAAAGGCTAAGGATGAAGACACACATCAACCATAGCATCTTTGGTGACTCACAAAAGCACTAAGAAATGCATCTGCTTCTGGATAACATATGAATGTGTACATGATATTCAGCTACGATCTATCATGACAGGAGAATAGAGGTAGAAATTATTTATTAGGCAACAAAGAAAAAGTAAGGCTGATGTGGCATAAAGGAAGAAGCTTTACTTGACCAAAATAAACTGATATTTGAAGGAAAACAAACAGATAAATATAATTATTAGAACAGTAACTTGGGCCAAATATAAAAGTAATATTCTCTTAAAAAGTTTTATTTTGGTGAGAAAATTAGTAGCAATGCATCCCAGAAATTCTCTTTGGATTTATTTATTGACATTGAAGCTTCACGCCTGGAGAAAATCTCTCTGCAAATGTGGTTACTTAATGCTTATTATGAGTTTTCCCATGTGTTTTTCTAATTAAAATGGGTTTCCTTAGCATCATAGTTGTAGGAGGAAATATTTGAAAATGAAGTTTGCTAATCTCTTAGTCCCTGTTTCACATAGTTTCATTTTCTACATTGTGCAAAGTACTGTTAATTGGACAACTTAGGAAAGATGGTTCTGGGAGCAGTGGAAGGAAGCCATGACCCTAGAACTTCCAGACTTGTCTTCAGTTGTTTGAATGGAAGCAACTGAACCAGACTAAAGGTTACTTTTTTCCCTTTCTTTATCTTTCCATCTCTTCTGATGGTTTTAATAAACAGTTAGCATGTATTCTTTTTTTTAAGATAAGATTTTATTTATTTTTAATATGTTTATTGGAGTATAATTGCTTTACACTGTTGTGTTAGTTTCTGCTGTATAACAAAGTGAATCAGCTATATGTATATATGTATCCCCATATCCCCTCCCTCTACGTCTATCTCCCACCCTTCCTATCACACCCCTCTAGGTGGTCACAAAGCACCGAGCTGATCTCCCTGTGCTGTGTGGCTGCTTCCCACTAGCTATCTGTTTTACATTTGGTGGTGTATATATGTCCATGCCACTCTCTCACTTCGTCTCAGCTAACCCTTCCCCCTCCCCGTGTCCTCAAGTCCATTCTCTATGCCTGCGTCATCTTAACATGGGGTGTATACTATTCTTAGCATGGTGTGTGGGAGTCAATATCTTCGTACTGTATGTTGATTCAGTTGTGCCAGGAAAGACTACCCATCTAAAGCAAATCTTCCCTACTTGCAAGGAATCTTTTTACAAGGGAGACAAAACCGTGAGTTCCACAATTAGAGTTGAAGTCTGAAGAGACAACACAGCAAACACAACACACACTAGTGTTAAGGGGACAATTAAGCACCTCTTAAGAACAGGTTTAGAGGGAAGGGATGTACTCAGAGCATGAAAACCCTGAGTACTTGAAGGGGACCAGTTAAGGGGCCATAGTGGGGAAAGTGTGATAAAGGGAGACTGAGATATCCTGGGAGCATTTCTATAAATATGTGTATGATTAGCAATTTCTGATAGGTATTCTCTGGTCAGAAAAATAAATGAAAAAATTCCACCAAGGAGGTTGATGTCAGAGTGTTTCTGTGTGTGTGTCCTAAGTAGGACGTCTCTGTGTGAACAATTTCAGAAAATGCTTCTCTTAGAACGAGTCATTCCTTCTGTGGTAAAGGCAGGACGAATAACACACAGGTGCAACAAGCCAGTCAAGAAGCTAAAACTCATCTCTGAACCTCCCCCCAGCCAGAGGAGCACCTGGAGACAGCAGTGTGACGCCAGTTGTAGGAGGCATCCCTCATCCTCTGTAGAAAAGGTGGACAGTACACCTGTGGCAGAAGTTGGTGCATTAGCTCAAGCCTGGTCATTGGCCTGGCTTCAGAAACATTTTTGCTGCTGCTGTGTTCTAATCTTAATGTCTGTGGTTACAATAAGACAGCAGTCTCTTACAGAAAAAGCTTTGGACAAAATTCAACACCCATTTATGATTAAAAACCCTCCAGAAAGTAGGCATAGAGGGAACTTTCCTCAACATAATAAAGGCCATATATGACAAACCCATAGCCAGTATCATTCTCAATGGTGAAAAACTGAAGGCATTTGCTCTACGATGAGGAACAAGACAAGGCTGTCCACTCTCACCACTGTTACTCAACATAGGTTTGGAAATTTTAGCCACAGCAATCAGAGAAGAAAATGAAATAAAAGGAATCCAAATCAGAAAAGAAGTAAAGCTGTCACTGTTTGCAGATCATATAATACTATGCATAGAGAATCCTAAAGATGCTACCAGAAAACTACTAGAGCTAATCAATGAATTTGGTAAAGTAGCAGGATACAAAATTAATGCACAGAAATCTCTTGCATTCCTATACACTAGTGATGAAAAATCTGAAAGTGAAATTAAGGAAACACTCCCATTTACCATTGCAACAAAAAGAATAAAATACCTAGGAATAAACCTACCTAAGGAGACAAAAGACCTGTATGCAGAAAACTATAAGACAGTGATGAAAGAAATTAAAGATGATAAAAACAGGTGGAGAGATATACCATGTTCTTGGATTGGAAGAATCAACATTGTGAAAATGACTATACTGCCCAAAGCAATCTACAGATTCAATGCAATCCCTGTCAAACTACCAATGGCATTTTTCACAGATCGAGAAGAAAAAATTTCACAATTTGTATGGAACCACAAAAGCCCCAAATAGCCAAAGCAATCTTGAGAAAGAAAAACAGAGCTGGAGGAATCAGTCTCCTGGACTTCAGATTATACTACAAAGCTACGGTAATCAAGACAGTATGGTACTGGCACAAAAACAGAAATATAGATCAATGGAACAGGATAGAAAGCCCAGAGATAAACCCACACACCTATGGTCAACAAATCTATGACAAAGGAGACAAGGATATACAATGGAGAAAAGACAGCCTCGTCAGTAAGTGGTGCTGGGAAAACGGGACAGCTACATGTAAAAGAATGAAGCCAGAACACTTAGGTCAAAATGGATTAAAGACCTAAATGTAAGGCCAGACACTATCAAACTCTTAGAGGAAAACATAGAACACTCTATGACATAAATCACAGCAAGATCCTTTTTGACCTACCTCGTAGAGAAATGGAAATAAAAACAAAAATAAACAAATGGGACCTAATGAAACTTAAAAGCTTTTGCACAGCAAAGGAAACCATAAATAAGACGAAAAGACAACCCTCAGAATGGGAGAAAATTTATGCAAATGAAGCAACTGACAAAGGATTCATCTCCAAAATTTACAAGCAGCTCATGCAGCTCAAAATCAAAACAACAAACAACCCAATCAAAAAATGGGCAGAAGACCTAAATAGACATTTCTCCAAAGAAGATATACAGACTGCCAACAAACACATGAAAGGATGCTCAACATAACTAATCATTACAGAAATGCAAATCAAAATGACAATGAGGTATCACCTCACACCAGTCAGAATGGCCATCATCAAAAAATCTACAAACAATAAATGCTGGAAAGGGTGTGGAGAAAAGGGAACCCTCTTGCACTGTTGGTGGGAATGTAAACTGATACAGCCACTATGGAGAACAGTATGGAGGTTCCTTAAAAAACTAAAAATAGAATTTCCATACAACCCAGCAATCCCACTACTGGGCATATACCATGAGAAAACCATAATTCAGAAAGAGTCATGCACCACAATATTCATTGCAGCTGTATTTACAATAGCCAGGACATGGAATCAACCTAAGTGTCCATCATCAGATGAATGGATAAAGAAGATGTGGCACATATATGCAATGGAATATTACTCAGCCATAAAAAGGAACGAAATTGAGTTATTTGTAGTGAGGTGGATGGACCTAGAGTCTGTCATACAGAGTGAAGTAAGTCAGAAAGAGAAAAGTAGTGTATGCTAACACATATATATGGAATCTAAAAAAAAAGAAAAGGTTCTGAAGAACCTAGGGACAGGACAGGTATAAAGACGCAGATGTAGAGAATGGACTTGAGGACATGGGGAGGGGGAAGGGTAGCTGGGACGAAGAGAGAGAGTGTCATGGACTTATATATACTACCAAATGTAAAATAGATAGCTAGTAGGAAGCAGCTGCATAGCACAGGGAGATCAGCTCAGTGCTTTGTGACCACCTAGAGGAGTGGAGTTGGGAGGGTGGGGGGGAGAGGCAAGAGGGAGGAGATATGAGGATATATGTATATGTATAGCTGATTCACTTTGCTATAAAGCAGAAACTAACACAGCATTGTAAAGTAATTATACTCCAATAAAGATGTTAAAAAAAAAAAAAGACAGCCGTCTCCAGCCTGGCTATGCATTAGAATCACCTGAGAAGTTTTCAGAAATGCTAACGTTTAGGTCCCACCTCTACCACTTGTACCAGGGTCTCTGCTGGTGGGCTTGGACTTTGGGTCCTTTAAAAGCTCCCCAGTTCAGCTACATGTAACAGAATGAAATTAGAACATTCCCTGACACCATGTACATAAATAAACTCAAAATGGATTAAAGGCTTGAATTTAACACCAGATACTATAAAACTTTTGGAGGAAAACATAGGCAGAACACTCTTTGACATAAACCGTAGCAATATTTTTTTTGGATCCATCTCCTAAAGCAAAGGGGAAAAAAAGCAAAAATAAATGGGACCTATTTAAAGTTAGAAGCTTTTGCACAGCGAAGGAAACCATTGACAAAATGAAAAGACAGCGTACTGAGTGGGAGAAGATATTTGCAAATGATACAACTGATAAGGGGTTAATATCTAACATGTATAAACAGCTCATACAATTCAACATCAAAAACAACCCAATTAAAAAATGGGTGGAAGAACTTTTTCCACAGAAGACATGCAGACGGCCAACAGGCACATGAAAAAATGCTCAACATTGCTAATATTCAGGGAAATGCAAATCAAGGCCACAATGAGATATCACCTCATACTTGTCAGAATGGCTAACATCAAAAAGAACACAAGTAACAAATTTTGGTGAAGATGTGGAGAAAAGGGAACCCTTGTTCACTGTTGGTGGGATTGTAATTTGGTGCAGCCACTGTGGAAAACAGTATGGTGGTTTCTCAAAAAACTAACAACTATCGTAGGACCCAGCAATTCCACTCCTGGGTATATATCTGAAAAAACCCCACTAATTCAAAAAGATACATGCACAGCAACGTTTATAGCAGCATTATTTACAGTTGCCAAGATAAGCAAGCAACCTAAATGTCCATCAACAGATGAATGGGTAAAGAATATGTGGTATATACACAATGGAATACTACTCAGCCATAAAAAAGAACAAAATTTTGCCATTTTCAGCAACATGGATGGACTTGGAGGGCATTATGCTAAATGAAATGTCAGAGAAAGACAAATACTGTATAATATCACTTACATGTGGGATATAAAAAATTCAACAAACTAGTGAATATAACAAAAAAGCAGTCTCACAGATATATAGAGGACAAACTAGTGGTTACCAGTGGGGAGAGGGAAAGGGGGGCAATATACGTGTGGGAGGAAAAAAATGGGGTTATTATGAGATTATACAAAATCATCTGTGTGAAACTTTTGAAAACTGTAAAGCACTGTAGAATTTAAAGAATCTTTCATTCAATTAAAAAAACAGCTCCCCTGTTGTCTATTGTGTAGTGAGATTGAAAGTCATCTTTAAGAAAAAAAAACTCTGAATACATAGATGAAACTAGTTGATAATATTCAAGGATAATTTTTTGGTTACTGAAAGGAGGAAAAGTATATTAACATTTTGAAATCATGTCTGTGAAAGGTATTTTTGTATTTAAAACCTGTCTTTAAATTGCAGTGTTTCACTAAAGAAAATAACTGGTAATTGACTATGGAAGGAAAAACTACACACACAGCTTTTATATATTTAAAAAGGATATTTATATATAGTAGTTGTAATGGGAGTAACAATTTTATATTTTGATTAACTAGAAATGCCTTAGGGTTAAATTCATTAAATATTAGCAGTAATGAAAGCCACTAATTGCCATAAAAATTGGTGTTTTCACTTTAGGTTGTGCTCACATCACATTCATAATGTGTCTAAATGAAATTATCATGTGAAAGAATATGACCTATGTCAAGAAATAAACTTGCTAACAAATTTATTTAAACTTTCTCTTATTCCTACTAGATGATAATAAGGCATCCCATAGAGTTGTGAATAGTCTTACATTTTAGAAAATGCATTATAGATTCTTAATGAATAACCACATTTGAGTTTATTGAGTGAAAGGCTAAGAAAATTTTTTAAGATTCTTAGAACATATTGCTAGATTAATTTCCAAAAAGATCTTCTAATTTACACTTTTATCAACAACATGTGAAAGGTCTGTTTTAAGGCCACTTCTCTGTGGGTTACTGGACCAAGAGGTGAGAGTTCCATGGGTTCTGCATCTGCACATGCAGAGGGCCGACTGTACTATGCCATTTTATATAATGGACTTGAACATCCGTGGATTTTGGTATCCGCAGGGGTCCTGGAACCAATCCCCTCAGATACCGAGGGACTAAGACGTTCTTTGCAGGCTCCATTTAATGGTTCTGCTCTTTACTTTCTTGGTCAGGGTCAACTCTCTTATTGGGAACATTAGAGGATGGATGGGGTTTCCCCTTCCACTTGTGCAGTTTTATTTTAGGATGCTGACTTTTGGTTAGATGTTAATGTTCTTTCTAAATCTTTTTCAATGTGTGTGAGAGTTGTCAAAAGCTGTATGTGAATCTGGTCCACATTAAGTTTTTATCAGTAATTTTGAGAACTATGTATGTGTGAGGGTATATATGTATACAAATATGCATATATGTACAATATGTTTTTGTAAAATATTTTTTTAAAAATTGGATAAAAAAGATTTTTGGTTTTCAGTCTATTCCATCTTTATGGGAGTATTTATACTTATGTTCTTAAGGGCTATCATTTTGAAAGAAAAATACATCTACTTTATTACCACAATCATGGGGTTCTGCAAAACTTAATAACGGAGTTTGCTGGTGTTTTAGACATGTTGATAAGTAACTGTTCATCCTACTTTAAGACAAATTATTTTTTTAAGGTAAAATAGAGTCTAGGTGCATACCAGGTAGCATGTTTCACTTTTCTCAAAGAAAAAGGTCTAAGACATTTGTCAGAGCATCTGTGTTACTACATAGTCTTTCTGCTGTCTCATTTGAATGTTCGTGGCTGGATTTTCATTGTTCTAACTTTAATCACATCAATCACTTGAAAAATATCTGATCTTTCTTTTGGCCTCATTGTTCTTTGTGCACATATTGGAAATTTAAATTGTCTTTTCTCACATTACCTTGACTTTTTTTTTCTTGAGTGAATGTTTCTAATATATAGCACACACACTAGTGGGATTATTTTGATCAGTGTCACTTAACTGAACAGTTTTTTGCCCAGCCTCTGTACTGACTACAACTCTGGCTTTTCTTAACATGTAACTTACTAATAGATTCCTGGTTCCCAAACATCTTTCCTCCATCTAAACCTTTACTGCATTTTCCCGGGCTTGCTTTATTGTTGTACACCTAACTCTTCTATGCTGTTGACCATTACTTTTCTTTGTGATTTATTTTGTTTTTATATATGTATCTATAAAGAGTGGAAAACTCATTCACTCACAGAAAGACACTTGGAACTGTTTTGCTGGTGGAAAAGATAGATTTTTAATATTCTGTTTTTGTAGTTTTATTTTTATATCAGTGGCATGCATTTGTGTGTTGGTAGCTGTGTGTGAAGGCTGTGGTTTTAGGGCAATAATGTCTTAGAATAATAACTTTATGGTGTAGTTTATTCATGACACTGAAACTGGAGGATTAATCACACAGAACATCTAATCTAATAATCCTCTACCTTTCCTGTCACAACACATTTGGAGGAAACACCAGTCGTATCAGCAACAGTGGTTTAATACTGCAGATCCCAACAGAGAAGAGAAGTGGGCATGGTTTTTGGAAGTAGTCTGAAAAAGTCCTGGGGAAATGACACTCATTTCAAATCTCTAAACCACACTTCCATTCTAGAGTGAAGGGAATTGTGTTCACTTGTCTGTGATCTTTATGTCTGTATTATTTACCATGGTACCCCTCCTATCCTGCATAGCACTTGCTCAATAAATACTATTGAATGAATAAAGGTGATACTAAGGTACAGAATGATGAATGGACTGAGCAAAGTCAAATGGCTAGTAAGTTTTATTGCTGGGACTTCGGATTGCTTTCTTTTGTTCTTTCGTTAATTCTGTTCTGTTAATTCTTCTCTGTAAGGAGAAGAAACATTAACACTTCTGACTGGATAGCCATTCACTTTCTCTCATTAAAAAATTGCCTTGCTAGCTGAGAACTCTCACAGCAGCAGCAGCAAATACTGAAAGAGTGCTTCCTATGTGTTAGGTGCTCTTCTAATCTTCACAACAATACCATGACTATTTATGACACTAGGTACTATGATCCCCAGTTTACAGCTAATGAAAATAACTGAGGCATAGAGAGATTAGGTCACTTGATTGAAGAGACAGCAATGTTGCTATTGTTGCCATTGTTACTCCAATATTCAAAGCACATTTTGGGATTCTTATCTGTACAATTCTTCTTAGACTTGGTCTATATGAACAGTTGAAGGGGAAGAGTTTTTCACTTATTTATTAACTTGTTAAATATTTGTTGAGCACAAGTTCTTTGCCGGAACTGGAGCTAAGCACCAGGGGAAAAGAATGAACATGATAGCTCCTATTCTTAAGGAAAAGGCAGAATATAAATATTATTGTAAAGGTGTTCATTTATTCAATTATTTGAGAGCTTGTGGTGCATCAGGCACTGTGTTCTAGGTGTGTTTGTAAAATCAGTGAGTAAGAGGCAGTGCCTGCTCTCAAGGAGATTTTAGCTAATGGGGTCACTGGCACATAAGCAGTTAAAATATACCATACATGTTACAGTGATGGTATGCATAAAGTGCACTGGGAACATTATGATGGTGTGCCCAAGTCTTCAGGGAATTCAACAGCCAACTCTTTTGTGGGAATGATGTTGAATTCTGTCCTGAAGGAGAGTTAAAATTTATGGGTGGATAAATTCAGAAAGGGAATGCCAAGCAGAGGCAGAGGCACAAAACAGGGACAGCATGAGTATTACTGAGGCATGAGGCTGGAACAGGCAAATGAGGCTCAGGTTATGAAAAATCTTACCATGTGAAAGACTTCTGCCTAAGTCACTGTTTTTGTCCCCTGATATCCAAACCCTGGGATCCTGACTATACCCTCCTACTCTTTGGTCTTTGCATTTTTTCTTACCTTGACTACACTATCTGCTTACTTCTCTTGGCCTTGGTTGATCTCATTGGTCTTTGTGTTTGACTTACCTGAAGTTTTTGTATATTCTCTCCCTTTTCTGCTTGGAGCTTCTGAGTCTGGGCTGGACATCTTGAAGTCCTCCAGGAAGTAAGAGAGTTGCATATATGGCAACTAGAGGAATTGTTTCCTTAAGGGAAGAGTTTATCACCTGGAAATCATGTAGTTTTACCACACAGTGTTGGCTAAATTATGGTATCTTCTTGAGTGTGCACTGACTCAGTGTTTGTTTTTTGTTTTTTCTTTTTTTTGGCGGTATGTGGGCCTCTCACTGCTGTGGCCTCTCCCGTTGCAGAGCACAGGCGCCGGATGTGCAGGCCCAGCGGCCACGGCTCACAGGCCCAGCCGCTCCGCAGCATGTGGGGTCCTCCTGGACCGGGGCACGAACCCAGGGAAGCCCAGTGTTCGTGTTTTGCCCCAATTTCTGTTCTTATTTGGGTAATTTTCTTGTCTCAAGTTAGGCAGTAAAATGTTTTTGCTTTGGTGTCAGAGTAGTAATACATATCCAATCACCTCTGATAATAACTGAACAAAAATGATGACCATTCTTATGACAAAATTATGATATACAATTTCCCCCACCAATATATGATGATTATAGTATTCATAATCTTTTTCTTTTCTGGATTCCTTGCCACTCGCTTTTGCTAATTTTGCACTTTTGCCTTCTGGAATTTCTAAATTTCTGTATGATGTTATGGACATGTTTTCAAAGTATTGTATGGATTTTTTTGGGTAGATGTATGCTTCTGTAATAATCCTTCTCTGTTGCTTTGTATAAAAACTGGGCCATCACTTGCAACAACATGGATAAACCTTGAGGGCATTGTGCTAAGTGAAACAAGTCAGACAGGGAAAGACAAATAAATACCATATGATCTCACTTATATGTGCAATCTTTAAAAAACCCCACAAAACCAAAACTCAGATTCATGGAATCAGAGAACATATTGGTGATTGCCAGAAACCAGGGGTGGGGGTGATTGAAATGGGTGAAGGTAATCAAAAGATATAAAATTTCAGCTTTAAATTAAGTCCTAGGGATTTAAGGTACAACATGGTGACTATAGTTAATAATACTGTATTGTATTTTTGAAAGTTGCTAAGAGATTAGATCTTTTTTTTTTTTTGCAGTACACGGGCCTCTCACCACTGTGGCCTCTCCCGTTGCGGAGCACAGGCTCCGGACGCGCAGGCTCAGCGGCCATGGCTCACGGGCCCAGCCGCTCTGCGGCATGTGGGATCTTCCCAGACCGGGGCACGAACCCGTGTCCCCTGCATCGGCAGACGGACTCTCAACCACTGCGCCACAAGGGAAGCCCGAGATTAGATCTTTAAAGTTCTTATCACAAGAAAAAAATGTAGCTATGTGATGATGGATGTTAATTAGACTTATTGTCGGGATCGTTTTGCAATATACGCATATATTAAATTATTTTTTTTAACCTGAAACTAATATAATGTTATATGTGAATTATCTCAAAAGATAAAAAAGCTGGGGCATTTAATCTTTTTGCCTCTAAACACTGTTAGGTACATTTTATGATATTCTGTTTTGGCCTTTAAATAGGAAAGAGTCTTTAAGAGCTCAGAGTAGAGTTTAAAAGGGATAAGTTAGCAAGTTTAATAAAAATGTAGCTGAGATTCATATATATGTGTGCTTAGAATTTGAGGTTTGTGGCCTAAGGATCATAGATTATTCTTCCTTACACAATCAAAATTATAAAATCAAAAGTAAAGGTTTCTTATACTTTTTCCAGTTTCTAGATGGAGTTAAGGAGTAGAATACGTTTGAAAAATAATACAAGTGGGAATAACATGATGAAAATTTCTTTTCCTTTTCAGTATAAAGCAAGAAAGAAAACCAAGTATCTTAGTCTAAGTTCAGATGCAACATATAGCAATTGGCTCACTCATAATTACTGTAGAATTCTATTTACCATATCTACATAACAATGATAAACCGTATCTAAAAGATAGGTAGAAGTACAAATTCTATATGAAGTAATACAGCATGGTGGAAAGAACATTTTATTTGTAGTCAGATGCATTAAGCTCTAGTTTTGCCTGTGTATCCTTGGACAAGCCCTTTGGTGTGTCTGGGCCTTCCCTTCTCATCTGTGAAATGAAAGGTTTCATTGGATGGTCCCTATGGAACTTTCACAGAAAAATTTCATAAATGGATTCTAGAAGGAAAGGGAGGTGTTTGTGGTGGCAGACCCCCTACAGGAAAACACAACATGAGGGCACTATATTCCCTAACTTAGGTCTGACATCTAAATAACATAACATTAAAAAAAGAGTTTGCCTATTGTCTTTGAGGTAGGTCCTCAGAAGAGGAAACATTTTCCTCTTAAATTCTCCTTTTCTTCGCAGAGTTCCTCAAACTTCTTGGATTTTATATTAAGAAGTTAGAATATCCTATACTCATTTTTATATTTATATGTTTGCTAGTAAGGGGATGCATGTTATTTGTTCACTGTTAGTACCAACCTTTTGTTAAAATACTAATTAATAGTGCTGAGCTGTGGTCATTAGGGTAAACCCATCTGCAACAAAATACCCATCTTTGTGACTAGAATAAATTGTTATGTAGTGAGAAGAATGACCATGGGATGACTCCTACAGTGATAGCATTAAAAAAAAAAAGTAAACAATTTAAGCTATAAATACCTGGTTATCAAGGGGGCAATTAGTTAAATAAATTTAAATGTATGTATGCATTTTCTAGGGTGATACCATGCTGGTACATCATTTTTTTTTTTTTTAACTGGCTTAACATTTTCTAATTTAAGATGGAGGCCAAGCAAGAATCCTGCTGCAATGTCACAGTGCATAATTATTGGACAGCCAGCAGCAATTTTTAAAGCAAATTTCAAACTGTCTCTGAGACTAGTGTCATGCATTGCTAGTTTGAATTAGTTTGTGAAAGTTATTTATATATCAGACAATTTAAATTAATGAGACCTAGCATTCCGTTAATAAATTAGGCCTGGAAATTTATGTTTGCAAAGGTGATATAGCTATAAATACGTATGTTAAGCAAAGATAAAATATTCAGATTTTTGTTTTCCTTTGTGACAAATCACTTATAAATTATTTTTTCCCTTTTATGTTTTTTGTTGTTGTTGTTAGGACCTGAAGCTTAGCTTTCAATATCCACTGGAAAACAAATAACATGATTTGGGCTTAGCTTCCCCGTGAGAGCTTCCCTGTTATCTCCTGTTTCTCACCCCAACCCAAGTCAGTTCCAACAGTGTCTCCCATGCCAGTTCCTCCCTTCTCATCTTGTGACTCCTTTCCCATAACAACTTTTAAGTAACACTTGGCTGGGGGCTTTGTGGTTGCCAGAGGGGGATTCTTCCCCCACCCCCCCCGCCCATATATCTAAGCAGTATTCTTAGGGACAAATGACAAGGATAATCCTAATATTCCTATTTACCATGTGATGTTGTTTACATTTTCCTTTCTTAAAGAGAACCATAGACAAGACAGTGGTAGGCTGACTTGTCAAGAATCCAAGCAGAAAATGAATGTGTGGTGGCAGTACAGGCAGAACTTAGATAAGATGCACAGTCAGCAGACAGAGATCTGGACAAAGCAAGATTGTAATAGGAATGCAGATAAATAAAGGCTTGTTTAGAAGCAAGATCTACAGACACGGAAGACTGGGTTTTGGTTGGCAGGCAGAATCCGAGTGGAAATATGGAAAAGCAAACTCCAGCCAAGCGTTTTCAGTCAGCACCAAGGATGGCTCCCAGTGCCACCTCTGAGTGCAGGTGTTCACATGTATAGCTGCCTCTGGCAGCGCAGGTATGGACAGTGGTAGTTCTTGGCCCAGTTACTATAGGCTTGCTAACATGCCATAATAGTACCATACTCTGAAGTGGATTTGAAGTTGATTATAATTAGTGAATACTTCTTTGGGCACTTTAGAAGTACAGTAGTCCTTATACTATAACTCATACATAGCTTGCAGTTTTGGGGATGAACAACTAAGCTTGGCCTCAAGGACTGGAAAGGTATGATAGTATCTTGTAGGTCTCTCTGGAAACTGGGAAGCAGTACGTCATCATGGTTAGGAGTGCAGGCATTTATGGCTTCGACTATCAACTCTATTTCCAGTTATCTGGGTTCCTTAACCTTTCCAAGGCACATTGTCTACATTTTGAACATAATCCATTTGTAACTCATCGGTGATAATAATAGTACTGACACTAGAGGGTTGGTGAGAAGATTAAATGTATTTATTATTACAACAACAACAATAATTGAAGTAGTCTGTTGTATTTATATAAGATAATCCTACCTATTCCATCAAACTTTCCAAAACTGGCCACACCATCACATTGGCCTGAGGAGCCTAGTGAATGTCTTAAATATTCTAGGCTTGTTTGTATGAAAGGCTTTATAAAAGTTAGTGTATAATACTTCTTGCATCAGAGAAGTGTGGTAAAGCCTCTATGTTTTGGCCTGTGTGAAAACCACTGTTAAAATACTTTGTAATACAAATTAAAAATAAAACTGCAGGGCTAGAGGTATAAATGTGCCTGCACCCTTGAGTGACCAGAGCTTAGATTGGCAGTTTCAACTTAGAGAAGTGTACAGTGATCTCAGATTCACTTCTTTTAGCCTTGGTTGCTTCTTAATCATGTAAGGAAATACCTTAAACAACCCTACTTGAGTCTACTGTACAGTAATATAGCAAAAGTATTTGAATAAGCTGGGTGGGAATAGTAACAAGCTTGCTATAAAAACTCATAATTCCAATAACTGATTGTGTGTGACTGTGGTGTGTGTGTGTGTGTGTGAGAGAGAGATCATTCTCTTTTTTTGCTAATAAAGAAGGTACAATTCACTGATGTTATTTTGAGTGCCTACAATACACAGCCCAATGGTGCAGGTAAAAGAGAGTATGGTATAATGATGAATGGTCAGGATTGTTTTGGAACCAGGATAACTTAAGTTTGAATTCCATAACAGAAGCTTACTTCACCTTGGGCAAGTCATTGAACTTCCTTGAACCTCTGATCCCTCCTCAATAAAATGCAGATAATATTTTATTTTGAGAGCTGTTACAAAAATTAGAGATGGCACATAGTAGGAATTCAATAAATGGCAGCTATCATTATTTTCATTAAATTAATGTACCAATTCAGCTAGTCATTTGCACCAAATTTGTTTATATTAAAAATTCTCTTCTTTTGTGATTTTGCCAAAAGTTAAAATGATTCTCTTAAAGAGTCATCTTTAATAATGGTTTAAGTTTTTAAAATTAAAGTGGTTTTAGATGTTTTGTTTATCAGATTTAGATATGTGAATGTGCACATTTTCCTTCTTTTTTGATTTTTTAAAAAGTCTTTTATTGAATTTGTTTCAATATTGCTTCCTTTTTTTTGTTTGTTTTTAATGTTTTGGTTTTTTGGCTGTGAAGCACGTGGGATCTTAGTTCCCCAACCAGGGATCAAACCCACACCCCCTGCATTGGAAGGTGAAGTCTTAACCACTGGACCACCAGGGAAGTCCCTTTTTTGATGTTTTTAACTGAAATTTTAGTAGTTGCTTTCAGACATTTCCATGAACAATGTTCACACTTTATTACTTTTTCAGATCACGTGACAGTACATATTTGTATATTGTAATTGAAAAATCTACATGGCTGTTGAATTTAAATGGACTGTTCTTTTTATTAACTTCTACATTTTCTGATTACTGTGTTTAAAATGAACTTCTCCATCACAGGGAAAACATATTTACCTTGGTGGGATGACTCACTGTTGACTGATTCATTTCCCTCTCAGGGCGGAAGCTCAGTCTAGTGGTTCAAGCTGTGATGTGTGAGTCAGCTGTTCTGGTTCCATTCCCCTTTTGGCTCTTCAATAGTTGGTTAAATCCCTTTTCCAATGGAGATGGTGCCTCCCTATGTATACCTCACAGGGGGCCTGTCAGAAGTGATGAATTTGCACAAGGGAGAGTGGGGAATAGGATGATGGGGAAAAGTGAAATAACAGCAGTCCTCATTTAAAGCAACGCATTTGATATTCACCTTCTCCCATGGATCAGTGTTGACTTCAGGGATTTAGTGGTAAATCAGAAGTGGTTGAATATTGGGACTTAAATTGCAGATCAGAGGAGATAATGGTATATACTCTGCTCCAATAGTGACACTGAAGTGGCTTAATAGGCAATAAGGATTGATTGCTAACCTGAAGACAGGAGGCCTGCTAAGCTTTTATGACAGTGGTGTTTTCCTTTTAAACACCATTTAACTGAAGAGTTTCTCAGCATGGTTTTATTCTCCGACAGAAGGGGTACACAGGGCTAATAGCAAACATATTGTTAGTAATTCACAGTACTCAGTAAGCTTTCAGTTCCAAACAGGCTTACATTTAGCATATACAGTAAGGAGAGCTTTAAAGTATGCTGCAGTGGTGTCATGTCATTATACAGCCATTTACAAAAGGGTCTGAGAAAGAAGAGATTTTCTTTAAAGATACATCAGTAGAATGATAAATTCAGCATTAAATAAGCTAGTCATCTATTTATTAAATAAATACATGGCAAAGCACTCTTCTAAGTTTCATGATTTGATATGTTGTTTTACTTAATGTATAGGCAAAGTATTAAAGTCAGTTTGTGTCATATTATTTAATTTTTCTCCAACTCTGGGCTTCTTGGATATTAAAAGGAATGTTTTTCTCATGGTGTTTTTCCTATCTGTGCTGTTGGCAAGGGGAACTTTCCTCAGAACCTTGAATTTTTATTGTCTTAGTTTGGATTCATCCAGAAGGAGACCCTAAGATAAGGACTTGGATGCATGTAGTTTATTTGGGAGGTGATTCCAGGGAATAGGGGAATGAGGGAGAGAACCAGAGAAGAGAAGGAAGCCCCTAGTGTGTTATTAAGCAGGTTACTGGATGGGCGACTGCAGCCCAATCCTACTGGGGATCTCTGGGCTGCATGTAGAACACGCTTCAGAGTCACCCTCACAGAGGGGCAAGAAAGGTGATGTTTGCCTTCATCCAGTTGTGGCTGAGGGCCACTTCCTGGGACATTTACTCTTATAGCTTGCTCAGGAACAGGTGGAGATGCTCTCATGGCTAGGAAAATCTCACAGGCAAGGAGACACAGGTGTTCCTAGTAAGCAATCTTCAACATGTAGGGTGGCAACATGGGAACATGAGCAGCTGTGGACACTCTTTGCCACATACTCTTTCCTTCAGTTATTTTTTTCTGGCAGAAATTTCTCCCAGGTCTCTGGCAATTCATCCATCTTGCTTTGTCCTTTGGAAGTATTGCTTTATTAGTTTCTTATTTTGCCTCTTTTTAAAAATTGTGACAAAATATACACAAAATTTACCACATTAACCATTTTTAAAAAGAGGACCTGGATTGGAACTTCGACTGTGGAATGAAGAGTTTTGAGAGATGAAGTGTTAGAATAGTATTTAGTGACCCATAGATATGGAGGATGAGGGAGAGGAATGTAGAATAGTAAGCTTTCTGGATCGGGTGAGTGGAAGGATTGGAAATATTAAGTAAGTGTGGCCTTCGTCGCCTCCTGTTTTTGAATGCAGAGGAGGAAATGGAGACAAAGGATTTCAGTTCGGACATGTTGGGTATAAGGTGGTTGAAGGCCACGTATGAGCTTGGGGGTAATAAGAATCTTCTGGGCTAGAAATACACATCTGAGAGAGATTAGTGTATAGATGGCAGTAAAACAATGAAATGCCCCCTCTGCCCCCACTGATTTCCTCCTCATTTTCTCTTAAGGCTTTATATTTGGTGATTCAGCTTGAAAGTTACTTCTCCAAGAGGCTTTCTCTCCTCCCCAAGTGAGTGAGGTCCTCTCCTCACACACTGTCCTGAGTCTGCTGACCCTCAACACTCTCCTAAAATGCCTGTCTTCCTGGCATGATCAGTGAGGGCAGGGATTTTGCTCATCTCATTCTCTTTTGTGTATCCAGTGTCTAGCCGGATGCTTGGCACATGGGAGGCACTTAAGTAATAATATGTTGATTGAATAGATGAATAAGGAAGATTGTCCAGGAAAAATGTGTACAGTGAGAAGAAAATGTCAAGGTCAAATTGAGAGAGATCAAAATAAGATGAGCATTTAAAGTGTCCTTTAAGAGGCAGTGATTGATCTTGACCACTAATATTTATTGTGTTTCTTTTTCTTCACTATGTAGTTAAAAAATTCAACATAGTTATCATTCCAGATATACAAAATTTACTTTTCCCACTTAATATTCTAACACAAGAATTTTCCTCATTATTGAGATGTCTTTATTTTTTTACTTAGACTTTATTTCATTTTTGTGGTTAGGTAGTAAGTTCATAGGCTCTCATTGCTGTATAGCAGTGCATCTTATTCATACAGAGATGGTTTCTGAATTCCTATCTCCTGGTTTTTATGCATTTGTTCATTCACATGTGCCTACAGTCATTTAACAATGCGATGTTATATAAAAGATTTGGATGTCGACCTCATAGAGCTCATTATAGGATGGAAGAGACAGACATGCACACAGTTAATCACGAAAAGAGAATATTAAGTACTCTAAGAGACGTCTATGCTAAGTACCAAGAGCCTATAGTGAGGGAGCTCCCTACAGATGTTTACTAAAGTTAAATGCCTACTTCACGATGATATTTTAAATTAAATGCAGTGTGTTCTCTTCTTAATTTTCACAACATACAAATTCTACTTTTGGATATTTCTCTTTTTAAGCTTTAGATCATATATTTGCCTCTATGCTTAGAGGGAACGGAAACTGGCATTTATTAATTACGTGTTATGAACCTGGCTCTGTACTAGGTGAAATTATTCATATCACTTACGTTAATCTTCATTATTTCCTTCCAACTAGCTGTAGTTAGCTTTATTTGACAGAAGAGGAAATTGAGGCACAGAAAAGTTAAATTATCTCCCCTTGATTATATGAGTCATAAGTAAGGAATTCAGGGAATTAGTATCCAAATCAAGGTCTGCCTAATATTAAAGACCTTGTGGATCTATTATATTCTAAATATGTAACTCAGTCTGATTCTTAAAGAAAACCAGGACCTTGAAAAGAGACTTTTGTATATGTAGAATAATATCTATATATCATATTTTACATATATTTTAATGTTATAATACCCAATAAAGCTATTTGATTTTCTATGATAATATGGAAATGTTATGACACAGAAAATGACAATCATAGATAATCTCATACTTTCTTTTTACCAATAATTTTATTTTCTTCCCCTCCTCTCCTATTAAGACTTTTTCCAGACCTATGAAATAGAAAAATAACTGACTTGAGTCCCAATTCTCTTAGATACTTTGTAGTGGTAGTAATGATAGACAATGAATAATTATTAAATATTTAATAATTATTAAATATTTAATAATTATTGGTCAGAGGAAGAAAGAACATGGCAATAGTTGAGTAGTGTTCTTTGGTTGTTTCCTGTATGTATGTCTCATCTTCCAACTAGGGCAGCATTCCTTGGGCAGTGTTTACTCTCCCTCTCTCCCTTTCTTCCTCCCTCTCTCTTTCTTCTCTGCAGCCTCTCACCAGAGTGCTAGGTATAGAGTAAGGCCTTGATAAATATGTATTGAGTTGATAGGAGTAGGAGTCAGGGGCTGAGCTGCTCTCACACTGTAATGTCAACTGCTGTGTGATTAATGTATTTATGTATTCAACTTGTACTAGCAATATCTTCCCTGCCCCATGTCCCTCATTCCTTAGCCATGCACTTGAAGAAAGGCATTCTATAAAGTGTGCTTATTAATAAAACAAGCTAGAGGAGAAATGTGTTGGGATAAAGGTGTTAGGGAGTTATTTATCTGGAAATATTTAAACAATTCATATAAATGTCCTGCTTCATATGCGTACACAGATTGGGTATATCTACAATCAATAGTTTCTCAGCAGCAATGACTAATATATTCATGAGATGGTGACTTTACCACACCAGCAAGGGCTAGTTTTTTTTTTTTTAATTGTTTCTTAGGAATGTAACACACAAAGTATTGATAGCTAAAAAAAGTCTCTATCCAAGGTGATAAATGATGTTTCATTTCATAGAAATGCATTGTATAAGGCAATAAGCAACGATTCCTGTTACCTAAGATATCCCAGCTGAAAAAAACGTGAGAAGAAATTATAAGTAACTGTTCTTTAGTTACCAGGAAGAGAGACAGAACATTTCCTGGATGACTCTTCTTTTTAAAAACCACTTTACTGAGATATGATTGACATTCCAAAAGCTGTGCATATTTAATGTATACAACTTGAGTTTGGGGATAAGTATATACCCATGAAACCATCACTACCATCAGGTCATAAACATATTTGTCACCTCTCAGTTTCCTCCTGCCCCCTTTATTATCATTTGTGTGTGTGTGTGTGTGTGTGTATGTGTGTGTGTGTGGTAAGAGCACTTACATAAGATCTACCCTCTTAGCAAATTTTAACCTATTTTTTGAACCCAGCAGGTGGGAGCAAAGGTAGAATCAATTAGGATTATTCAGTTTTTACATGCACATCAATACAGAAAGGATATCGCTGGTTAGGTCCACTTAGATTTTAGCTGTTTTAGGTTCCACAATACCTAATAAGATACTTAAGGCAGTACCTTCTAGCAAAAGGGATTGTAAGAGAATTATTTGATTCACACAATTTGTGGGGTGTTACAACTAATGTTTACAAAGCAGACATAGCTGTCTGCATGTCTTTTGCTTACATTGTGAGCTTTTTAGACCATCAAAACCTTTTTTTACCTGGAAAGTTGGCATCTCTTCACTGGCCAGTCATCCTTAATGCAGCACATGTTGTTCTGTTGGCCCAGTTCTGTGGGATCCTCCTTTATCCTAATTTCTGGATCCATTTCACAATGTCTTGATCTACTTCTTCAGAAACTCTGGCTGTTGGCCTCTAGAGAATTGAGGTTCCTGTTTCTAGGTAAATTGTTAGGACTTTAATGTTCTCACTCTAGACCCTTTTGGGTCAAAGCCAGGGCTTTGCTGGTTGTTAAGGACCCCACTCTTTTGGTTTTATTGCAAGGGCTTCCTTGTCCTTGCTGGTGGCATTCCTACTCTCAGCTATCTGCTGTCTTCTGTCTATTCACCTGGTGGAAGGGGAGAGGTAATATTCAATTCTTATGGAAAACCAGCCATTATTGGCAGGGAATGTTTTGCTGGAAGTATCACATGGAAGACTAACTTCTTCAGGAAATACTTCTGACATAGCCTGGTCCTGGGAACATGCATTCATAGTTTACTTTCAAGTAATTCATAGCCACGGCTATGCTATGCTACTAAAATCAAAGAACCTTTGATTATCCTTTTATTTTAAGCAATATCAGTCAACTTCAAACCACTATGTGAGTTACACTTTCTATTCAGATGCATTTTATTTAATACTGTTTATTCATTCAATTTTAGGATTACAGTTTTAAAAGATTTCTTTTTTTTTTTTTTTTGGCAACTCCTAGTTCTTTTTGCAATTTCACTGTTCAACTCAATATTGGATAGAGATGGACACCTGACCCAAAACCACTCAATGCGTTTACTTGATAATGGACGATCATATTCTCTTTCTGGGAATTTGACTGATGAGGGATCAGACTAGTCATTTGGCAGTGGCCTGTGGCTCTATATATGGCCATGAAGACTTCAGACTAGTGATTATGTTGGAAACTTGATTAGCTTGACTTTGGCCAAATTCCAACTTTAAACAAGTGTATGACAAAAGGATCTGGTACAATGATTGGTACATATTAAGGGAATCATTTCTGTGCCAGAAAAAGGGGAACAGAAAACAATAATAAATGTCTCTTCACATTTGTTAATATTTGAGAATTTACTATATTATTTACCTGTCTTACTATCTCACTTAACTTTCCTTCCCTATGCTAACAGTTTTGAGGCTAAGTTTATTTGGATAAGTAACCTTAGTTGTCTAGATGCAAGAATCATGTGCTCTTTCCTAGAAAAATTATAAGGTCTCAAGGTAGGCTAGTTTTGGAACATGCTTAGAAGGAAATCAGATTTGGGGTGGTGGTTATACATGTCATGGTAAGACAGGTTTGTTAATCTCATCTACGGCTCAAGAGAAATGAGCTGCAAGACAATGGATAAACTCTTGGAGTCCTTGAGAGCGCAGGGAGTAGTACTTTGGGAAAGGAGCACCAGGCCAGTTTTGAAGAATATCATGGGTAAATCACCACTTTTGTTCCATATCTATAAAGTTGCTGGTACTGACATCCTGTTCCTCAGAGCAGAAAGTAAACTCTAGAGGAGGAGGAGGACTTTATTCCCCTAAAAAACATGAAGACTTTATTCCTGGAGGCTTTGAACTTAAGTATGGCTAAATTAAGCAGAGGCAATAAAACTGAAGTCAATTGGGACAGTGTCAAGGGGTAGAAACATCTATTCTATAGGGTAAAATAATGACTACCACTTATTGTGTGCCAATATGTGCTGAAAATGGTATTAGGTAATTTAAGATGATTTCTATCCTTACAGTAAACATGTAACACAGTCATTAGTATTTCTATTTTACAGACCAGGAAATTAACACTTAGAAAGATTCTTATTATTTACCAGTAAATGAAATGAAAACCTAGGCATTTTGATCCCAATGACAGTCCTAAAAAAATCCTGCTTTGTCAGACTCTAGAGGATTTTTTATATTTTTCAGTAAAACCCAGAACACAGAATAGATCATCTATATTTAATTTTTGGACAAATGGAAAAGTGACTGAGTCCTTAGATATATCCTAAAACAAACAAACAAACAATTAAAAAAACACCCCAACCAACAATCTATGAATTTAACAGGCATGGATCCCTGGCAAATGTCATACAACTATCTGGGGGAATAAAATGGAGATCTTTCATACTTAAATACTCCCCACTATGTGTAGTTTCCTTAGAGATCCCATCTGTTATTCTGGGCCAAAGAGCACATATCCAAAGTAGGAAGGAACCTAGGGTGCCAGACAATATCTCAGACCTCTCTCTGATTTGCCTCTGCCTCTTAATATTTTGTATCTCCTGAAACCTATGAATGATTATGTTCTATTACATGGTAAAGGGGAATTGAGGTTGAAGATAGAATAAAGGTACTAATCTGCTGACCTTAAAATAGGGAGATTATTCTGGATTATCCAGGTGGGCCCAATCACAAGGATCCTTCAAGGTGGAGGAGGGAGGTAGTAGAGCCAGTGTCAGAATGATGCAGAGAGAGAAAGACTTGACCAGTCACTGCTGGCTTGGAAGATGTACATGGCCTCAAACCAAGGAACGCAGGCATTCTCTAGAGGCTGGAAAAGGCAAGGAAATGGATTCGGCCTACAGCTTCCAAAAGGAATGCAGCCCTGACAACCTTTTATTTTAGTCCAGTGAGATCTGCTTCAGACTTCTGACTCCCAGAACTGTAAGATAAATTTGTGTTGTTAAACTGCTAAATTTGTGGTAATTTGTTACAGCAGAGATAGAAAACTAGTACAATAGGATATATCCTATATATCTCCATTTGTAAGATGACTTGCCCAAGCAGACATAACTATTAAGTGGCACAGCCTGCATTTAAACCCAAGTTCATCTGACTCCAAAGTTTGTACTCTTCTGTTCTGTCTCAGAAGCTCTGCTCTTATTAAAGGATGACCCTGTGGAATTTTCTCTTGGATGACAGCTACAGTTTTTGGTTTTCTGTTTTTATTTATAAAACTTTCTCCTGTGGCTTCAGGCTTGTTTGCTTCCTAATGGGAGAGATCGTTTTCACCCACCGTTATGCCTAGTAGATAGTTTTCCCCAGGTTTTTGGATGGAGCTTAAAAAAGTAGAATTAAGATCACTCTGAATATTAATTTTGAGCTGTTGAGGTAAGAGTGATTCTGACTTAGAAGTCATATAAATTAAAAGTATATGCAAGTCTTTGAGAAAAAATTTCTTACCTGCCTAAATTAAATATAAACTTAAGTTATAAAAACAGTAGTTTAATATGGTACGGCTTTAGATGGTATCTTATGTCGAGAACAGATTTTACTGTTTATGAGATTAGATAAGAAGCATTTAGAGTCAGAAAAGCTTTTGTTTAAACTTAAGCTTCTACTTATTTGTGTGATCCTGGAATGATTATCTCTGAGATTTAATTTCCTGATTTTTAAAATGGGTATAACATAACTAAGGTTCAAATGAAAATTCATGTGGAGCACAATATAATCCATAAAACACTATACTGATATAAGTTATAATACTTATTATTGTTATGAGATTTGAGGGAGAATATATGAGTCTGTTTGAATGCAATTCACTTGTATGAAAAGTCTGGTTGATTATTGTACCCCTAAGGAATTACTACTCTCAGTTTTGTTTGTACAATTACTGGCTGATCAAGAAAAAATTATAAATCAATGTCAATAATAAACATGATTATTAGCTTTCCCAAACTAATTTAGAGCACAGGGGTCCCTCAGTGTTCAGAACTCATAACATTTATTGTTTATAACAGCGGTTCACAGATTTGACTACACATCAAAATCACAGGAGGAAATTAAAAGAAAAAAAAATCCTGGGCCCCATGATGAGATACTCTGATTCCGTTAAAAAAAAAAAAATTCCTAGTGATTCTGATTACTACCCAGGTTTGGACACCACTAGTATATGCCTTTTCTTTTTTTTTTTTTTGCGGTACGCGGGCCACTCACTGTTGTGGCCTCTCCTGTTGTGGAGCACAGGCTCCGGACGCACAGGCCCAGCGGCCATGGCTCATGGGCCTAGCTGCTCTGCGGCATGTGGGATCTTTCCGGACCGGGGCACGAACCCGTGTCCCCTGCATCGGCAGGCAGACTCTCAACCACTGTGCCACCAGGGAAGCCCTATGCCGTCTTTTGATAGCCAGTAGCCTTATTTAATTTGTTTTGATAGGTAAGTTTTAATGTTTTAAAAAGTTTTCTATGTTGTCAGGTTTGTATTTCCACAAAAGTAACTTACCTTGAATAATACTGCTGATGATGTTTACACAGGGAAAAGTCTGGATCACTCACAGACCACAAGTAGTGGTTTGTACTTCAGTTATTTGGAGAGATAATAGCAAGTTTTTAATTATTCGTAACACATGCTTAGAACACTTAGAACTTGAAGAAACCATGAAAATTATCTTCTTCAACCTCTCTTTTTTTTTCTCCCCCAGATGAAGAAACTTAGGCTGAGAGAAGTTAAAAGGCCCTTCTAAGGGTGACTGTACTAGCCACCTAGGACTAGAATTCCCAGATTTTGCCTTTTTCCTCTATTCATGGTAATTCTAGAGACATAATTGAAATTCACAAATAGTCAAATCCCTAATTTTAGCAGGAATTCCATCTTATCTCTTTTACTATAATTCTTAATAAGTGGCAAAATGCATTAGAAATTAAATATAATTTGAATTGTAGTCTAGATTTATAATTATATACAGTATATGTAGTAATTATACATCATATGTTATAACTATTATTTATAGACTGTAAATTTTTCCCCTTGAATAGTATATGATGGGTGTGCTAAGCATCTACAAAATGAGAAAAGTGAAGGAAAAACCATCTAAGTCAACAAGAGTGTTTGTACCCTCCATTGTTTTCATGGTGCTTTTTCTGCTCTCCCATATAATACCCAGCATGGAAATTACTGCAATATTAATCTCCTCCAACATCATTAATGGGACTGATTTAAACTAATGTGAACAAATTGGATATTAAAATGCATAGTAAAAATCATATATAGAAGCAAAAGAAAATTTTAACCTTGCTAAATAATGAAGCATTTTTCTATTTGAGGTTTCACACATCTATGTAGGAAGAAATTGCTCTTATATAAAAATTTGAAAAGTAGACTGGTTATGTTTCAAGAACTACACATTTCAGAAGGCTCCATTTATTCTAAATTCCTCTTTTGTCTGTTCCTGAAGTAACGTAAGTGGTCTATTTCTTTGTTATTCCTACTGAACTCTACACGTAAGATATAGATCATGTCTTATTCATCTTTGACCTTCTAGTACCTACCTCATGGCTGACTGTCAAGAAGTATCTGTCCAACTGAACTGGTAAGGGAAAAAAACAAAAACCTTGAGAACCAGAGTCAAACAACATTTTTCCAACTTCAAAGCTACTTTTATTTCCAGCACTAATCCAATGAAAACCTTTTTTGGAGTTTTTGCTTTTTTTTTTTAAACAAATTAATTTTATTTATTTATTTATTTTTGGCTGCATTGGGTCTTTGCTGCTGCGGCGAGCAGGGACTACTCTTTGTTGTGGTGCGTGGGCTTCTTATTGCAATGGCTTCTCTTGTTGAGCACGGGCTCTAGGCGTGCGGGCTCAGTAGTTGTGGCTCTTGGGCTCTAGAGCACAGGCGCAGTAGTTGTGGCACACGGGCTTAGTTGCTCGCCGCACATGGGATCTTCCCAGACCAGGGCTCAAACCCATGTCCCCTGCATTGGCGGGTGGATTCTTAACCACTGTGCCACCATGGAAGCCCCGGTTTCTTTGCTTTTTTATCAGATTCATTTTCATTTGACTTATGACAATGAAATATATAATAATCAAGAGATGCTAATGTTTTGAGTTTTAAGGACTAGAGATTAAATTGTTATTTGAAATAGGTGTATTAAAAACCAGGCTGCTAAAATAGAATAATTAGGTAGTGACACAATTCTTTTATTTCAACCAATATCAGGCACTGTCCCAGGTAATGAGGATACAGAAAGAGTTCCAAGTCTGTACCCTCCCCAAGGGGAAGATAGAATATGGACATATACATGCTATCGGGTGAAAGTGTTAGGAAGAAAAACAATGGAGTACAGGGATAAGGATGGGGGAAGGGTGCTCCATTCATATAGTGGTCACAAAGACTTCTCTGAGGAAGTGATATTTAAATCAGCTAAAAATGTGATCACTAAGCATAAGTCATTTCGGAGGTAGCATTTGCAGTTAAGTTGTTGACCCCTTATTTGTTGTGAGTCTAGGATAACCAAGTATTTTTAAAAGTGGAAGATATTTTAGAGCTCATTTTCGTTTACTGCAAGCCTTCCCATTTCACAGATAAAGGAAACTGAGGCCCAGTTTGGACAAAGAGTGCTCAGATCACATAGCTTTTTGGTGACTTGCAACTAGAACCTGGTTTCTCAGTCCCCAGGCCAATGATCTCTCCACAATACCAAACTCTCCTCCATCAGTTTTTGCCTGGGAAACCTCTTGAAGGGGGATAAAGCTATGCAATTTTGGCCTGAGAGAATGTATGGAATAAGGGAGCAACAAGGTCATTCCTTTGCAGAGACAATGAAGAGAAATTATATCAGGGACCAGTTCTGTATATTTGAGCCTCAGGTGTGCTTTCTTAGCACAAGGTGGTAGAGAAAGCTCTTTTTATAACTGGATGTTTCTTTGCATTGTTGCCTAGTCACTAGCACCGTGAAGACCCTAAATGTTGAGGCCTTTAAAAATCCCCTCTATTTATTTTATCTTTACATAACAGATGGCTCTGCATCTCAGGCCATTTCTGTTTTTTAGGAGCATTCTAGCTGTTAATTTAAAAAAGAAAAAAAAATCCTGGAACCCAGCAAAGGCAGTCAGTCATCCAGAGACTCAACTGGTTTATATTCTCTCAACTGCACCTGCTCCAACCTTCAGATTTCAATGTATGTGGCACATGTTAATCCATGACAACTGACAGGGTAAATCAGAATTTTCTTTTTCACAGTGTCACCAGTTTACTTCAATTTCTTTGACTGTCATCAGTACTAAGATATCATTGAAAGATAAAAAATTAACGCATTCTGTCTGTCTTAGTCTCTTCAGGCTGCTATACCAAAAATACTATAGACCAGGTAGCTTACATAACAAATATTTATTTCTTAAAGTTCTGGAGGCTGGGAAGTCCAAGATGAAGGTGTTTGTAGGTTTTTTACCTGGTGAAGGCCAGTTTCCTGGGTCACAATCGACTGCCTTCTCTTTGTAGCCTCACATGGCAGAAGGTGCAAGGGAGCTCTCTGGGGTCTCCTATAAGGACACTAATCCTATTTGTGAGGGCTCCACCCTCATGACCTAATAATCTCCCAAAGGTCCTACCTCTTAATGCAATCACACTGGGGATTAGGTTTCAACATATGAATCAGGGGGTGGTGATGGGGAGACACAAACATTCAGTCTATAGGACACTCAAAAAATTTGGCCATCTTATCCAAAAGGTTTGTTAAGACAGTGCTAATGAGATCTTGATGTAGTTCTTGTCCACTGAAGTGTCTATAAAAGCACATTTTAATAACTTTACCTGTTAGCTTTTTGGTATCAGAAAAATCTATTAGGACAAAGAAGATAAGGAATTATCTTGAAGTTGTTTTTTTTTTTTACAGCAAAATATGTTGTTTTACCTTACACTGTACATCTGTTTCATATGGCTCGACACTGTTTGCATAATAAGCATTCTGGTTTTTTTTTTTAAAACCAGTAGTCAATATAGCATAGTTAGTAATAACATAGTTTCTGGTGCCAGATTATGCCTGCGTTCAAATCCCAGTTCTGTTGTAACTTAGCTGTTTGCCCTTGGGCAAATTTCTCAAGTTCTCTATGCCTCAGTTTTATCATCCATAAAATGGAGGTAATATTAGTCTTTATTTTGTACAAATGTTATAGAGATGCAAGGAGATAACATAGGAGAAGCATTTAGAGCAGGGCCAGTAGAAATATGCTCAATGAATATTGGCTATTTTTATTATGTTTATTAGGGGTTGTTGGTGAGCTTGTTGTGGGAAGGAGAGGACTGGATTAAAGTTGCCAGTTAAGCCTTTTCTTTCTGCTGCTGTCTGTGCCAAAATGAAGAACAAAATCTGTAGATTTGGGTAAAATTTGGTACTGGATATGGAAAACAGAATTGAGTTTTTTTTTTTTTTTTTGTGGTACGCGGGCCTCTCACTGTTGTGGCCTCTCCCGTTGCGGAGCACAGGCTCCGGACGCGCAGGCCCAGCAGCCATGGCCCACGGCCCAGCCGCTCCGCAGCATGTGGGACCCTCCCGGACCGGGGCACGAACCCGCGTCCCCCGAATCGGCAGGCGGACTCCCAACCACTGCACCACCAGGGAAGCCCCAGAACTGAGTTTTTTAATCTAGGTAAAAGTAGGACTGGAGAAGGAGGTGAGGACAAAGTGGGAAGAAGATGAATGCAGTCTTGTCTGGGTTAAGGACATTAGTTCAGATGAATCTTCTAGGTAGATTCTTCAATATTAATTGATACCAAATTACTCTGAATATAATTTAAAACTTTCTCATCATTGGGAGGGCTCTTGGTGAGGAAATTGATAATTTTTTTGTGTGTGTGGAAAGAATACAGGATTTTACACACTGCCAAGCTGTAGAAATTATGTTTGAGATAAGGATATGTAAAGGGAAAGAGCTATGATGGGCTTTTGGTAATGTGATTTAAATTATTATGAATTGTTCTTTTAATAAGACAAAGAGATGCTTTTAAAGAAGTTTTATCTGATTATGGGGTATAAGAAGATTCATGGATATAATAGTTTTCAGAATTTTGACAAATTGTTGAAAGACATCTGTTATGTAGAATGTCTTTTTTTTAAAAATGCTTGAAGTATAATTCACCTGAGGTTTCCTTTATCTGCTACTGACTCTTATGGTTCTTTTCTAGTGAGACAAATTAGTGAGACAAATGTGTGTGTATCCTAAAAAATGATGTACCTTTGTTACTTTGATTATATATCTTCAGAAAAGTATTAAACATTCTATGTAGATCACTGAAACTCAGCGTTTTGTTGGTCATAAGCTATTACACTCTTCTTGAGTATTCTGTGTGGCATGTGGTCATAATTGTTTTTTGATATTTCACATTTTTTCCAGCCTAAAACCAAATTTAAGAAAATTCCATAAGAGATAAGTATAAAAATGAGATTATATATATATATATATATATATATATATATATTTTAATGTCTTTATTGGAGTATAATTGCATTACAGTGGATACAATGGAGATTATATTTTAAATATCCCATTTTTTGTTAATTGTACTAATGGAGCAGAGATGACAGCTATGCTTTCTTATTAATTATTTAGATTTGGGATATTAAATAATGAACTTGGGAGGAAAACAATATAATTGTGATGATAGTAATCACAATATAATTGTAATATAATTCCATCCTATCCTCCACTTTCGATGTACATAGAGTTGAGTGAGCAGAGGCTAAATGAGAGACAGAAATCTTTGTGGTAAAGGTTAAAGTTAAACAAAGAAATTTTGAAGAGGTTTATCTGCATATGTATCAAAAGCAGGGATATTACCTTGATGTTACCAAGGTCTTGTGACTTCAGAAACCAGATGTAGTCTGTGGTTTCTCTTACTCTTGAAGATAGTTTCATGGAGTCGTAGATTGGGAAGAGACCTGTAATGTGTCTCCTCCATCACTCATCTCACAGAGGAATTGTATTGGAAATTCTCTCAGAAGACACGGTCTCCTTATGATAAAGGTAGAACTTCCCAAATGTGGCTCTTAGTAGTTTTTTTCCTATATCTTGTCACTCAAAATGTGGGCAGCTTTCTTTGTGTCTGGCATCTGTTACTCAAGTCTTCTTCTCTTTTTAATCTTCAGGGCAAATGGAAAACGGTGTGATATCCTTTTCTAAATTCAGAGTTACCACTGACCTTCTGTATTCTTAAATCTCTACAGAATCTGTAGTTCACTGACACTCATGAACACATGCCCCTCAGGACTTTGGGATTTGGAGAAAGGCAGCTTGCTGGCCCCGTTCATTTGGATGCTCAGTGGAATTCAGAGATGTTTGTAAAAGCCCTGTTGACACAAGTTGTGGCTTTTACACCCAGAGTTTAACTTGAAGATGTATTACACCCAGAGCAAACTTGAAGATGTATCCCCTGAAATAGAAGCCACATATAATGTATCTAAGGAACTTAATCTATGTTATGGCATGTGGTGATAAATATGAGTGTTACATCTTCAGGAACTAGAATTGTTAAGGTTAATACAACTAAGGTGTGTAAAACTTCTCTGCACAGTAGCTAAGAGGTGATGTTATTTGTAGTAAATTTTTCAGCATGTGGACCATGATGCACCACTAAATTAAGTCTTGTGTATTAAGAGTGTGTATTATACTTATTTCTGAAGAAAAGGAGACTCTAAACATTCTCAGACTTGTTTGCTTCCATAGAACTCTGTTAGAATATAACCTCAGCTTGCCATGCAACTCTCACCTGGACGCATTTTAAATGGTACCAATAAATCCTAATTATTCAAATGTATATAAAGATTTCCTAAAGTATGAATTGCTGGATTAACAAACATATATGTGGCTTGTATAATCTCCATGAGATTATAGATGGTCTGAGAGGTGAAAAATTTTAGGTTAAGGAGTACTATTTTTCCTCACTTTTGGAAGTCTAGACAGTTTATATTTTAGTTACCAAAACATGAATAGTCTAAACTGCTATCTTATTATTTTATAATGTTAAGAGAAAGCTAAAAAAGTCAAAATTATTCAAGATACTGTGTGACAGATTTTGATGATAGGGAACAAATAGTGTACTGTGACAAAAGCCAGATCTTAGAAGAAAACCAACATGGTGAGACTAACGTTGTTCTCCATTTTTCATTGAGAAAGCTCATTTACTCCATGGGAGAGCATATTTATATCCTTAAGTGGCATGCATGTGTAGAAATAAATGAGAAGAAAATGTTCTTTGAAAAATGAGTCATATTGGCAGCAAATAGTATTTGGATTTTGCTTTAATGCTTACCAGATAAATGTCATTCTAAGGCTATATTCATTGGTAACTATCTGGTAGTTATGTTTGAGGACTCTTGCTAATTAGGAATTGGGTAAATAAAATGGGGAAACATATCTATATTCTATGTATGTCTGTGACTATATTTTATGACATCATAGAAATGCTAAGGTTTCTCAGGTATAGCAGGTACTATGGTTGTCCCATTTGGTCATAACAATTTCAGGCATGTTTGGGAACACCTCTTGCTCCTCAATGGTTAAGGAGAACCACAAGTAAATTAAAGGGGCTGAGAGAAGAAAGGAAGACAAGTATATATTTATAAAGTTTGTTACATTAACCTTCTTATTTACTGTTTCTGGGTCTCTCAATTTCTTCTCATGGCTTTGAGTTACCATCTGGTGTCATTTTCTTATTCCAATATGGCTTTGTTTTTACAAAGCTCTTCTGTGCTGCTATTGTCAAATACATTACATTTCTGTATGTTATTGGCCCAACAGTACAATTATATACATATTGTCTTATGCAATTGCTTTTTAAATCAGTTAAGTGAAAAAAACACGCAATTAAACTATCTTTTATAATTACCAACAGAATACCTTTTACTGGCACTTTTTTTTTTCATGTGGCTTCAAATTACTGTCTGATATTCTTGCTTTTAGTCTAAATAATTTCCCTTAGTATTTCTTGTAAGGGGGGTCTGCTAACAACAGATTCTCATTTTTTGTCTATCTGCAAATGTTTCTTTCTCCTTTTCTTCTGGTACTCCCATAATGCATATGTTAGTGTGTTTAATGGTGTCCCACCTTTCTCTGAGACTTTATTCCTTTTTCTTCATTCTTTTTGTCCTCAGGTTTATAGAGATTATGCAATCTGTAAAACAATCTTCAAGTTTGTTGATTCTTCTGCCACCTCAAATCTGCTGAGCCCCTCTAGTGAAATATTCATTTCTGGTTATTATACTTTTCAACTCCAGAATTGCCATTTTTTTGGCTTTATAATTTGGCTCTTTGTTGATATTCTCTATTTGGTCATCATTTGTTCCTTTAATTCCTTAAGACTGGTTTCCTTTAGGTCTTTGAACATATTTATAATAGTTGCCTTGAAGTCTTTGCTAACTCCAACATCTGGGTCCCCTCAAATACAATTTCTGTTGCCTGCTTTCCTCACCCCGCCTTGTGTATGGGTTTATGTTTCTTTGAATCTCTCATATATTCCATACATACATTGTGGCAACTCTGGATACTGATCCTTTGCACTTACCGGCTTGTTGTTGTTTGCTTCTTTATTTGTTTAGTGCTTTAGTTGGACTAGTTCAGTGAGATCCGTTTCCCCTGAAATGCACAGCCTCTGTCTCCTCTGAGAGGGCACAGTTTTGATTATCAGAGGTAATTGTCGGTTTAGCTAAGGTCTCTTTGACTTCCTCTGTTCATAGCATACCCTTCTGTAGCTTCCAGTAATTGCTAGCTGATTGCTTTATTGTTTTTGATAAACCCTGGGGCATTAGTTGTTCCACATTCTGATTCAATTACAGTTACGTCCCTTGGCATAGACAAGTTGTTGCCAGTCTTTTGAGACATTTGTGACCCTCTCATGGGCAGAACCTCTGTCCTATGGAGAAGGAACTGGTTGGGGGATGGAGAACTCATTCTTCACTTGCTGCCCCACCTAGATCCTATGAAGACAGGACTCTGTTTTTGTATGTGGGTAGGGAGAGGCAAGAACAGGTACCACTGTCTGGCTGTGGCCACTATCCAGGATGGATCTTCTGCAACTCAGCGCTGGAGAGGCAGGGGACTGCTGATATTCACCAGCTGCTACATGGTCTCTGTCCTAGGAAGCTATGAGAGATGGGAGCTGCCACTTGGCTGTCAGGCCCACTGGAGCAGCTCAGAGCTGTGCAGGAAAAGGGGGCTGCACTCTCCACCAGCTCTCATGCTTATGTGGGTGTCAATGTGGGAGTCAATATGTTCCACCCAGCTGTCACCAACAGCTAAATATAGGCCCCCCAGCAGCCCAGAGCTGTGGGAAAGGGATCTGATGTCCACTAGCTGCTGAAACTGCCAGAATAGTTCTTCTCTAACAGAGAGCTGTGGAAGTGGAAACTGCCAATTGGCTTCTGAGCCTGCTGGGCCTGCTGAAATAGTTCTGAGAGGCAGAGTTGGTGGTGGATGGGTATAGTCCCATTCTCAAATGCCATGGCCTCCTACTGTTCTTATTGAGTTTCCATAGATTTTGTTAGATAAATGCTAGACCAATTTGTTGTAAGCCTTTTTGCCAATCTCCAAAGACTTTGGGTAATTTTTTGTTGTTGTTAACTTTGACCAGCTTAATAGATATCTCTCCAGGAGGGAGGTTTCACTGAGTTACTCACAACATCATTCCAGAAGTCCTGCCTCCTGCAGTTAAATCATAACCAGTTAGCAGAGCTAAAGCAAGGAAGAGAGCAAACACTTAAACAACAAGAGATTATGTTTTCAGTAATTGAAAACAACCTGCCTTATTTTTAAAAGCATTTATTACTTACTGAATAATTTTCCAACTAATTAGCCCATTTTACCTCTACCAAGGCACAGAGGGATAGGTTGGTAAGTTATTATCATTCCTGCGATGTTCTTATTTCGGACCAGTCTGTTCATGTGCTTAGATTACACTATTCATGTGAGATCATGGCTAGTTATATTTGGCTTTGTTCCAAGAGGCATAAACTCTTATTGGGCCACTCTATTTATACTTTAAATCCTTAGAAAATCAACTCAATTTTTAAGGTCCTTACTCACTACCCAAGTACCCAACCTTACCTTTTCATTTTAGGAAAGACATCCATAAAAAAAATCCTCTCTTCATACATTTTCTCTTTTCCTTGGCAAGTCATGGCTGGACTCTCTGGTTTTCCTGGGAGTGTTGCCTTCACCACTAGAAGCAGAGAGCTCCGTGTGAGCCTGGATCTGTACCTGCAGCAACAATATTTCCAGCATATGCTGCAGCATCAGCCTCTACCATGGAGTGTGCTGGGGCCAACAGAGGCAGAAGCCAAATGGAGATTTGGATCTGAGTCCCAGAAGTACCAGTTTATTCCCAAGAGTCAAAGACCTGAGAGTGTTTTCTCTACGCTATTGCAACTAACATCAGTTAAAAGAAAAAAATAACTTTCTCATTACTGTAGCAATTATTTCTACTTTTATGCATTATTGTCTTATTCTTGTCCATATGCAATTGATCTTATATTATTGAAATCTTAATTTTTAAAAACGTTGTGCCATAACCATTTCTTTTAGATCTACAGGCTTTTCAGGCTGGAGGTAGTGATGTTAAACAAACAAACCAAAACCAACCCCCCCACCCCCCCAAAAAACCCCACCATTGCTCACCCCTTTTTTTTTTTTTTTTGGGGTACGCGGGCCTCTCACTGTTGTGGCCTCTCCTGTTGCGGAGCACAGGCTCCAGACGCGCAGGCTCAGCGGCCATGGCTCACGGGCCTAGCCGCTCCGCGGCTTGTGGGATCTTCCCGGACCGGGGAGCAAACCCGTGTCTCCAGCATCGGCAGGCGGACTCTCAACCACTGCACCACCAGGGAAGCCCTGCTCACCTTTTAAAAGAAGGAGACAATTCATTTTTCAAGCTATAGAAATTTTTTTTTAGAAATTCATTTTTGTATTTGGTAGAATTTTGGAGTGGAAGGAAGAGATCATCAATCCAATTATTTCATTTTTATAAAAGAGGAAACAGAGGCTCAGAGAGGTAGTAACATGACTTGCCCAAGGAGAAAAGTGGCCAATGGCAACATTAGGCAATCAATTTTTTTGACTCTTAGGTGCTTTTTCACATTTTAAACAATACACTTTATACTAACAAACATCATCAAGAAAAAGCTAAAAAAGTTTCATTGAATCATTTTTCTCCTACAATTGGCATAGAGCTCAAATAGTGACTTTTCGGCTTTAAACATGTGCTCTATGAAAACCTGTCTTTGCACACAGTAAGGATATGAAGATGATTTCTCTTTCCCGGAAATTTTAGGTTGTCTGGGATACAAACAAAAGGGCTGCCAGGTTGCCCAGAGCACATGCTGAAGCATGCCAAGGCAGGATTCTAACTGGCCCCAGCCTTCTGGGTCTCTGTGGGCCTCATTAATTTGATGTGCTTTGCTTCTATGACAATAGAACACTTGCCTAGTCAATTACTTGCACCTGCATTTCTCAGCTTGTCACACTCCTCTCCTTTAGGATCTGGAAATAACTGGGAAAGAAAAGCCTTGTTGAAAGGAGACACCTCCAGATTTGTTTTCCTCTTGCACCCAATGAAAGGAAGTACATTTCCCTTAAATAGGTAAAGGTAAACATTCATTTAACATTTAAAAATTGTTTTAAATTGCAAGATATGGGAATATCCAAGCCTTCAGAACAGGCAAACTCTTTGGTATAATTTACACTTATCTCTTTCTTTGCTTTTTTTTTTTTTTTTTTGTGGTACGTGGGCTTCTCACTGTTGTGGCCTCTCCCGTTGCGGAGCACAGGCTCCGGACACGCAGGCTCAGCGGCCATGGCTCATGGGCACAGCCGCTCCGTGGCATGTGGGATCTTCCCAGACCGGGGCACGAACCCGTGTTCCCTGCATCGGCAGGCAGACTCTCAACCACTGCGCCACCAGTGAAGCCCTTTTTCTTTGCTTTTTAATAGGTTTTTAAAATTTGTTTCCACACGTAACGGTAAAGCAATGTAGTTTCTCTATGCTTAAAAACATTAAACCAGTAAATACTGCCAATTCCAATATTTTATAATAGCTATTGTTTGTAATAGTTTTATTCCAGACTGACATTATCATTCATATATTTCATTTTATTAGAATGCAAATGGTATCCCCTTCACTTTCCATAGGGGGAAAGGATTATAATGAAAATAAGCACTAGTGAAAACGGGTTTATCTATTCTAATATTATGATACTGGAAAGTCAGAATCTTAGTATTTCCTTCAGTCTTATAAAGGGTTTGAGGATTCTTATGTAAGCATTGAATTTGGCTCTATTTTAGTAAAAGACAGTTTCACTGTGAAAAAGTAAAGAATCTACTGTTAACTTAGTTTTTCTGCTCACATGATATCTATTTAAAACATAGCATTTCCTTTTAAAATCCATTATTTCCTTCCTTCCTGATATTTCATAAGTTCAGTTCCTCTACCTGTGTTCTTAATTCTTTTCTTCCTAATCTCCTTGGATTGGCTTAATAGATATTTATTGAACTCAAATTAAGTGAACACTATAAAAAGTTAAAATCATTACCTTCCATTTTATAGCTGAGGAACTGATCTTGAACAGTTTAAGTGGCAAGGGCAAAGTGTTATGAAGAATAAGTGACTGAGTTGAGACTCACATAGAAGCTTAAGCTTCTGTCCATGGTGCTAAACCATCAATTCTAGTTCTTTCATCATCTCTCTGCATTCTGTTCTTTCCCCTAACTTCCAAGCATATACCAGTGTCTCCTTCCTTGAACCAGTAACAGAAATTTATTCTCTTGACCCTACTTCTCAAGTTCATCTTCTTTCTTCCTTTAATTATTAAACATCTTGAAAGATTAGTCTACACACACAGACTCTACTTCTTCACCTCTGTATCTACCCCTCAATCTACTACCACTTGGCTTTTGCATTTGCCATTGTAAAAACCTCCTTTCATAAGAGTGAAAAATTAAACGCTAAATCATATAACTTTTAAAATGAGCTAATTGGCTTTATTAGGCAATCCATAAACAGAGAAGCATCCCATCTAGCAACTAGAAGGGTGCTCCCATATAAATTTTTCTTTAAAACATTTTAAACTTGAAGCGTCAGTGCGTAGATCTTAAGTGTACAGTTTGATCAATTTTTACATATTTACAAAACACTTAGATCAAGTTATAAAATATCTGCAGTACTTCTGAAGCTTCTTCATGTTCCTAGAGAATCTTACTTTTACTCTCATTTACACATGCCCCCTCTTCTGACTTCTGTCAACATAGATTAAATTTAGCCTCGTCTTGAATTTCCTATAAATGGAATCATATGGCTGTGCCCATTTGTATCTAGTTTTGTTCACTCAGCATTATATCTAGTAAGTTTTACAATGTGGTACATTTCAAAGTAGCTCATTCTTTTAAATTGCTAAGTACTATTCAAGGTATGAATAAGTCACAAATTATTTATTCTCTCTACTCTCGATGGACATAAGGGTTATTTCCACTTCTTGTTATTATTAAAGTGGTTATGAGCAATCTTGAACATGATTTTGTGGACATAAGCACTGATCCCCCATGGATGTTATACATAGGAGTGGAATTGTTGGCTCATAGCCTGGGCATTTATTAAGTTTTAGGAGATACTGCCAAATAGTTTTCAAAGGTGATTTTACCAATATATACCCCCACCAGCAATGCAAGAAGGTTCTAGCTGCTCCATATCCTCTCCATCACTTGGTCTTCTACTACGTGGTATTGTTTTTTAAAAATGTATTTTCCTAATGTTCCTTGCTAGTATATAGAAATATAACTGATTTTCAAAAAAAAGCTTTATTGAAATATAATTCAGCCATTTTTTTTAAACATCGGTATTGGAGAATAATTGCTTTACAATGGTGTGTTAGTTTTTGCTTTATAACAAAGTGAATCAGTTATACATATACATATATCTCCATGTCTCTTCCCTCTTGCATCTCCCTCCCTCCCACCCTCCCTATCCATCCCTTCTGGTGGGTCACAAAGCACCGAGCTGATCTCCCTGTGCTGTGTGACTGCTTCCCACTAGCTATCTATTTTACATTTGATAGTGTATATATGTCCATGCCATTCTCTCACTTTGTCCCAGCTTACCCTTCCCCCTCCGCATATCCTCAAGTCCATTCTCTAGTAGGTCTTCATCTTTATTCCCATCTTGCCCCTAGGTTCTTCATGACCTTTTTTTTTTTAGATTCCATATATATGTGTTAGCATATGGTATTTGTTTTTCTCTTTCTGACTTACTTCATTCTGTATGACAGACTCTAGGTCCATCCACCTCACTACAAATAACTCAATTTCGTTTCCTTTTATGGCTGAGTAATATTCCATTGCATATATGTGCCACATCTTCTTTATCCATTCATCCGATGATGGACACTTAGGTTGCTTCCATGTCCTGGCTATTGTAAATACAGCTGCAATGAACATTGTGGTGCATGCCTCTTTTTGAATTATGGTTTTCTCAGGGTATATGCCCAGTAGTGGGATTGGTGTGTTGTTTGGTAGTTCTAGTTTTAGTTTTTAAAGTAACTTCCATATTGTTCTCCACAGTGGCTGTATCAATTAACATTCCCACCAACAGTGCGAGAGGGTTCCGTTTTTCTCCACACCCTCTCCAGCATTTATTGCTAGCAGATTTTTTGATGATGGTCATTCTAACCAGTGTGAGATGATATTGCACTGTAGTTTTGATTTGCATTTCTCTAATGATTAATGATATTGAGTATTCTTTTATGTGTTTGTTGGCAATCTATATGTCTTCTTTGGAGAAATGTCTATTTAGGTCTTCTGCCCATTTTTTGGATTGGGTTGTTTGTTTTTATGATGTTGAGCTGCATGAGCTGCTTGTAAATTTTGGAGATTAATCCTTTGTCAGTTGCTTCATTTGCAAAAATTTTCTCCTATTCTGAGTGTTGTCTTTTTGTCTTGTTTATGGTTTCCTTTGTTGTGCAAAAGCTTTTAAGTTTCATTAGGTCCCATTTGTTTATTTTTGTTTTTATTTCCATTTCTCTAGGAGGTGGGTCAAAAAGGATCTTGCTTTGATTTATGTCATAGAGTGTTCTGCTTATGTTTTCCTCTAAGAGTTTGATAGTTTCTGGCCTTACATTTAGATCTTTAATCCAATTTGAATTTATTTTTGTGTATGGTGTTAGGGAGTGTTCTAATTTCATTCTTTTACATGCAGCTGTCCAGTTTTCAGAGCACCACTTATTGAAGAGGCTGTCTTTTCTCCACTGTATATTATTGCCTCCTTTATCAAAGATAAAGTGACCATATGTGCATCTCTGTGCTTTCTATACTATTCCATTGATCTATATTTCTGCTTTTGTGCCAGTACCATCCTGCCTTGATTACTGTAGCTTTGTAGTATAGTCTGAAGTCAGGGAGCCTGATTCCTCCAGCTCCGTTTTTCTTTCTCCAGATTTCTTTGGCTATTCGGGGTCTTTTGTGTTTCCGTAAAAATTGTGAAATTTTCTTGTTCTGTGAAAAATGCCATTGGTAGATTGATAGGGATTGCACTGAAAATGTAGATTGCTTTGGGGAGTATAGTCATTTTCACAAAGTTGAATCTTCCAATCCAAGAACGTGGTATATCTCTCCAACTGTTTGTATCATCTTTAATTTCTTTCATTAGTGTCTTATAATTTTCTGCATACAGATCTTTTGTCTCCTTAGGTAGGTTTATTGCTAGATATTTTATACTTTTTGTTGCAATGGTAAATGGGAGTGTTTTCTTTTTTTTTTCTTTTTTGCAGTACGTGGGCTTCTCACTGTTGTGGCCTCTCCCGTTGCGGAGCATAGGCTCCAGACGCGCAGGCTCAGTGGCCATGGCTCACGGGTCTAGCCGCTCTGCGGCATGTGGGATCTTCCTGGGCTGGGGCATGAACCCCTGTCTCCTGCATCGGCAGGTGGACTCTCAACCACTGTGCCACCAGGGAAGCCCGGGAGTGTTTTCTTAATTTCACTTTCAGATTTTTCATCATTATTATATAGGAATGTAAGAGATTTCTGTGCATTAATTTTGTATTCTGCTACTTTACCAAATTCATTGAGTAGCTCTAGTAGTTTTCTGGTAGAATCCTTAGGATTCTCTATGTATAGTATCATGTCATCTGCAAACAGTGACAACTAAACTTCTTCCTTCCAATTTGGATTCCTTTATTTCTTTTTCTTCTCTGACTGCTGTGGCTAAAACTTCCAAAACTGTGTTGAATAATAGTGAGAGAGGACAACCTTGTCTTGTTCCTGATCTTAGTGGAAATGTTTTTAATTTTTCACCATTGAGAATGATGTTGCCTGTGGGTTTGTCATATATGGCCTTTATTATGTTGAGGAAAGTTCCCTCTATGCTACTTTCTGGAGGGTTTTTATCATAAATGGGTGTTGAATTTTGTCAAAAGATTTCTCTGTATCTATTGAGATGATCATACGGTTTTTTCCTTCAATTTGTTAATATGGTGTATCACATTGATTTGTGTGTACTGAAGACTCCTTGCATTCCTGGAATAAACCTCACTTGATCATGGTGTATGATCCTTTTAATGTGCTGTTGGATTCTGTTTGCTAGTATTTTGTTGAGGATATTTGCATCTATGTTCATCAGTGATATTGGCCTGTAGTTTTCTTTCTTTGTAACATCTTTGTCTGGTTTTGGTATCAGGGTGATGGTGGCCTCGTAGAACGTGTTTGGGAATGTTCCTCCCTCTGTTATATTTTGGAAGAGTTTTAGAAGGATAGATGTTAGCTCTTCTCTATATGTTTGATAGAATTCGCCTGTGAAGCCATCTGGTCCTGGGCTTTTGTTTGTTGGAAGATTTCTAATCACAGTTTCAATTTCAGTGCTTGTGATTGGTGTGTTCATATTTTCTATTTCTTCCTGGTTCAGTCTCAGAAGGTTGTGCATTTCTAAGAATGTGTCCATTTCTTCCAGGTTGTGCATTTTATGGCATATAGTTGCTTGTAGTAATTTCTCATAATCCTTTGTATTTCTGCAGCGTCAGTTGTTACTTCCCCTTTTTCATTTCTAATTCTATTGATTTTAGTCTTCTCCCTTTTCTTCTTGATGAGTCTGGCTAACGGTTTATCAATTTTGTTTATCTTCTCAAAGAACCCGCTTTTAGTTTTATTGATCTTTGCTATCATTTCCTTTATTACTTTTCCATTTATTTCTGATCTGATCTTTATGAGTTCTTTCCTTCTGCTAGCTTTGGTTTTTTTTTTCTTCTTTAATTGCTTTAAGTGTAAGGTTAGGGTCTTTATTTGAGATTTATCTTGTTTCTTAAGGTAGGTTTGTAATGCTATAAAATTCCGTCTTAGAACTGTTTTTCCTGCATCCCATAGGTTTTGGGTCATCGTGTTTTCATTGTCATTTGTCTTTGGGTATTTTTTGATTTCCCTTTTGATTTCTTCAGTGATCTCTTGGTTATTAAGTAGTGTACAGTTTAGCCTCCATGTGTTTGTATTTTTTACAGATTTTTTCCTGTAACTGATATCTAGTCTCATAGCATTGTGGTGAGAAAAGATACTGGATGTGATTTCAATTTTCTTAAATTTATCAAGGCTTGGTTTGTGACCCAAGATATGATCGATCCTGGAGAATGTTCCATGAGCACTTGAGAAAAAATTGTATTCTGTTGTTTTTGGACGGAATGTCCTATAAATATCAATTAAGTCCATCTTGTTTAATGTATCATTTAAAGCTGTGTTTCCTTATTTATTTTCATTTTGGATGATCTATCCAATGGTGAAAGTGGGGTGTTAAAGTCCCCTGCTATGATTTTGTTACTGTCAATTTCCCCTTTTATGGCTGTTATTATTTGCCTTATGTATTGAGGTGCTCCTATGTTGGGTGCATAAATATTTACAATTGTTATATCTTCTTCTTGGATCAATACCTTGATCATTGTGGAGTATCCTTCTTTGTCTCTTGTAATAGTCTTTGTTTTAAAGTCTGCTTTTTCTGATATGAGAATTGCTACTCCAGCTTTCTTTTGATTTCCATTTGCATGGAATATATTTTTCCATCCCCTCACTTTCAGTCTGTATGTGTCCCTAGGTCTGTAGTGGGTCTCTTGTAGACAGCATATATACGGGTCTTGTTTTTGTATCCATTCAGCCAGTCTATGTCTTTTGGTTGGAGCATTTAATCCATTTATATTTAAGGTAATTATCCATATGTATGTTCCTATTACCATTTTCATAATTGTTTTGGGTTTGTCATTGTAGGTCTCTTCCTTCTTTTTATTTTCCTGCCTAGAGAAGTTCCTTTAGCATTTGTTGTACAGCTGGTTTGATGGTGCTGAATTCTCTTAGCTGTTGCTTGTTTGTAAAGGTTTTAATTTCTCTGTCAAATCTGAATGAGATCCTTGCTGGGTAGAGTAATCTTGGTTGTAGGTTTTCCTCCTTCATCACTTTAAATGTGTCCTGCCACTCCTTTTTGGCTTGCAGAGTTTCTGCTGAAAGATCACCTGTTAACATTATGGGGATTCCTTTGTGTGTTATTTGTTGTTTTTCCCTTGCTGCTTTTAATATTTTTTCTTTGTATTTAAGTTTTAATAGTTTCATTAATATGTGCCTTGGCATGTTTCTACTTGTATTTATCCTGTATGGGAGTCTCTGGGTTTCCTGGACTTGATTTGCTATTTCCTTTCCCATATTAGAGAAATTTTCAACTATAATCTCTTCAAATATTTTCTCAGTCCCTTTCTTTTTCTCTTCTTCTTCTGGGATCCCTATAATTTGAATGTTGGTGCATTTAATGTCCCAGAGGTCTCTGAAGCTGTCCTTAATTCTTTTTATTATTTTTTCTTTATTCTGCTCTGCAGTTGTTATTCCCACTATTTTACCTTCCAGGTCAGTTATTCGTTCTTCTGCCTCAGGTATTCTGATATTGATCCCTTCTAGAGAATTATTCATTTCATTTATTGTGTTGTTCATCACTGTTTGTTTGCTCTTTAGTTCTTCTAGGTTCTTGTTAAACTTTTCTTGTATTTTCTCCATTCTATTTCCAAGATTTTGGATCATCTTTACTATCATTATTCTGAATTCTATTTCAGGTAGACTGCTTATTTCCTCTTCATTTGTTAGGTCTAGTGGGTTTTTACCTTGCTCCTTCATCTGCTGTGTGTTTTTCTGTCTTCTCATTTTGCTTAACTTACTGTGTTTAGGGTCTCGTTTTCGCAGGCTGTACGTTCATAGTTCCCATTGTTTTTGTGTCTGCCCCCAGTGGCTAAAGTTGGTTCATTGGGTTGTGTAGGCTTCCTGGTGGAGGGGACTAGTGCATGTGTTTTGGTGGATGAGGCTGGATCTTCTGGTGGGCAGGTCCACGTCTGGTGGTGTGTTTTGGGGTGTCTGTGACCTTATTATGATTTTAGGCAGCCTCCCTGCTAATGGGTGGGTTTGTTTTTCTGTCTTGCTAGTTGTTTGGCATAGGGTGTCCAGCACTGTAGCTTGCTGGTCATTGAGTGGAGCTGGGTCTTGCCGTTGAGATCGAGCTCTCTGGGAAATTTTCGCCATTTGTTATTATGTGGAGTTGGAGGTCTCTGGTGGACCAATGTCCTGAACTTGGCTCTGCCACCTCAGAGGCACAGCCCTGATGCCTGGCTCGAGAACCAAGGGCCTGTCATCCACACAGCTCAGTATAAATGGGAGAAAAAGAAAGAAAGAAGAGATCAAATAAAATAAAATAAAGTTATTAAAATAAAAAATAAATGTTAAAAAATTTTTTTAAAGTAAGAAAAGAAAGAAGAGAGCAACCAAACCAAAAACAAAATCCACCAATGATAACAAGCACTAAAAAGTATACTAAAAAAAAAAAGAAACGGACAGACAGAACCCTAGGACAAATGGTAAGAACATAGTTATACAGACAAAATCACACACAGAAACATACACATACACACTCACAAAAAGAGAAAAAGAGGAAAAAAAAATATATCCTTGCTCCCAAAGTCCACCTCCTCAATTTCGGATGATTTGTTGTCTATTCAGGTGTTTCGTAGATGCAGAGTACATCAAGTTGCTTGTTGAGATTTAATCCACTCCTCCTGAAGCTGCTAGGAGAGATTTCCCTTTCTCTTCTTTGTTCCCACAGCTCCTGGGGTTAAGCTTTGGATTTGGCCCCACCTGTAGGTCGCCTGAGGGCATCTGTTTCTGCCCAGACAGGACGGGGGTTAAAGGAGCAGCTGATTCGGGGGCTCTGGCTCACTCAGGCCGGGGGAAGGGTGAGGTACAGAATGTGGGGTGCACCTGTGGTGGCAGAGGCCCTCGTGACGTTGCAACATCCTGCGGCGTGCTGTGTGTTTTCCCAGGGAAGTTGCCCCTGGATCACAGGACCCTGGCAGTGGCGGGCTGCACAGGCTCCCGGGAGGGGAGGTGTGGAGAGTGACCTGTGCTTAGACACAGGCTTCTTGGTGTTGCAGCAGCAGCCTTAGTGTCTCATGCCCTTCTCTGGGGTCCGCGCTGATAACCGCAGCTCGCGCCCGTCTCTGGAGCTCCTTTAAGTGGTGCTCTTAATCCCCTCTCCTCGCGCACCAGGAAACAAAGAGGGAAGAAAAAGTCTCTTGCCTCTTCGGCAGCTCCAGACTTTTTCCAGTACTCCCTCCAGGCTAGCTGTGCTGCACTAACCCTGTTCAGGCTGTGTTCACGCTGCCAACCCCAGTCCTCTCCCTGAGATCCAACCTCCGAAGCTGGAGCCTCAGCCCCCAGCCCCTGCCTGCCCCGGCGGGTGAGCAGACAAGCCTCTTGGACTGGTGAATGCTGGTCGGCACTGATCCTCTGTGCGGGAATCTCTCTGCTTTGCCCTCTGCACCCCGGTTGCTGCGCTCTCCTCCGCAGCTCCGAAGCTTCCCCCCTCCGCCACCCGCAGTATCCACCCGTGAAGGGGCTTCCTAGTGTGTGGAAACCTTTCCTCCTTCACAGCTCCCTCCCACTGGTGCAGGTCCCATCCCTATTCTTTTGTCTCTGTTTTTCCTTTTTTCTTTTGCCCTACCCAGGTACGTGGGGAGTGTCTTGCCTTTTGGGAGGTCTGAGGTGTTCTGCTAGCGTTCAGTAGGTGTTTTGTAGGAGTTGTTCCACATGTAGATGTATTTCTGATGTATTTGTGGGGAGGAAGGTGATCTCCATGTGTTACTATTCTGCCATCTTGAAGCTCCTCTAATTCACCCATTTTAAATGTGCTATTCTGTGGCTTTTAGTATATCCAGAGTTGTGCAACTATCTCCATAATCAATTTTAGAACATTTTCATCTTCTCAAAGGAAATTCCATACCCTGTAGCCATCAGCCCCTAGTCCCCCATTCTCCCTCTCCATCCACCTGCAGCCCTAGTAAACTAATCTACTTTCCATCTCTGTAGATTTACCTATTTTGGGTATTTAATATAGATGGAATCATATACTATGTGATTCTTTATAACTGGCTTTAGCATATTTTCAAGGTTCATGCATGTTGTAGCATGTGTTAGTACTTCATTATCTTAATGCCAAATAATATTCCATTTTATGGATATACCACATTTTATTTATTCATTTAGTTGATAAACATTAGATTTTTACTCACTTTTTTGAGTCTGATTCCTTTGAGTCTCTTTGGTTTCTTAGTTCTCTGATGTGTTTTAGTAAGCCATGATTTTGTAGCTTACATTGCTTGTTTATGTTGTTCAGGAGAGAGTGATATTCTCTGGTGATGTTCTGCATCCAAATCAGAAGTGAAACCCTGGGTTTCCCTGGTGGTGCAGTGGTTGAGAGTCCGCCTGCCGATGCAGGGGACACGGGTTCGTGCCCCGGTCTGGGAAGATCCCACATGCCACAGAGCTGCTGGGCCCTTGAGCCATGGCTGCTGGGCCTGCGCGTCTGGAGCCTGTGCTCTGCAATGGGAGAGACCACAACAGTGAGAGGCCCGTGTACCGCAAAAAAAAAAAGTGAAATCCTCCCTAGGATTTTGAGATGCTTTTTAATTTTTTCCATCACAGTAGTCCTTTGAAATGTGAGGTGTTTTTATCTATATTTCATAGGTGAAGAAATATGTACTATGTGAAGTTCAGTGATTTGTCCAGGGCTAGATAGTCAATGAGTACAATTTTCATTTAAAACCAAGTCTTTTTACTCCAAATCCATTGCTTTTCCCATTTTCTGTATTTTTGGGGCCAAGAGAGGGGTAAGAATAACTCACACTGCAGAATTGAGAGACTCTTGCTTGGTGTTGAGTTGTCAGGTATGGTATAACCAGGAAGGTGGAGTTTAAACTGATCTATCTTAAAGTAAATTGCAAAGCACTCCATGAAGTTTTTTATTTAGAATCTTGACTTTGATCTTGATTTTTCTGCTTTATTCTGCATCTGGATGAGTAGAGTTCAGAGCTTACTCCAGTCAGGTAAGAAGCAGCTGTTCTGGAATGCTTTCACTGCAGAGCCAGCTCTCTGATGTGACTCATTAGCCTGTTAGCAGCCGGCTTTGCAGAATTTTTGAAGAACCTGCAGTTCTCTGCTAAGGTTCCTGGGACCCAGAGAGAGAATGCTCAGCTACCGAAACCTGAAGCACAAGTTTACCCCAATTCTGAGGAAGAATTTCTTAGCTATTGGCAGTATAAATGTTGTGATATTCCTTAAGGATATGCACCTGGAATCCTCCAAATTTTATATTTTGAGACTTTAATTTGCTAAAGAAAATAATTAACCCAAATATGTGTGTCCTGTGCCATCACTGAATCTTTAAAGTGAGGTCTAGTTTTTCAATTTGAGATTAACTTAAAAGAAACAAGGTAATGTGTAGAGTTAAAAGCATCCTTTTACCTAAAGTCATTTTTTAGTGTTTATCCCCTTCCCCCCATCCCCTTGCATAGTTCCTTCTTTGTGGCGCCACTTGTACATCCTGCCTTGGCTTTAAGCATCTCTACATAATAACTCAAAGGGCAATATGATTTTGTGCTGTCTGGCTCTTAGGTAATCCTACAGTTTTTGTGTTAGGAAGAGACACACTCATGGGTAAGTTCTGTCTTCTCCCTCTTACCTACCTTTCCCTGAGCCTCCATCTCATCAGCCCCCATCTAAGCAGAGCTTAAATGATAATGAGGAAGGCAAGAACACATGTTTTATAACAATATTATAGTATTAATAATGTTATATATTATATTAATAATAATATTAATAATTAGTAAGTATTATGTGTTACAATCATAAGATTCTTCTGTCTGTGAAGTTAGAATGATATTTCTAAAATGCAGCTAGTGCAGATTTGAACAGACAGTGCCCTGCTGGCAGGTGCCTCAAAGGCTCTTCATCAACCTCAGGAATCAAACTCTCCCTCCTTACTTGATACCTACGGTTCCTCGTGGTCTGATGCCCTTTATTCCTCAAGTCACACTCCATATTCCAGCCTCCCTGTGCTCCTTGCCCATCATGGTTCTGCTAACCTTACTTGGGATAGCACAGTTTCATATTAGATCCCTGATTCTTTTAAATTTCTCTCCCGCATTAACATGAATGACAGCCTTTTCCTTTTAGAAGCACTCTACTCTCTTTGGTTTTGTGAAAACTTTCTCTTGTGTGTTCCTCCTAAATCACTTGCCATTATGTCTCTATTTCAGTTTTGGGCATGTTAATTTTAAAATGCGTATGAGATGACCAGGTGGGGATCATAAGTAGGCATTTGGACAGATGGGTCTGGAGCTCCTACTCCTCTTTCTCAGGCTCCTCCTTCAACTAAGCTCTGAATATTGGAGCTCTTAAGCTCTTGATCCTGGACCCTCTTCTCTCCTCCTCCTCTCTTTTCCTTTCCTCCTCACATTTATTCTCTTTGGCAATGAATTTTACAATTTATGACTATTCCTGCACTTAAAACTCTAGCCAGTACTTCTGAGGTACATACTTTGATACTCGAGGCTATTTGGAAATGTGTCTGCTTCTCATCCAGAATGTGAGCTGTGTAGAAACAGGACCTTATCTTGCTTGTTCACTATTGTGTTTGTGTTACTGAGAAAGAGAGTGTGAGACTTAATAGATGCTAAAAAATATTCAGCTGCATAAATGTCAAACTTTACTTATCTTTGATGTTTTATGTATATGTCCTGTGAGACTCCTTTAACTGAAGACTAGCAATTTTCCATCCCTTGTGGATATGTGGCTGTGTGTGGATGGTGCAGTGAGAAAAGATGGGTACAAGCCAAGCACTGAGGTCACTGGTAAAAAGGGAATCATTTTGTGGAAGCTTGCGAGAACAAGTTTGTAAATATGTCATCACATTTAGTTAAACTTACTAAATTGTTACAGGACTATAGCATACTTTTAGTCTATGTCAGTGGATATTTGGAGTGTTTCTACTTTTCTGTGATTAAGAACTTTGTTCCTGAGGGGGGAACTTCAAGATGGGAGAAGAGTAAGACGTGGAGATCACTATCCTCCCCACAAATACATCAGAAATACATCTACATTTGGAACAGCTCCTACAGAACACCTACTGAACACTAGCAGAACACCTCAGACTTCCCAAAAGGGAAGAAACTTCCCACGTACCTGGGTAGGGCAAAAGAAAAAAGAAAAATTAGAGACAAAAGAATAAGGATGGGACCTGCATCAGTGAGAGGGATCTGTGAAGGAGGGAAAGTTTCCACACACTACGAAGACCCTTCACTGGCGGAGACTGTGGGTGGTGGAGGGGGGAGCTTCGGAACTGCAGAGGGGAGCGCAGCCACAAGGGTGCGGAACGCAAAGCAGAGAGATACCCACACAGAGGATCGCTGCCAACCAACACTCACCAGCCTGAGAGGCTTGTCTGATCACCTGCCTGGGTGGGTGGGGGCTGGGAGCTGAGGCTCAGGCACCAGAGGTCAGATCCCAGGGAGAGGACTGTGGTTGGCAGTGTGAACGCAGCCTGAACGGGGCTAGTGTGCCATAGCCGGGAGGGAGTTCGGGAAGAAGTCTGGACCTGCCTAAGAGGCAAGAGACTTTTTCTTGCCTCTTTGTTTCGCGGTGCCTGAGGAGACGGTATTAAGAGCACCACCTAAACAAGCTCCAGACACGGGCACGAGCCACGACTATCAGCATGGACACCAGAGACGGGCATGAAACGCTAAGGCTGCTGCTGTAGCCACCAAGAAGCCTGTGTGAAAGCACAGGTCACTCTCCACACCTCCCGTCCCGGGACCCTGTGAAGCCCGCCACTGCCAGGGTCCTGTGATCCAGGGGCAACTTCCCCAGGAGAACATACGGCGTGCCTCAGGCTGTTGCAATGTCACATCGGCCTCTGCCACCACAGGCTCGCCCCATGTTCCATACCCCTCCTTCTCCCTGGCCTGAGTGAGCCAGAGCCCCCACATCAGCTGCTCCTTTAACCCCATCCTGTCTGAGTGAAGAACAGACGCCCTCAGGTGACCTACATGCAGAGGTGGGGCCAAATCCAAAGCTGAATCCCAGGAGCTGTGCCAACAAAGAAGAGAAAGGGAAATCTCTCCCAGCAGACTCAGGAGCAGTGGATTAAATCTCCACAGTCAACTTGATATACTTTGCATCTCTGGAATACCTGAATAGACAACGAATGATACCAACTTCAGGAGGTGGATTTTGGGAACAACGATATATATATATTTTTTTTTTCCCTTTTTCTCTTTTTGTGAGTGTGTATGTGTATGCTTCCATGTGTGATTTTGTCTGTATAGCTTTGCTTTTACCATTGGTCCTAAGGTTCTGTCTTTCCGTTTTTTGGTTTTTTTTTTAGTATAATTTTCAGTGCTTGTTATCATTGGTGGATTTGTTTTTTGATTTGGTTGTTTTCTTTTTTATTTGTCTAAATTACTTTAAAAAGTATTTTTATTAATTATTTTTTGTTTTTTACTTTAATAACTTTTATCTTTTTCTTTCTTCCCTTCTTTTGTTTTCTCCCTTTTATTCTGTGCCATGTGGATGACAGGCTCTTGGTGCTCCAGCCAGGAATCAGGGCTGTGGCTCTGAGGTGGGGGAGCCAAGTTCAGGACATTGGTCCACCAGAGACCTCCAGCTCCACATAGTATCAAATAGCAAAAATCTCCCAGAGATCTCCATCTCAACGCCAAGACCCAGCTCCACTCAACGACCAGCAAGCTACAATGCTGGACACCCTATGCCAAACAACTAGCAAGACAGGAAAACAAACCCACCCATTAGCAGAGAGGCTGCCTAAAATCATAATAAGGTCACAGACACCCCAAAACACACCACCAGACGTGGATCTGCCCACCAGATGATAAAATCCAGCCCAATCCACCAGAACACAGGCACTAGTCCCCTCCACCAGGAAGCCTACACAACCCAATGAACCAACCATAACCACTGGGGACAGGCACCAAAAACAACGGGATCTACGAACCTGCAGCCTGCGAAAAGGAGACCCCAAACATAGTAAGTTAAGCAAAATGAGAAGACAAAGAAACACACAGCATATGAATGAGCAAGGTAAAAACCCACCAGACCAAACAAATGAAGAGGAAATAGGCAGTCTACCTGAAAAAGAATTCAGAATAATGATAGTAAAGATGATCCAAAATCTTCGAAATAGAATGGAGAAGATACAAGAAACATTTAACAAGGACCTAGAAGAACTAAAGAGCAAACAAACAATCATGAACAACACAATAAATGAAATAAAAAATTGTCTACAAGGAATCAATAGCAGAATATCTGAGGCAGAAGAATGGATAAGTGACCTGAAAGAAAAAATAGTGGAAATACCTACCACAGAGCAGGATAAAAAAAAAAGAATGAAAAGAATTGAGGACAGTCTCAGAGACCTCTGGGACAATATTAAATGAAACAACATTCAGATTATAGGGGTACCAGAAGAAGAAGAGAAAAAGAAAGGGACTGAGAAAATATTTGAAGAGATTATAGTTGAAAACTTCCCTGATATGGATAAGGAAAAATAGTCAAGTCCAGAAAGCCCAGAGAGTCCTATACAGGGTAAATCCAAGGAGAAACACACCAAAACACATATTAATGAAACTATCAAAAATTAAATACAAAGAAAAAATATTAAAAGCAGCAAGGGAAAAACAACAAATAACACACAAGGAATCCTCATAAGGTTAACAGCTGATTTTTCAACAGAAACTCTGCAAGCCAGAAGGGAGTGGCAGGACACATTTAAAGTGATGAAGGGGAAAAACCTACAACCAAGATTACTCTCTCCAGCAAGGATCTCATTCAGATTCGACAGAGAAATTAAAACCTTTATAGACAAGCAAAAGCTAAGAGAATTCAGCACCATCAAACCAGCTGTACAACAAATGCTAAAGCAACTTCTCTAGGCAAGAAACACAAGAGAAGGAAAAGACCTACAATAACAAACCCAAAACAATTAAGAAGATGGTAATAGGAACATACATATTGATAATTACCTTAAATGTAAATGGATTAAATGCTCCAACCGAAAGACATAGACTGGCTGAATGGATACAAAAACAAGACCCGTATATATGCTGTCTACAAGAGACCCACTTCAGACCTAGGGACACATACAGACTGAATGTGAGGGGATGGAGAAAGATATTCCATGCAAACGGCAATCAAAAGAAAGCTGGAGTAGCAATTCTCATATCAGACAAAATAGACTTTAAAACAAAGTCTATTTCAAGAGACAAAGAAGGATACTCCATAATGATCAAGGGATCGATCCAAGAAGAAGATATAACAATTGTAAATATTTGTGCACCCAACATAGGAGCACTTCAATACATAAGGCAAATACTAACAGCTATAAAATGGGAAATCGACAGTAACATAATCATAGTAGAGGACTTTAACACCCCATTTTCACCAATGGATAGATCATCCAAAATGAAAATAAATAAGGAAACACAAGCTTTAAATGATACATTAAACAAGATGGACTTAATTGATATTTATAGGACATTCCATCCAAAAACAACAGAATACACTTTTTTCTCAAGTGCTCATGGAACATTCTCCAGGATCATATCTTGGGTCACAAATCAAGCCTTGATAAATTTAAGAAAATTGAAATCGTATCAGGTATCTTTTCTCACCACTATGCTTTGAGAATAGATATCAATTACAGGAAAGAATCTGTAAAAAATACAAGCACATGGAGGCTATACAGTACACTAATAACCAAGAATCACTGAAGAAACCATAGTAAAAAATCAAAAAATACCTAGAGGGCTTCCCTGGTGGCGCAGTGGTTGAGAGTCCACCTGCCGATGCAGGGGATACAGGTTCGTGCCCCGGTCTGGGAAGATCTCACATGCTGCGGAGCAGCCTGGCCTGTGAGCCATGGCCGCTGAGCCTGCGCATCCGGAGCCTGTGCTCCACAACGGGAGAGGCCACAGCAGTGAGAGGCCAGCGTACCGCAAGAAAAAAAGAAGATGCAAAAAATACCTAGAAACAAATGCCGGTGAAAACACAATGGCCTTAAACCTATGGGATGCAGCAAAAGCAGTTTTAAGCGGGAAGTTTATAGCAATACAGTCCTACCTTGAGAACCAAGAAACAGCTCAAATAAACAACCTAACCTTACACCTAAAGTAAGTAGAGAAGGAAGAACAAAAAACCCCAAAGTTAGCAGAAGGAAAGAAATCATAAAGATCAGATCAGAAATAAATGGAAAAAAATGAAGGAAATGATAGCAAAGATCAATAAAACTGAAAGCTTGTTCTTTGAGACATAAAGAAAATAGGTAAAACATTAGCCAGACTCATCAAGAAAAAAAGGTAGAAGATTCAAATGAATAGAATTAGAAATGAAAACGGAGAAATAACAGCTGACACTGCAGAAATACAAAGGATCATGAGAGGTTACTGCAAACAACTCTATGCCAATAAAATGAACAACCTGGAAGAAATGGACAAATTCTTAGAAATGCACAACCTTCTGAGACTGAACCAGGAAGAAATAGAAAATACGAACACACACCAATCTCAAGCACTGAAATTGAAACTGTGATTAAATATCTTCTAACAGACAGAAGCCCAGGACCAGATGGCTTCACAGGCGAATTCTATCGAACATTTAGAGAAGAGCTAACACCTATACTTCTCAAACTCTTCCAAAATATAGCAGAGGGAGGAACACTCCCAAACTTACTCTATAAGTCCACCATTATCCTGATACCAAAACCAGACAAAAATGTCACAAAAAAAGAAAACTACAGACCAATATCACTGATGAACATAGATGCAAAAATCCTCATCAGAATACTAGCAAACAGAATGTGGCAGGACATTAAAAGGATCATACGCCATGATCAAGTGGGGTTTATCCCAGGATTCAAGGAGTTTTCATAAACGCAAATCAATGAATGTGATACAGCATATTAACAGATTGAAGGAAAAAACCACATGATCATCTCAATAGATGCAGAGAAATCTTTCGACAAAATTCAACACCCATTTATGATAAAAATCCTCCAGAAAGTAGGCATAGAGGGATCTTACCTCAACATAATAAAGGCCATATATGACAAACCCACAGCCAACGTCGTCCTCAGTGGTGAAAAAGTGAAACTATTTCCACTAAGATCAGGAAAAAGACAAGGTTGCCCTCTCTCACCACTATTATTCAACATAGTTTTGGAAGTTTTAGCCACAGCAGTCAGAGAAGAAAAAGAAATAAAAGGAATCCCAATTGGAAAAGAAGAAGTAAAGCTGTCACTGTTTGCAGATGACATGATACTATACATATATAATCCTAAGGATGCTACCAGAAAACTAGTAGAGCTAATCAATGAAATTGGTAAAGTAGCAGGATACAAAATTACTGCAGAGAAATCTGGCATTCCTATACACTAATGATGAAAAATCTGAAAGTGAAATTAAGAAAACACTCCCATTTACCATTTCAACAAAAAGAATAAAATACCTAGGAATAAACCTATCTGAGGAGACAAAAGACCTGTATGCAGAAAATTATAAGACACTGATGAAAGACATCAAAGATGATACAGATAGATGGAGAGATATACCATGTTCTTGGATTCGAAGAGTCAACATTGTGAAAATGATTATACTACCCAAAGCGATCTACAGATTCGATGCAATCCCTATCAAACTACCACTGGCATTTTTCACAGAACTAGAACAAAAAATTTCATAATTTGTATGGAAACAGAAAAGCCCCCGAATAGCCAAAGCAATTTTGAGAAAGAAAAACGGAGCAGAAGGAATCAGGCTCCTGGACTTCAGACCATAGTACAAAGCTCCAATAATCAAGAGAGTATGGTACTGGCACAAAAACTGAAATATAGATCAATGGAACAGGATAGAAACCTAAGAGATAAACCCACACACATATGGTCACCTTATTTTTGATAAAGGAGGCAAGAATATACAATGGAGAAAAGACAGCCTCTTCAATAAGTGGTGCTCTGAAAACTGGACAGCTACATATAGAAGAATGAAATTAGAACACTCCCTAACACCATACACAAAAATAAACTAAAAATGGATTAAAGACCTAAATGTAAGGCCAGACACTATCAAACTCTTAGAGGAAAACATAGGCAGAACACTCTATGACATAAATCACAGCTTGATCCTTTTCGACCCACCTCCTAGAGAAATGGAAATAAAAACTAAACTAAGCAAATGGGACCTAATGAAACTAAAAGGTTTGCACAACAAAGGACACCATAAACAAGATGAAAAGACAGCCCTCAGAATCGGAGAAACTATTTGCAAGTGAAGCAACTGAGAAAGGATTCATCTCCAAAATTTACAAGCAGCTTATGCAGCTCAATACCAAAAAAACAAACAGCCCAATCCAAAAATGGGCAGAAGACCTAAATAGAGATTTGTCCAAAGAAGATATACAGATTGCCAACAAACACATGAAAGAATGCTGAACATCATTAATCATTAGAGAAATGCAAAGCAAAAGTACAATGCGATATTATCTCACACCGGTCAGAATGGCCATCATCAAAAAATCTACAAAAAATAAATGCTGGAGAGGGTGTGGAGAAAAGGGAAACCTATTGCACTGTTGATGGGAATGTAAATTGATACAGCCACTATGGAGAACAGTATGGAGGTTCCTTAAAAAAGTAAAATAGAACTACCATATGACCTAGCAATCCCACTACTGGGCATATACCCTGAGAAAACCATAATTCAGAAAGAGTCATGTACCACAATGTTCATTGCAGCTTTATTTACAATAGCCAGGACATGGAAACAATCTAAGTGTCCATCGACAGATGAATGGATAAAGAAGATGTGGCACATATATACTATGGAATATTACTCAGCAATAAAAAGGAATGAAATTGAGTTATTTGTAGTGAGGTGGATGGACCTAGAGTCTGTCACAGAGAGTGAAGTAAGTCTGAAAGAGAAAAACAAATACCGTATGCGAACACATGTATGTGGAATCTAAAAAAGAAAAAATGGTCATGAAGAACCTATGGGGAAGATGGGAATAAAGATGCAGACCTACTAGAAAATGGACTTGAGACACGGGTCCAGGAGGTTAAGCTGGGACAAAGTGAGAGAGTGGTAGTGTATATATGGACATATATACACTACCAAATGTGAAATAGATAGCTAGTGGGAAGTAGTTGCATAGCACAGGGAGATCAGCTCGGTGCTTTGTGACCGGCTAGAGGGGTGGGATAGGGAGGGTGGGAGGCAGGGAGATGAAAGAGGGAGGAGATATGGGGATATATGTATATGTATAAATGATTCACTTAGTTATTAAGCAGAAACTAACACACCATTGTAAAGCAATTATACTTCAATAAAAACGTTAGAAAAAAAAGAAAAGTTAAAAAAATACAATTTTAATCACACTTCCATCGCACTAAAAAAAAACAATAAAAGGACTTTGCTATTTAAGTTATTAATATAGTCAAATTAAATGAAAGCTTTATAGAGAGAGATGGTCATGTAATTTGTGGGAGAGGCTGCTGATGTACTGTATATGTTCTCTGAACAACTGAATGAAATTAGAAGTAGGATTGAGATGATGATTTTTTTTTATGTTTCTCGTTTATCATCTTTTAAAATCTGTATCATTTGCAAAAAAGTGCCCTATATTACATGTTAGTTACAAATGGTAATTTTATAAGGAGCATTATAAACCCACTTCTCAATCCAAGAACTAGAACAATAAACAGTTTTGGCTACCTATCAGTTCCCTCTACCATCACCTCACCTCTCTGCTGCCTATAGCAATCCTTCTATGCGACAAAGGCAACCACTGTTTCTAAATTTGTATTATTGCCTTGCTTCTTTAAAATAGTTTTGTAATAAATATATGTATGTCTAAATATACCCATTAGCTTTACCTCTTACTGAGCTACATGAAAATGTATTGTAGTCTATAAATTTATTGGGACATGCTTTTGTTTTCCCTAAACATTGTTTTCAAGTTGTACTTATGTCGTTGCAGGTAGTTGTAATTCATACATTTTCATTGTTATATGAATATGCCATAATTTTATTTATCCATTCTCTATCAATGGAAATTTGTGTTTCTGCTTTTATGTTAAGAACTTGGTTTTGTACAAATTTTTAACAGAATAGTAGCTGTTGTTTGATAGTTTTTTTTCATTGTTTTTAAACGCATATTTAATGCCATTATATTATTTTTCTTTAATAAGGTTTTTCCAGAGAAAACTTTACAGTATCTATACTTTTTAGACATGTAAGGGGTTAGTATTCTTGTTACTTCCTCAAAAGTACCTTATTTTCTCTTATCCCTGGGCCTTTGCATATGCTGTTCTATCTTGAAGAATTTTTAATTCCCTATCCCTGACCCCCATTTACATGAGTACCTCCTCCTATTCATCCTCAGGATTTGTCTCAGATGTTACTTTTTCCAGGAAGCCCTCCTGACCACCCTAGGTCATGGTAGGTGCCTTTAGTCCTTTTCACATACTCCTGTACTTCTCCAGATTTCCCATATTTCCCTTTCCAAAACACTCATTAAACTCATATGTATTATACATTCTGGTTTAGTTCTTTGTCTCCACCACTAACATGGATGATTGGAATGGTAGATGTTTTGTCTCATTTTGTGATATATCCCCTGAAGCCAGTCCAGAGCCTGGCATGTGAAATTCAGTAAACATTTGTTAAATAAATAAATGAAAGAATTGCTAATCTCTCAACTTGTGCCCACCAAAATTATTGATAAGGACACCTTAATTTGTTGATTTCAAAGGAAAACTGTTTGTTGGTAAATGGAATATAATAATGTTTTCCCTTTGGACCAAGTGTTATCAATTTCAATGCTGTCAGCTGTCAAGGATGGAGATCAGCATAGAACTAAACAACTAGGCCACTATTCACTCCTTGTCTCCCTTGGTGCATGGAGGTATATTCCATAAAGACAGCTATTGATTTCTACCATTAGATTGCCAGGAAAGCCAGCAATAATTGCTTTAGGAACTTTTCCCATGAATATTTCCTGTTAATTTCCCAGGAGCAAGACCAGCTGTTCCCCTTCTCTCAATAAAAAATTAGAGAGCTGGAAATTAACATACTCATAAATTTTTTTTTCTTTAGCAAAGCATTATTGAGTTGGGGTAATGAAGAATAAGAAGCAATATACAAAAGTAAAGTTTTCAAAGGATTTTATTTTATTTTTATTTTATTGTTTTATGGAATGATAGAATTATTTATTGAGTGAAAACATTTCTCATAAATAAATAAAAACTAAAGATATTTTAAGATATTCTCAGATAAAAGGAGAGTGAATTAATTGCAAGAATACCTTCAATAAAATAAATGCTACAGGGAGTTTCTCAGGCTGATGGACAATTACATAATTTGGAATCTCAGATCTATATGAAGGAATAAAAACACCAGAAATGTTTCAAAGGATTTTAAACTGTTACATATATAAATAAACAGACCAAGGTAGAAAAATATGTTAGCTTTATGGAAACATTTCTATTCCTATTTTTTAAATGTTTAATATCTTTTCAGGGCTTGGTAGACCTGTATGCTTGCTTGTCATTTTTCTTTTTTTTTAAATTTGACTGTATATTTATTTAATATTCAACATATGTTTACATACAAAGTTATCACTCCTTACCTAGAATTCCTCTTCTCACTAGTATTTCTCTCCGTGGTGCACTTAGCACAGAAAACAATTGTTTTTTACTTGTATGTCTCCCCAACTGGGCTCTGAGCTGCTAAGGATGGGGAGTAGGTTTTATTTATCATTGTATCCTAGCACCCAGGCCAAGGTACGACAGAGTGGGGATTTGATATGCTTGTCATTTTTCTTCATTAGCAGCTATGGGAAGAACTAATCACTTCCAAAAATCCTTCCTGTCTTTCATTTCTGGTCCCCCTCCACCCCATTTCCCACAAATATCTGAAGGTTGAATAAGAAGCATTAATGTTGAGATGGAACAGACATTTGGAAAACTGTACCAAGAATCCACGCTAAGATAATATATGGGTGGATGTGGCACACATGCTTTTCTTATTTGACCCTATAAGAAGAGTGTTTCATTGTTGTTTCTTGACCATTCCAGGAGTATGTTTCAGGTACATTCAAGAACTGATTCACAGGGCCAATATATGAGAAACATTTGGATATTTGGTTTAGGGGTAGGGCCTTTTTTATTTTTTGGAGTTTACTTCCTAATTCAGAAGCAATGAATTACCATTTTATTTCCTGTCTCAAAAATTAACTGTCATCGTTTTGTTGACATGTAGTGTTAGTGTGCTGGAGCTCATGAGAGCTGATTCTCCCCAATTCAGCATTTAGTGATGTCATATTGGTAGCTTAAAATTGGCTACGGTGGGAGTATTTACACCATGGTAATTAGCAAATGCTACAAAACAGGAACTTTTTTTCACCAGCACTCCATTGCATGTAGTAGCCAAGCATCTTTAAAAAAAATTTTTTTTTGACTGTGTGCCAGTATTCCTTCCTTTGAGGAATCGCCCTTTCTCAATCAATGTGATTCTGGTATGGTTGTCAATCCCAAAGCCCCTGCCTCTTTAATTACACAGGTGAATTACAGTTTATCTGTTCTGTGAACATATTTTTTGGGTATGCTTTCATTGTCTCTAGGAGATGTTATTTTTGCTACTTTTAATTTTTCATGAATTTTGAGAGATTCAAAAACTATGCTGTGGCCACTCCCACCTCTTCATAATCATCCTCAATTATATTTTAAACAGATAATTCATTCAATAAGGTTTTATAAACATAGATTTGTGAAGATTGTTTCCTTGAATTGGACACAGGTTGATAATAGCTGTTGATAATATAAATTAAAGTTCTCATGCTGCCTCTCCTTGGAGATTCATGTCTTTGTAATTTTTCCTTTCTCAGAAACTGTTATATTTACTATAATATCCCTAGATAAACTTTATCGTTTGAGGCTCACCTTTATTTATGTGTCTGAAATTATTAGGAATAAGGACTAAGAATACTAATTTCATTTTTAAACATCTCTTGTTACTTCGTGCAAAGTTCCCCCCCCATATCAGATAAATTTTAAATGTTTTACCCCAAGCTGTATATCTCTGTTAAAGTTACATTGGTCATATCACAAAATAATTCTTGGTATGTAGAATAACAAAAGAATTTAAGCAGAAAATATATGTCCTATTTTGAAAACATTTCAGCACAGTAAAAATGTAATGATTTCCCTTCTCATTTTGAGATCTTGTTAGGTATAGTTTAAGGAAAATTCTTTGTTTCTAGAGTCTTATGACAGACTCAGGATTTTTTTAAAATTAATTATTTTTTGGCTGCGTTGGGTCTTCGTTGCTGTGTGTGGGCTTTCTCAAGTTATGGTGAGTGGGGGCTACTTTTCATTGCAGTGCATGGGCTTCTCATTGCGGTGGCCTCTCTTGTTGCAGAGCATGGGCTGTAGGTGCACATGGACTCAGTAGTTGTGGCTTGCAGGCTCCAGAGCGTAGGCTCAGTAGTTGTGACACACAGGCTTAGTTGCTCCGTGGCATGTGGGATCTTCCCCGACCAAGGATTGAACCCGTGTCCTGTACACTGGCAGGTGGATTCTTAACCACTGCGCAACCAGGGAAGCCCAGGATTTTTTTTTTTTAATTTGGAAAATACTTTTCAAAGATTTTTTTGTATTTATGTGCTCTTCTTGTTTTATTCTAAAATTAATTTACATGGAAATGTTTATCTTTAAAATGTATTTATCTCTTTTTTAAAAATTCTATTCCCTACTCAAAAGATAAATTTAAATCTACAGTCTCAGGCTTATACAAAAACAAGATAACTCATAAATTCTTGAAAGGTAAAGCCAGTATCTTTATTTTTATGCATTCGTGTTCTAGTAATCCACATCAAGGTAACATAAAATAAAAATGTTATAGACCAAACTACTTCCAATTAAATTATTTTAACAAAATTGTGACTGATTATCAATTGTGTGGATTTGTCTATTTTAGTAGAGTTCCGTTTATTGATTTTTAATCAGTTATTAAAAATACCTGATTAAATATTGTGAATTTTCTCATTATCACTAGTTTTAAATAATTTGTTTATGGTGTGATTTCATGTGGTTTTCTTTGTGTTTATCCTGCTTGAAGTTCATTGAGATTCCTGGATCTTAGGTTTATATTTTCATTAGATCTGAAAAAATTTTGTCAGTTATGTCTTCAGATATTTTTCTGCCCCTTCCTTTTTCTGAAACTCCTCTCACACTTATATGTTTCTCAATTTTGGCCAAGAGATTTCTGTGACTGTTCCTATTTTTTTTCAGCCCTTTTTCTTTCTGTACTTCAATTTGGAAACTTTCATTTGTCCTTTCTTCAATGAAAGTCACTATGTTTTTCCTTTGTAGCCCTTGTCTGATAATTTTATCATCTCAGTATTTTGGTGTCTGTTTCTATTGGAAAACTCTGTTTCCGTTTCTCCCCTGTGGGTTAATAATCTAGAAAGTGCTTCCAGGCAGAAAGCTGAGATGATTGTCTGGCTTACCTATTTTTTCCCTCTCTAATCTACTTTCAGGGATTATAGTTCTTTACTGCCTATTTCCCAATTCTGAAAACAGTGGTTTCATATACTTTGTCCACTTTTCTAGTTATTTATGGTGGAGTAGTTAATTCAGTCTTACGTGACTAGATAGTGCAACTCCTTGCAATTATCTTTTAATTTTGGTATCTTCAGAATGTTTATTTCTTGTGTTATGCAGAAAAGTAATGGAAGTAAAATATAAAGTTTAGTTGAGTTGGAGTTACGCATTTACTTATAACAGACATGCAGTTACATATGATAGTCTAAAGCTCTCCCTCATTCGCTACTAGTGTTTGAACTTTGCTAGAGCCCCCATCATTTCCTTTGCACTTCTTTTTAGATTGCCGGATTATCACACTTCTTTCTCATTTATCGAAGGCCCCACTTGTCCTTCTCTGTACTGCTTTTCTTGCCTAATTTCAATAAGATCAAATTTCACATTCACTTCCAAAATTACCTGGGGTTGTCTATAATTGTTTTAGCTCTTAATCCCTTCTCTTTACCTTGGTCATTGCTGCAGTAGGTACCTAAGAACACTAGACTTAGGGTGCACATTTCAGTCTTGTTAATTTAATGCCACTACAGCTGTATGACTGTATGGGAAACTCACATAACTTCTCTGAACTTATTTTTGGAACCAAAGTGAGAAAATAGCCTCTTCTTATCTCACAGATTTGACAGTGCTAATGCACAAATATATCGTTCAAAGCATGTTGTTATCTTTGTACTTACTCATATGACAGGGTCCCAAATAATTTTGTTTTTACCATCTGTTCTTTTTCATTAAACAATTATTTTCTGATATATCATATATGACTTACACATTGTCTCTTGCCCCTTAAAATTGGTTTAAAAATTTTTGGCTACGGCTTCCTTGGTGGCGCAGCGGTTGAGAGTCCGCCTGCCGATACAGGGGAAACGGGTTCGTGCCCCGGTCCGGGAAGATCCCACGTGCCGCGGAGCGGCTGGGCCCGTGAGCCATGGCTGCTGAGCCTGTGCTCCGCAACGGGAGAGGCCACAGCAGTGAGAGACCCGCGTACCGCAAAAAAAAAAAACACAAAAAACTTCCCTTGGTATAAATTTTTCTTAGGTAGGAAAGAGTAACATGGAGTGAGCCTGTTTTGATGACCATGGGGAATTGGTTGGAGAGGTAACTGAAACACTAAGCTTAAGGAGTCACTCCGTGGGGACTTGATAGTGATGTAGGTTATTGCCAACAGTTTTAGCGGCATCAGTTAGGATTTTGCTGGTAATTGTGGAATCACACTGATGTGTACAACAAAGAGTGTAGTAAAAACAGCTTTACTGTAACACTGGCGGAACCCCCACATCTTTTCTTTTGTACCATTTTGTATTTCTCCTTCTCCAATAATAATTCCTCCTTAACTCCCAGAAAGTAGAATAGTCAATTTAAGTGAAATAGGAAAAGTCATTTTACTAATGCAAGTCACTAATGAAATAGAATTCTTCCATGAGATACATTTTAAATCATTTTTTAAATGCCTCCCTCCCACCTTATTTTTTGATGTTCTTGTTCTTCCTGGTATCCTTGCTATGACAAAGAGGCCTGGTGACCAAGTGACCTTCGTAGTGTGGGGTTTCTCCTTTGGCATGTGAGATAATTCAAGATGGAAATAATATGGAAATAAGTGAGAGGAGGAATTTGGGGATGGGGATTGGAGCTTGAAACATGGAAACTCCTTGAGGTGTTCTTTTTCCTATAGTGGCCCACAAGGATGAGATATTGCCTGACAGCTCCTGAGAACAAGGTATATCCATAAGCCAGGATAGCTAGGTGTGTGTAACTCCTAAACTTTATTTCCGTTTTGTTAATCTTAATTTCTTATTAAAAATTTGTTTGACTAATTCTGCTTTATTACATTCATGCTTAGGAAATTTTAAAAAAAAGAAACCCAAAGTTCTTATATAATCATCTGGGCAGAGCTTTAGAAAAGAAAATAGCGTCTTTCATGGTCAAACACTGTTGATAAAGGTGATTGTTGGGATATTTCCAGGGGAAGGTAACTCTGGGTGCTTGGAGATTCACAGTGATTCTTCCTCCCATAGATATTCCTCCTCCATTTCTACCTTGGAGGATCTGTCTTAATTTTGTTAAGGGACATGACTTTTACTTATAAGTGTTCAATTTGGAAAAAAATAGTAACTCAAGAAATAAAATATTCTCTCCATCCCCCTCCTAGTTTTTACATTTTTATTTTTTAGGATGAAATTGGTTTATATTAGGAGTTGTTAACAAGAATACTACTGAAGAACCCAAGAAGATGAGTGTCACAAAGTGGTATAATGTCCTGCAAAATATGGAAATAACTCTTTCACAATTCCAGTAGGTATCATTTTTGGAACCCAAAATTAAAAAAAACCTGATGATTTCATTTAACTTTTATTTCTACAAGGTTTTGCAAACTTTGCAAACTAGAATTCACTAGCTCACACAAACCTTTAATTTTTGCTTCTTCCTCCAAAACTAAGTGTCCTGAATTGTTGTTTTTTGTTTCCTGACCTCTGCTTCAAGGTCAGTGATGCCTGGTGAAAAAGTAGATCTACTACTTTTGTTTTACTGATAAGATTTTTCTGTTAGGCTTCAGTTTTCTGTCTTTCCTAACCAACCGTACCTCCCCAACCCCTGTTTTCTAGATCAAGGATGATAACTTGATCCATGAAAATGTGCTGTGGCTGGTCCTTGTCCTTCCGGACCAACTTGTTCTGGCATGTAGTTTACACCCTTTGAAATACTGTGAAAAGCATGCACTAGTGTTTTTAACACATTGTAGCATTTGGGGAATTTTTGCCCTAGTCAATATCCTGACAAAACCCCTCAAGAATAAAACAAAAATGAAAGATTAGAATCCTAGAGCCAGTAAAGATTGCTGCTGAGTTAAGGACTGTATACATATAAGTATAGCTCAATATCAAAATATATAATACTATAACTTACCAAATTAATAAATGAAAAGAGAAAACACAGGATCATCTCTTTATAGCCGAAGAAGTATTTGATGTAATTCATCTTCCATTCTTGATAAGAAACTCTTGATACAATGTAATATACCAACATAAAATATCCTTAACATAATAAAAATATACCATTTTGTACCATATTTTTAAAAAAGCAGCATCTAGAACATCTAGAAATTATTCCTTCACATTTAGGAATAAGAAAAAATGTTCATTATGATACCATTCTTAATGAAGTCCAGCTAGCGTAATAAAATTAGAGAAAAAATGAGTGTAAAAGTTATAACAGAGAAGACAAAATACTTGCAGGCAATATGGTTGTATGTATTAAAAACCCAAGTGAGTTACCTGACAAATCTATTATAACAAGAAAATTCAGTGAGGTGGTTGGTATATTAAGAAAAAACTGTTTTCCTATATACAATCTAAGACAAGATAAAGAAATATAATTGAAGGGAAGCACATATTAACCACAGTCACAAAGAGATTAAATACCTAGGAATAAACTTAATAAAAAATATAAAACATTTAAGTGAATGAAAATTTAGAGTACTACTGAGTTACCCAAGAAGACTTAAATAGGAAGGTATTTTCTCATCTTAGATAGGGAAACTCAATATCATTATGATGTTTATTCTCTCCCAGTAAAACTATATGTTTAAAATTCTCCTCAATAACTATACTAAGAGATTTTTATATGAACTACAAAAACTATTTTAACTTTCTTATGTTAAAATAAAAATAATTTTTAGGGAAATTCTAAAAAAGAAATAAAAATTATTGTTTTTGAATGTACTCACTGAGGATAGTTAGTCCTACAGGATATTGAACATATTACAGTTATATAGTAATTTAAAGGTTGGTACTGGCACTTGTATAAATAATGTATAGTTCAATAAAACAGTAAAATGTCCAGATATAGGCTCAATATATTTGTGAATTTGGTGTGTGTTAAAGGTGGTATTGAAAAATCAGGGGACAAAAGATGAATTATTCAATAAATGGTGCTGAGACAACTGAATAGCCATCTGGAGAAAAATAAAATTGGCTCCCATCCTAATTTCATATGGAGCAAAGATTTTACTGTAAAAAATTAATAATAAAAGTATTAAGCTAAAGCATAGCGAAAATTAAATAATTTTCAAATAAGAAAGCATTTGTAAATGTCATATAAAACCCAGAAGCCATACAAGAATTTTTCCATAAATTTAACTGAAAATAACACTTCTGTGGCAAAAATAACCATAAGTAAAAAAAAAATAAAAAATTTAGAAAAAACACATATCATAGGCAAAAAGCTAATTTCTTTAATATGTAAAGACTTTATATTCATTAATAAGGCAACAATAATCCAATAAAAATAAGAGCACAGGTCATAAACAGTTCACAAAAAGAAATTATAGATGACTCTTATTAAAATATACTTAAGTACTTTCAAAATAGAAGATAAAGATAAATGAAAACCATAGTGAGTTAGGTGAAAATGCTATTAGATTAGCAAAGATTAAAACAATTCGATAATGCAAACTTGTATTTTATGTGATATGAGCTAATAAGAGAATAATAATAAGAATTAACATTTTTTGAGTGCTTGTATCAGGTACTGTTCTGAGTTTTATATGTATTTATTAACCAGTTCCTCACAATGATCCTGTAAAACACGTACAATTCTTATTCCTGTTTTCAGATGGTGAAACTGAGATCTAGAAAGAACTAACTTGCCTAGTTGTGACAAAAGTAAGTGGCAAAAGCATAAACTGAACCGAGATCTGGCTAAAAGTTATGCAAGTAGCTATAATCAGCTATTGTTTGTCTTCCAAATGATCTGTAATAAAAATTACAAATATAGTCATTTTAACCCTGAAATTCTACTGTCAGGGTTTTATCCTCCATATTTACTCACAAAGGTACCAGAAAATGAATGCACACAGATGCTCACTGTAGCCTGGTCTGTGATAGCAGTAGATTGGAAACAAAATTTCATAGGAACTGGTGATATATACTATGGTATAGCCATACAATGGAATCCTAGCCAGCTGAAAGCAAAATGAGGAAGTTTTTCAACTATGTAGTAGTACATATACTACTATTTGTATAAAAAGAAGTATATATTTATAGTTTGTGTGTGATGTTATATTAGAATATCTTCAGAAAGATGCACAAGAAATTGGTAATTGTGTGGCTCTGGGGAGGGAAATTGGGGATAGGCATAGGAGGAAGATTTATTTTTCATTGTATAGCCTTTGGTATTATTTACATTTTGCACTATGTAAATGTATTATCCATTCAAAGCAGAAATATGTACATCGATTACATTTTTTACATGGTTTTTAGAAATAGCTTCACCAATATTCTGAAATGTTCTCTGTAGAGAGGGGAAGGGCATGTACCTTTTTTGAATGGCTGCTTCTAATAACAGCAGGTGTGATGGGAATGAGTTGTGTTTGGGGATGGTGTTGAGGGACATTGAAGGTTGATAGCTATTGACCTGGACTGCTTCTCTGCTTGCAGAAACATTTCCCACATGCTTATAAGAGATGTTGAGGTGATGCTGAGGATCACCCTCCCTGTTCTTACCTGTCCCCATTGCCCACATCAACAGCAGATGCTTGAGGTGTCGGTATGCCTGGAGTGTTACGTTTGAGCCTTCTGGAGACATATTCAAATGCTGTCTCTTTGCCCGGTTGTGTGCTTGGTCATTCACTGGTTTGTTCTAATAGCCCAAAATCTTCGCTATCTTTTTCTTCAACATCATAGTCCCCAAGTGCTTAGAAATAACCTAAATCTGAGTGTTTATTCTAAAAGGAAGGACATTTAACGCCAGAGTGGGAAAGGGATTTGCTTTCTCAAAGCTTCTTTCTTGCCCAGTGATTGTGGTTTCTTTTCTGTAGACTCAGCTACTCCCAGACACTCTGGCCTGCCTCCTTCCTGGATGGCTTTGCCTGTTAGCTGGAACTGAGGGGCTCCCCATCATTCTAGGCAGAAATTTTATGGTATAGAGATTTGGTGAATTGGATGAGGAATTAAGACATAGCTATTGATGATGCCATCAGTATTTTTTCATTCAGTCTAAATTTGGTTCCAGGCACTTTTCTGGATTATGTTTGTGTTTGTTATCATTGAATAATGAAGAGCAGCAGAGGTGTTCTTGGAGAAACAGCTTCCTTTTTTCACTTTGCCATAAATGTCTCCACTGTTGTTATTTTAGTATGTACTTGATAAAAAGATTCTGAGCTATAAAAACATGTGATTGGACATTGGCATTGGTTAAATAATTTGCAAAAGTGTTCATTTCCAGGTAAAGGAGGAGACATTCTGAGTAGCATGTTTCTTCTTGGTATTTAGGGCAACAAAGCTCACTCATTGCCTTTAAAAATTCACAGATGACTCATGAATCAACTAATCTTTTAAAGTAGCTCATTATTTTAAAGTTAACTTTAGGTGGTTGATCATGATTAATAGATAACAGAATTTTAAAAATTAATGAAAAATGACTGCATCTTGTTATTGTAACACTGGGCTATGAATACTCTAGTGTAATTAATGATAAAAGTGATGCCTAGGGCTTCCCTGGTGGCACAGTGGTTAAGAATCTGCCTGCCAATGCAGGGGACACGGGTTCGAGCTCTGGTCTGGGAAGATCCCACATGCCGTGGAGCAACTAAGCCCGCGAGCCACAACTACTGAGCCCACATACCACAGCTACTGAAGCCCGCACGCCTAGAGCCCGTGCTCTGCAACAAGAGAAGCCACCACAACGAGAAGCCCGTGCACCACAACGAAGAGTAGCCCCCACTTGCCGCAACTAGAGAAAGCCCGCGCGCAGCAACAAAGACCCAACGCAGTCAAAAATAAATAAATAAATATATTAAAAAGTGATGCCTATAACATGAAGTATGTGGGCAAATTGTTATAACCGTTGGCTCTGACAAATACTTATGCCACAAATCACCATTCAGGCCTATTATGTGCAAGATACAGTAGTAGCTGCTAAGTGCTTCTTTGCTACACACTCACAATCATAGCATATACTTTATAACAGACTAAAATTAATTTCAGATGGATTAAAGGGTGAAATTTTAAAAAGTCAATGAAGGAGAAAATGTTTCTGAAAACAATATCTCCAAATGGGAAGCAGATTAAATTAAGAAAATAAAGTCAATAGTTTTAATCAAATTTAAAAAAAAAGAATAAGCTGGAGAAAATAGAAACAAACAACTAGGAAACACTTCATCAGAAGTTTATGTATAATAACAATTTTACTGCTATTATTAATAATGCTGCAATCATACTCTTCCTAAATCAAGAGTAGTAAAAAAAAATCCATGTCTAGTAGCAGAGTAATCATTTAAAAATGAAATCATTTTCATGCATTTTTTACATGAAACTCTTAAGTGAATTCTGGTTAAAAACCAAACTCCTTATTTTGGCTTATAAGGCCCCTCTTCCTCCCTCTTTTAAAAAACCTGTTTATTCTCATCTGTGGTCACTGTTCCCTAGCACCTCTTCTCCAATAGCGTTAAGAAATCCAAATGTCCGTGTTCTCTCTTACCTCCTTCCTTGCCTCTGTTTCTGTGTCCAAGAGGATTAGAGAGGTTGTGTTTGAGACTCCTAGTGTTCATCTGGATTCAGGTAATTAAGATACCTCTCCTTGCCTTGGCCTGTTGTTGCAAGTCCCTGAATGCTTCAACATACAGCTTGGTTTCCTTAATTCTGTCCATATCTCCTTTAATATTCCCTTCCTTAAAATTTCATCAAATTCCAAGTGAGGTTGTCACGTTTCTTGCTAGCGCCGTAAATGATACAGCATTCAAAATTCAGAATTAATTATTGATATTTTCACATTTTCTCAAATTAAAAAAAACTTTATTGAGGCATGATTTATACACAATAAATGCACCTACTTTGATCATCTAGTGTGATGAGTTTTGGTAAATGTATATACCTGTGTAACCACCACACAGTCAAGAAAAAGTGCATGACCATTACCTCCCAAAAGTTTTCTTTCACTTTCCTGGTGAAATTTCCCACCCCAGTTCTCTAATCTGCTTTCTGTTACTATAGATTAGATTTGTGTTCTAGAGTTTTAGCTAGATGAAATCATACATCATGACTTGTTTGTATCTTCTTTTGTTCAGCATAACGTTTTTGAGATTCACCCACATTGTTGCATTTATCAGTAAATAATTTCTTTTTATTGTCAAGCGTGCTCAGTTATATGGATATTTTACAATTTATTTATCCATCCCCCTGTTCATGGGTATTTGTTTCCAGGTTTTTATTTTTTTGGTGGGGCTAAATACCTAGGAGGAGAATTTTTGGGATGTATAGTAAGTGTTCAACTTTAAAAGGAGCTGACATACATTTTTACAAAGTGGTTGTACCAGTTCACATTCTCACCGGCAATGTATTAGAGTTCCAGTTACTCCATATCCTCACTTAGTACTTGTTATTTTCAGTATTTTTAATTTTAGCTATTCTAATGGTTGGAGCTATTTCATTGTGGTTTTAGTTTGCATTTCCTTGATGACTAATGATGTTGAGAATATTATATACTTTTTCATCATCCATTTGTCCATTAAAAATGGGGTTATTTGTCCTATTTTTGAAAACATGCATTCTGGGTACAAGTCTTTTGTTAGATACATGCATTGTAAATATTTTCTCCCAATTTTCCTTGTCTTTATTATCTTAGTAATGTTTTAGAAAGAGCAGATAGTTTAAACTTGGAAGTCCAATTTAACTTTTTTAATTTAATTGAGTTTTGCGTCCTATCCATAAAATTTTTGCCTACCCCAGAGTCATGAAGATTTTCTCCTATGTTTTTTCCTGGAAAGTTTTTTTTAGTTTTAGGGGAAAAAAACCCCTCCATAGGTAAACTTAAAATCGCCCCTTTACCCCTTCCTACCTGTATTCCCCTCCTTTCATTCCAGTGCTATCCATTGTCATGAACTTCACATATATATCTTTATCTGTACTGTATAATTCTGCCATGCAAGTTCTTATGCATCACAATATTTAGCATTATTTTGTGAATTTATAAAACTTACATAAACAGTTTCATTTGTACATGCGTATATCACTTAGCTTTTTCTGTGTTATAATTCATCCCCAAATGTAGTGTCTTAAATCCATAACCATTTTTTGAACTCACAGTTCTGTGGGGCTGTAATTTGGGCTGGGCTCAGCTGAGCAGTCCTTCAGCTACTCTCAGCTTGGTTTACTAATGCGTCTGTGTGGTCATCTCCTGAGTTGGCTGGGAGTTGGTTGGTCTGCACAAACTCAGTAGGTATCACATGTCTTGGGTTGATTTATTTTCTTGTTTTGTTTTTGCTATTACCCCCCAATGTTGCAGGGAACATCTTTATACTTATCTCCTTTTGCAATATATGCAATAACTTTTCTGGAAGTAAAATGGTTAGGTTTTTTAGTATGTGTATTTTTAGGAGATATTACCAAATTGCTCTCTAATTTGTTTTTGTGTTATGGGATATGTGTCCCCTCCCCTCATTAATATATTATTTTAAAATTATATTCGATATTCATATTGCCATAGTAGCTTTCCTTTGGACAATATTTACTACTACATCTTTTCCCATTCTTTCATTTTTAATCTTAAACTGTTATGTTTTAGTTACACTTTTCTTCCACAAAGTGTATACAGGGATTAAAAAAATGTACACTGAGAGTCTCTAACTTTCAGTAAGAGTTTATTGTTTATAATTATTGTAATTAATGATATATTTGGACTAATGGCTTTCATCTTTATCTGAAATTATCCTTATTTCTCCCTCACTCTTGATGATTATTTTACTGAATATGTTATATCTTGATTGATGTTATTTTCTTCCATCAATTTGAATATATTATTTTATTTTATGCTGGTATCTTTTAATATATCAGTAATATCAAACTGATTTTTCTATTTTTATCTGTAATTTGTCTACATATTGAGTAGAAGGGAGGGACTTTAATATCTGCTCAGTTAGCCTCTCAAACCAGAGGTTTGATTTTTATTTACTCTTAATCCAAGACAGAGAGAGATTCCATCTATCTACATCTCCTATCTATCTATCTATCTATCTATCTATCTATCTATCTATCTATCTACAGAGAGACACACAGGGAGAAACAGACACACAGAGAATGTTTTGTTTTATTTTAGAAGAATGAGTGAAACCAAGTTTTTAGCAATTCTTTAATTCTCTATGGAAATTTTATATTTTAACTGTTGATGAAAAATTTTTAAATAAAAATCTGAAGTATTGTTTAACCACAACTATGGTTTTTACAAGCACAGTGCTTATATCACGTTGCTAGACTCTGTGAGATGGGTGAGTGGTGGCAGATAGCTAACTTCATGCTCACAGACTTTTTCCTCCTGAACACACATCTAAGCTATATTTCTAAGCCCACTGCACATAGGTGGGACCATGTAACTGATTCCTGCAAACAGAATGTGCGTGGAAACAATGTTTGCCACTCCCAGGACTGTCTCTTCATCATTGTGTATGATACTCCACCTTCTCTCTCTTTGCTTCATTAGCTGACCATATTCAGAAGACTCAGCAGAGACTCTGAGACCCTAGAGGAAATGAAGAGCCCCTAAATGAAAGGAACCATTTGAGGATGGCAGAGTTATATATATTGTAAAATCTTTGTGATTTTTTTTTTTTTTTTTGCGGTACGCGGGCCTCTCACTGTAGTGGCCTCTCCCGTTGCGGAGCATGGGCTCCGGACGCGCAGGCTCAGAGGCCATGGCTCACGGGCCTAGCCGCTCCGCGGCATGTGGGATCTTCCCAGACCGGGGCACAAACCTGTGTCCCCTGCATTGGCAGGTGGACTCTTAACCACTGCGCCACCAGGGAAGCCCTCTTTGTGAATTTTTAATGCAGTTCATACATAAACAGAAAAAGTTGGGTGTACAATATCAATCAAGGAATGTAAACTTCATTCCTTAGCTCTGATTTCTGTCCACTCTTATCGCTTTCTGACCCTTGATGATTAATGATTATCTTGCCTTTTAGATTTCTCTTAAGAAATGCAAGCTCTTCTCTACTTCCCAATCTTGGGGGGAGGGTGTGTTAGTTAAATGTCTTTGGATTTATGCACAGAAACTGATTTTGACTAACTTAAGCAAAAGACATGATATTGTGAGGAAACTGAAGTGAATAGAAGGCAGAGGTGAACAATCCTTCCTCAGAAAGGGCAAAGAGCTTGGAAGATTTAGGTTGTCAACAGCAGGAACTGTGGAATTTCTCTCTGGCTTCTAGCAATGAGTAACTTGGTGCCAATTGATTTTCTGCCCTTCAGAATCTCTGCTCTAGATTGATATCTGGGAGGCAGAATCCAGTCAGCTCAGCATAGACCACTGGCCTGCACTAGTGCCTAGCAAGGAAGATGTACTGTGATTGGAAGCCCTACCAAGAACATATGAAAAGGAGGAAGGGAGATATTTTGAAGAAAGTAAAGACGTTTAATTGGTATAAGAGGGAGAAGTGGTGCATGGCAGATTTACAACAGAACACATCCCCTACAAGGGGGAAGATTTTAAGCCATTGATATCTCGATGTAAATAAATTTATTAGATTTCATCTTATGCATGTGTATTTGGTAAAGCAAATGGGAATGGTATTGAGTGTTATAATCTGACCATGTTCTAGGTAGTCTTATAAAAATTATCCCATTTTATGGAAACTGATGGCAGTGGAGTCCAGGAGCAGAGGTTGTGATAAAAGAGAAGTGCTATAAAGAGGGAAAACAAGGAAGGACCAGAGGCTACCTGAAACCAACTTTTCTATACCAGCTTTGCCTAGATGTAGAAATCATTTGACTATTGGCCAGTGAGTTTGCTATTCAATTGTTTCTCACCCCTACAAGACTTGATTGTATTTAGATGTTTTGTATTACTTATCAGTAGCAACCAATCAGAGACTTTAAAAGTGACCAACTGTGGATAGAATTCTCTTGGAATTCTGAATGATTTATTTTGTGGTAGAAATAAATGAGAAGTACTAGTTGTATGTCAAGAAAGGAGGGAAAAATCATAAAAGTTACACACCATTAAATTACCTTTCAGACTCGAACAAATGGAATTTCAGGAGAGAAGAAAGTCGAGAAGCACAGATGAAGCACAAGTGCTCAGAAATTCATTTTTTAAGGAATGGGAGACTGAGATCTGTTTTTGTATGTCAGCATGACACCAACCTGGGAGGTCAGAAAACCTTCACAGGCTTTTGCTTGTAGAGCAGGTGCACCTTGCTGTAAATAATCTTTGCAGCTCTGACCCTGAGAGCTAATATTAGATGTGTTTGGCCAGCTACTTCCTGATTACATTCCCTCTTGTGTTCACTTCCTTCCCCAGGACTCCCTAACAGGTGTCCAGCTCATTGGCTGAAGATTCTAACTGACTTTTGATAGCATTCCTAGAGTTGAATGCTTTTGCCATTTTGGTCTTTAAAGCGAGAATGGATGATGTTCATATGTTGTAATCTTCTAAAATCTTGTATCCCTCGATATTCCCTCCAAGTAAAACTACATTTTGAGGAAAGAAATATAGCTTTGTTTCTGTTATTAAAAATACTTGGGAATGATTCCATTCTCTGCTGGATTCCTTTAGGCTATGGGATACTTATAAACCAGGCGCTCTTTGTAGGATTTTTTAAAATTCCAAAGTAGAATGAAACCTCATCAATTCAGACTTTTAAAAATTAAGAATTTGTGATTATTTGGAAGGGATTATTTACTTTTGTATCATGAAAAAGGAATACTGTGAGCAATATTTTTGGGGTATGTGTAACCTGGATAAAGAAACTAAACCCTTCAGTCATATTCAAAGCACTTATTTAGTGGTTATAGATAAATTACTCCTATCTGTTGTGTGCCTAATGGGATTTCAAACATCTTCCCAACACAGTCACACCAGAGGTAGTGTTGGTGCTCATTTCCCTTGTATCAGAGGGTAAACTATTTCAGAGAATATTTTTTGAGAAGCATGAGGTTTAAGTGCTTCTAAATCTTGCAATAAGAATGCAATGGTAACTGGTGATGTCACATTTGGGACATCCCCAGAGCTGTATTGAAGCCATGTGTATGCCTACATGAGTGTCATAAATAATATCTAAGGAACACAGGTCATCTTCAGCTACAAGACAGGGTTGACATGCTGAGTTAACAAAACAGTAGCTTTCTTGGGTACAGAGGAAGAGTGATAAAACACTGAGTCACTGTCAGGGATGTAAGGGACCAGCAATTCCCCTATCACTGTAGGTACAATTGATGAGAGGATGTAGTTTCCCTCAAGAGATAGAGTATCTAAGAAATTTCACAGGTCATAGTGACTAAAATTAGGCCTGGCAAATTTGTAGAATTTGTGTTCTTTAGTTACTACTCTAATTTATAGAGTAGTATGAGTGTGGTATGAGACCTAAAATTAGTATTATGTTTTGCCTTGACATCTGGGGAAAATGGAAGGGACTTGAGTGGCCTAATCCAAGTTCCCCTCTCTACTCTGCTTCTGCAGATAAAATCTTCTAGCCAAACAGCCCTCCACATTAAAGAGACCAAATGCAGTTCCTGCTTATCTCTGAGTAGTCGGTTTCATTTCTCTGTCAACCCACAAATTATTCAAACAAACCAATCACATCCTCTTGTGGGAACAAGGGGCGTACCCCTCCCTCTCTATTCTACAGAATCTGCCTCCTATAGCACTGGTTGTCCACTCTCTCTATCCCTAAGTAAAACTGCCCTGTGGCCCTGCATGGTGTCTTCCTCCTCTGAACTATGGGTTTACGTGACTAATAACTGCTGTTGATCTCATTCGTCTAGAGTTGGAAGTCATGTGGTCATCTGCATAACCCTAGGGCAAGAATCGTCCCTCACCAGTGACGTGAGGAGGAGACGAAATCGTATCTGTATGTATCTGAAATGTATCTGTAATCTCAAGATTATTTAAAATAATGTCATTTATTCTGAGAAAAGAGAGTATGTCAAATATACCATAAAAAAGAAGGCATACCTCGAAAGTTTAAGCAGTAAAATCCATGAATTGCTTCAGTCGATGGAGTTGTTGTTATGACACAGCCTGTATTCTAATTATGATGTTTCTGCTCATTGAGATTAAGTTTGAACTCAGAACCCAATCTTTAAGTTAGTATTTCTGCCACTGTAAGTTATACTCTATTTTACCATGACAGTGTAGAGTGAAAGACAAAGGACCAGAATGGAGGAATCTCATGGAGTGTTTCACAAGCTAAGAAGACAGAGTGTTCTCAGGAGAATAGGCAATAACCACATGTTTTAAAAGAACATTTTAAACGTATCATAAATGAATCCTAGATATTTAAGACTAACATTGAGCAATTACAGATTTAGAGATGGAATATTTTTAAAAATAACAAAGAATCTGGCATATGGAAGTCCTGTCTCAACTTAGAATATTTTGGTGGACACACAGGAAAGGAATAGGAGAAAGTAGCCAGTGGACAAAAGGGAAAAATCCACACAAACACAATAGACCCCGTCCTCTTAGTTCTGACTGGTTCATTTAAAAAAAGTAAATCGTGAGAAAATGAATATCTCAATTTTTTCATAGCATTCATAACATTTTTTTTTTTTTTTCAGTACGTGGGCCTCTCACTGTCGCGGCCTCTCCCGTTGCGGAGCACAGGCTCCGGACGCGCAGGCCCAGCGGCCATGGCTCACGGGCCCAGCCGCTCTGCGGCATGTGGGATCTCCCCGGACCGGGGCACGAACCCGTGTTCCCTGCATCGGCAGGCGGACTCTCAACCACTGTGCCACCAGGGAAGCCCCCATTCATAACTTTTATATACACATTTTCTTATTTGGTAATTGAACCCTATTTTGTTCTAGTCATTTAGTCTAGTTTTGTTTTAGTCATTTAATTATTCTCAGCACCTCTTTTGGTGACTTCATATGGTGGTGATTTTATAGGTGCATTAAACTATCTTTTGTAGCCAAGGTTCTTGTGCTCAGAGTAGACAAGTCAGTTGTCTGGTGTATCCCTGACAGAATGTTGCCTCAGGACATTTGTTTTTCTAAGGGTGTATCACACGTTTTGAAAAATTAAATATAAAGTAATAATAAAAAAATCTGGTCAGAATTAATGAGACTCAATCAATGAATCTACAAGCTACAAAATATAATCTGTAGCTGCTTAGTTTATTCATTTGTGTGAAACTCCTCCTGTGGAAATTTTTATGGATTCTCCAAAATAACTATTTTCGAGGGATACTCCTTGATAGCATAGCGTCTTTATCAATGCCTGGGGGAAATTTAAAAACTAGATTTATGTCAAGACATTTAGTTGACAAAAAGTACTTTAGAAAATATATCCAATCTTACATTTGTGGATTACATTTAGACTCTAAATATTTAGGAGAATTCATAACCCATTCACTTTACCTGTCTGAGAAACCTAGAAGTATCCAGCACATAGTTGCTATTTCATGAATTAGGATTACCTCAAACTTTATCCATTGATTGTCAGTCTTTTCTGGGGGCTTTAGCTGTAAACCCTTCCTTCCTTCCTCCTTTCCTTCCTTCCTCCCTCCTTTCCTTCCTTCCTCCCTCCTTTCCTTCCTTCCTCTCTCCCTCCCTCCCTCCTTTCCTCTCTTTCTCTCTTCCTCCCTTCCTCCGTCTCTTTCTCTCTTTCTTTCTCCCTCCCTCTCTCCCTCTGTCTCTCTCTTTCTGTCTCTTTCTTTCAAGTATAGTTGATTTACAGTGTTATATTAGTTTCAGGTGTACAATATAGTGATTTGATATTTTTATAGATTATACTCCATTTAAAGTTATTATAAAATATTGGCTATATTCCCTGTATTGTATATTACACCTTCTATCTTATTTATTTCATACATAGTAGTTTGTACCTCTTAATCCCCTTCTCCTATCATGTCTCTTCCCCTTCCCCTCTCCTCACTTATAACCACTAGTTTGTTCTGTCTATGAATCTTTTCTGCTTTGTTATATTCATTTGTTTATTTCTTAGATTCCACATATAAGTGAAAACATGCAGTATCTTTTTTCTCTTTCTGACTTACTTCACTAAGCATAGTACCCTGCAGTTCCATCCATGTTGTTGCAAATAGCAAAATTCCATTCCTTTTTATGGTGAGTAATATTCCATTGTATATATTACCACATCTTCTTTTTCCATTCATCTGTTGATGGACACTTAAGTTGCTTCCATATGTTGGCTATTGTAAATAGTGCTGTTATGAACACTGGGGTGCATATATCTTTTTGAATTAGTGTTTTTGTTTTCTTTGGATATATACCCAGGAGTGGAATTGCTGGATCATATGGTAGTTCTATTTTAATTTTTTGAGGAACCTCCATACTGTTTTCCATAACGGCTGCACCAATTTACATTTCTACCAAAAGTTTACTAGGGTTCCCTTTTCTCCATATCCTCGCCAACATATATTGGGTGGGCCAAAATGTTCGTTTTTTCCCATAAGATGGCTCTAGTAGCACTTAGTTATCTTTAACTTCATTCGAAACAGTTTTGTTAGGTGGTATGTGATAGCTGTCATATCAGCATGCATTTAAAAAAAGACTTTTCTAAATTGGTGAATTTTTGTTAGCCATTTTAATATTGAAGATGGAAGAAGAAAAGCAACATTTTTGGCATATTATGCTTTATTATTTCAAGAAAGGTAAAAATGCAATTGAAATGCACAAAAAGTTTTGTGCAGTGTGTGGAGAAGGTGCTGTGACTGATCAAATGTGTCAAAAGTGGTTTGCGAAGTTTCGTGCTGGAGATTTCTCGCTGGAACAATGCTCCACCGTCTGGTAGACCAGTTGAAGTTGATAGCGATCAAATCGAAACAATAATTGAGAAAAATCAACATTATACCACATGGGAGGTAGCCTACATACTCAAAATATCCAAATCAAGCGTAGGAAATCATTTGCAGCAGCTTGGCTATGTTCATTGCTTTGATGTTTGGGTTCCACATAAGTTAAGCAAAAAAACCTTTCTTGACCATATTTCTGCATGCGATTCTCTCCTGAAACGTAATGAAAATGTTCTGTTTTTAAAACAAATTGTGATGGGCGATGAAAAGTGGATACTGTACAACAAAGTGGAATGGAAGAGAGCGTGAGGCAAGCGAAATGAACCACCACCAACCACCCGAAAGGCCGGTCTTCATCCAAAGAAGGAGAAGCTATGTATATGGTGGGTTGGAAAGGAGTCGTCTATTATGAGCTCCTTCCGGAAAACCAAACGATTAATTCCAACAAGTACTGCTTCCAGTTAGACCAACTGAAAGTGGCACTTGATGAAAAGCATCCAGAATTAGTCAACAGAAAACGCATAGTCTTCCAACAGGATAACACAAGACCGCATGTTTCTTTGATGAACAGGCAATAACTGTTAACAGTTTGGCTGGGAAGTTCTGATTCATCCACCGTATTCACCAGACATTGTACCTTTGGATTTCCATTTATTTCAGTCTTTACAAAATTTTCTTAATGGAAAAAATTTCAATTCCTTGGAAGACTGTAAAAGGAACCTGGAACATTTCTTTGCTCAAAAGGATAAAAAGTTTTGGGAAGACGGAACTATGAAGTTGCCTGAAAAATGGCAGAATGTAGTGGAACAAAAGGGTGAATACATTGTTCAATAAAGTTCTTGGTGAAAATGAAAAATGTGTATTTTATTTTTACTTAAAAAACCAGGGCATTTTTGGCCCACCCAATATTATTGTCTTTTAGATGATAGCCGTTCTGACAAGTGTGAGGTGATACTTCATTGTGGTTTTCATTTGCATTTCTCTGATGATTAGTGATGCTGAGCATCTTTTCCTGTGCCTGTTGGCCATTTGTATGTCTTCTTTGGAAAAATGTCTGTTCAGTTCTTCTGCCCATTTTATAGTTGGGTTTTTTTTTGATATTGAGTTGTACGAGCTGTTTATATGTTTTGGGTTATTAAACTTATCAGACTTATCATTTGAAAATACTTTCTCCCTTTCAGTAGGTTGTCTTTTTGTTTTGCTGATGATTTTCTTTGCTGTGCAAAAGCTTTTAAGTTTAATTAGGTCCCATTTGTTTATTTTTGCTTTTGTTTCTTTTGCCATAGTAGACTGATCAAAAAAAAATGTTGGTATGATTTATGTCAAAGAGTGTTCTGCTTACGTTCTCTGCTAGGAGTTTCATGGTTTTATGGTCTTACATTTAGGTCTTTAATTCATTTGAGTTAATTTTTGCATATGGTTTGAGAAAATGTTCTAATTTCATTCTTTTGCATGTAGCTGTCCAGTTTTCCCAGCACCACTTATAGAAGAGACTCTGTTTTCCCCATTGTATATTCTTGCTTCCTTTAAGATTAATTGATCACTGTGTGTGGGTTTATTTCTGGGCTGTTTACTCTGTTCCATTGATATGTTTTGTGCCAGCACCATGCTGTTTTGATGGTATAGTCTGTAGTTTTGTAGTATAGTCTGAAGTCAGTGAGTGTTATAGCTCCAGCCTTGTTCTTTTTTTTCCACCCAAGATTGCTTTGGCAATTTGAAGTCTTTTATGTTTCTATACAAATTTCAGGGTTATTTGTTCAATTTCTGTGAAAAATATCATGGGTATTTTTTTAAAGATCTTTATTGGAGTATAATTGCTTTACAATGGTGTGTTAGTTTCTGCTTTATAACAAAGTGAATCAGTTATACATATACATATGTTCCCATATCTCTTCCCTCTTGCATCTCCCTCCCTCCCACCCTCCCTATCCCACCCCTCTAGGTGGTCACAAAGCACCGAGCTGATCTCCCTGTGCTATGCGGCTACTTCCCACTAGCTATCTATTTTACGTTTGGTAGTGTATATATGTCCATGCCACTCTCTCACTTTGTCACAGCTTACCCTTCCCCCTCCCCATATCCTCAAGTCCATTCTCTAGTAGGTCTGTGTCTTTATTCCCGTCTTACCCCTAGGTTCTTCATGACCTTTTTTTTTTCTTTTTTTTTCTTAGATTCCATATATCTGTGTTAGCATACGGTATTTGTTTTTCTCTTTCTGACTTACTTCACTCTCTATGACAGACTCTAGGTCCATCCACCTCCCTACAAATATCTAAATTTCATTTCTTTTTATGGCTGAGTAATATTCCATTGTATATATGTGCCACATCTTCTTTAACCATTCATCCGATGATGGACACTTAGGTTGCTTCCATGTCCTGGCTATTGTAAATAGAGCTGCAGTGAACATTTTGGTACATGACTCTTTTTAAATTATGGTTTTCTCAGGGTATATGTCCAGTAGTGGGATTGCTGGGTCATATGGTAGTTCTACTTTTAGTTTTTTAAGGAACCTCCATACTGTTCTCCATAATGGCTGTATCAGTTTACATTCCCACCAACAGTGCAAGAGGGTTCCCTTTTCTCCACACCCTCTCCAGCATTTATTGTTTGTAGATTTTTTGATGATGGCCATTCTGACTGGTGTGAGATGATATCTCATTGTAGTTTTGATTTGCATTTCTCTAATGATTAATGATGTTGAGCATTCTTTCATGTGTTTGTTGGCAATCTGTATATCTTCTTTGGAGAAATGTCTATTTAGGTCTTCTGCCCAGTTTTGGATTGGGTTGTTTGTTGTTTTTGATATTGAGCTGTATGAGCTGCTTGTAAATTTTGGAGATTAATCCTTTCTCAGTTTCTCCGATTCTGAGGGCTGTCTTTTCATCTTGTTTATGGTGTCCTTTGTTGTGCAAACCTTTTAGTTTCATTAGGTCCCATTTGCTTAGTTTAGTTTTTATTTCCATTTCTCTAGGAGGTGGGTCAAAAAGGATCTTGCTGTGATTTATGTCATAGAGTGTTCTGCCTATGTTTTCCTCTAAGCGGTTGGTAGTGTCTGGCCTTATATTTAGGTCTTTAATCCATTTGAGTTTATTTTTGTGTATGCTGTTAGGGAGTGTTCTAATTTCATACTTTTACATGTACCTGTCCAGTTTTCCCAGCACCACTTATTGAAGAGGCTGTCTTTTCTCCACTGTATATTCTTGCCTCCTTTATCAAAGATAAGGTGACCATATGTGCCTGGGTTTATCTCTGGGCTTTCTATCCTGTTCCATTGATCTATATTTCTGTTTTTGTGCCAGTACCATACTGTCTTGATTACTGTAGCTTTATAGTATAGTCTGAAGTCAGGGAGCCTGATTCCTCCAGCTCCATTTTTTATTCTACAGATTTCTTTGGCTATTCGGGGTCTTTTGTGTTTCCATACAAATTGTGAAATTTTTTGTTCTAGTTCTGTGAAATATGCCAGTGGTAGTTTGATAGAGATTGCACTGAATCTGTAGATTGCTTTGGGTAGTAGAGTCATTTTCACCATGTTGATTCTTCCAATCCAAGAACATGGTATATCTCTCCATCTATTTGTATCATCTTTAATTTCTTTCATCAGTGTCTTATAATTTTCTGCATACAGGTCTTTTGTCTGCTTAGGTAGGTTTATTCCTAGGTATTTTATTCTTTTTGTTGCAATATCATGGGTATTTTGATCGAGATTTCATTAAATCTGTAGATCTGTAGTAATATGGACATCTTAACAATATTCTTCCAGTCCATGAACATGGGATATCTTTTCATTTCTTTGTATCATCTTCAATTTCCTTCATCAGTGTCTTATAGTTTTAAGAGTATAGATCTTTCACTTCTTTGGTTATCTTTGTTCCTATGTATTTTATTCTTTTTGATGTGATTTTTAACAGGATTATTTTTCTAGCTTTCTCTTTTTGATAATTCATTATTAGTATAGAAAAGTAACAGATTTCTTTATACTAATCTCATATTGTGCAGCTTTACTGAATTAATTTATTAGTTTTAATAGTGTTTTTTGTAGAGACTTCAAGGTTTTCTATACATCATGTCATCTGCAAATAGTGAGAGTTTTACTTCTTCCCTTCTAATTTGGATGACTTTTATTTCTTTTCCTTGTGTGATTTCTGTGTCTAGGTCTTCCCATAGTATGTTAAATAGAAGTGGTGAAAGTGGGCACCCTTGTCTTCTTCTGAATTTAGAAAAAACCTTTCAGCTTTTTACTGAAAGTATATATTTTTTGCTGAGTATAATGTTAGCTGTGGGTTTATCAGAAATGGCCTTTATTATGTTGAGGTATGTTCCCTATATATCAACTTTGATGAGAGTTTTTATCACTACTGGATGTTGAATTTTGTCAAGTGCCTTTTTTGTATATTGAGATTATTGTGTTTTTTTCCCTTTCTTTTGTAAATGTGGTTTATCACATTGATTGATTTGCAGATATTGAACCATCCTTGTATCCACTGAATAAATCCCACTTGGTCATGGTGTATGATCCTTTCTATATATTGTTGAATTCAGTTTGCTAATATTGTGTTGAGGATTTTTGCATTTATATTCATCAGTGATATTGACCTATTTTTTCCCTCAGTTCAGTCAGCATTCTTATTACTATTGCTTTGAACTCTCTACCTGGTAAATTATTTACCTCTGTTTCATTAGGGTTTTTATTTTTTCTTGTTCTTTGTTTGAAACATTCTTTTGTCTTTTCATTTTATTTAACCTTCTCTCTCTCTCTATGGAATTAGGTGAAACAGTTTCCTGTCCTGGCTTGAAGGTGTGTCCTTGTCTGGGAGTATCCTTGTGCAGTTTGCATGTGCCTGGTGGCTTTGGTGAGAGAGTTGCATATAAGGTAAGCACAAACCATATCTTCCCCTGGTGTGTGCTGGTCAGAACTGCCTTGTTGGAAGGTGGAGCTGGAGTTGGTGGGGCTAGAGCCAGAGCCCGGTGTAAACAGGGGCTTCTCTTATGCTCAGTGGTTGTCACTGCCTCCTTGGGGTGGCTTCAGGGCTGGAGGACCTGGAGCAGGAGCCCTCAGAGTGTTGGGTTTCTTGTGTATGGGGTGGCATTCTCAGCCTTGGTTTGGGGTGTGGCTAGGGCCTGAGGGCTTGGGGCTGCACTTCTGTGCTGGTTTCACTTTTTCCTTGGTGTGTGTGCTTTTTCCCAGCCTTAGTTAGAGGCTGCTTCAGGGATGGAGGTGTTGGTGCCACACTACTGAGCTGGTTTCCTCACAGCTGTATGCAAGGACGTACCTTCCAGTGGCACATCTCCCCCACTGGAACTAGCCCTTGCTCCCTTCTGAGTGTGCACAGGAATGTGTGCTCCTGTGATGGAAGTCTGTGCCCTGGAGCTGTTCTTGCTCTCTCCTGAGTGTGTCACCAGCACTCCTTCTGGCAGTGGCTGCCTCCTCTGTGGTCACAGGCAGGGCTAAACTTGCTCCATTCCCTCCAAGTATGCTCACTTTTATTGGCAATAGCAGCATCTGCCTTAGTGGGGAGCAGCACTAGAGCAAGAGGGGCTGGAGCTGGAGCCCAGTATAGGCTGAGGGTACACTGGGTCATCCTAACAAGCCAGCAAGAGCCCCAGGTGGTCTTCGTTCTGCTGCTCCTGTGCTGTGACTGGGAGTAAGCACATCTGTGTGTGTGCTCTTTAAGAACAGATTCTCAGTTTCTTACAGCCCTCTGGTAAGCTCCATTTGTTTTCAAACCAGCCTGGGGGCTCATCTTCCCAGTGTTGGACCCCACGGCTGTGGTATCTAATAGGTGGCTTGAACCCCAAGCTCCCCAGGGAAGATCCCTGAGCCTGTGATATTCCACTCCTTTTCTGTGTCCCCCACTAGGGGTGTGGGTCCTGACCAGATCACTTCTCCTCCCTTCATACCAAACTCAGTGTGTTGATCTTTCTTTATATCTTTGGTTGTCCTGCTAGTCCCGAGGTTGATTTCAGTGAGAGATATTCTATGTGTAGCTGCAGTTTTGATGTGTTCATGAGGGGAGATGAACCCAGTGTCATCTTGATCCCACCTTATACCTGTGAACTATTTCTGATGTCAGCTTCTGTGGGTTTATAGAGCATGCAGTCATCAGTCTGTTTACCTACATTAAAAAATCTACACAATTAACTTCTACTGATTAGTTGAAAAGGATGGGTGGGAACTCACACCATTCCCTGGAGGTACCCCTCTCTTCCTTTCCTGTGTTCAGGAGGTATATTTGAGTTCTATTGGGTTTTCTCTTTTTCCTTGTTAGTATTCTAAAGCTCTTTCTGCTCTTTTGTCTCTCCAGCTGGCAAATCTCTATGATAGATTTCTTTCTATGATCACTTTACATTTGCTTTACATGGAAATCTCCATCTTGGAGTGAAACACTTAGGAACTCTGAATGTGCTTACTGTAGGGAAAGACAAAGTTTGTGGAAGCATATCACAGGGAGTGTGTTATGAGGGCCAGGTGAAAGTCAATTAAAATTTGCTACAGAGCTGCTGATTTCAGAAAATGATTTTCAGTTGCAGAGATCTGTTGATATTTACAGATGACACCTAACAGTTACCAAGATTAATTCTTAATCCCTTGCACTTCAAAGCTTTTTCTTAGTCACTGAACCTCAATCCTATTCCTTTGCACAAAGGTTCACACAAAAAGCATATTGCCATAGAATGATAGATTAGCTCACACGGGGCAAGCATTGTGTTCCATCTGTGTGGTTTAGTACCCAGCATACAGTTGCACCAGGTGAGAACAGAGTTAGTGCTCTTTGAACAGATGTGAGGACAAGAAAACCTGTTTACTACCTCTAGAGTCCCTGGGACTTTGACAAGCTAGACTAGTAAACAGCAATACAGTTTTTAAAAAAAGTTATCATTTAGCTCTCAGCTAGAGAGGCTTCCCCCTTTTGTATTTTATTTTATTTTTTTAAAAATTCATCTTTATTTTTGGTTCAGAAATTCACTTCAAAGACCACTGCTGTGTAAAATCTCCTGGGTTCTTGGTTTGCTGTCTCTAATCCAAGGAGGGAAGTTGCAGGCTTCTATTCTGTTTTCCTTTAAATCCTAGAGAAAACAATAAAATATATTGTCCCTGCCTTAAAAAAAAAATCACAGTCTAATTTAGATGCAGACATGCAGTTTTAATGGGAAGTCAAGATGCAATTGTAGTGGGAACTCAGGAAAATCAGCTCCTGAATCTGCCTTGGGGTTTATAGAGAAGGTAATGTTTCATAAGACACTTGAAGGAAGAGTACAAATTTGTAAGCAGAGGGAGAAAAGGTAGAAGGATATCCAGGCAGAGGGTTGATATTTCAGGCATGTAAAGGGCGTGGTGAAAGGAGCAGTGTGTATTTTAGTGATGTTAGAGGACAAAGTGTGAGGGATACCTATTGGGTGGGTGGCTGGGGAGACATCAAGTCATGGTGGGAATCTTATGTCATTAGAAGATGTATTTGTGTCCTCCAGTGGGCAGTGGAATCTAACTGAAGGGTTTTGAGGAAAAGAATGATGTTATCAGATTTATATTCAAGAAAGAGCACATTTACAGTTGTGTAAAATTTGTTTTAGAAAGAGCAGTTAAGCCAGAGGTAGGGAAGTTATTGTATTATTTTTGATGAAATATAATAAGCCAGGGTAGTGGTCACAGAAATGGAGAGAGAAAAAAATCAACAAATTCAATGACAAAATCTACATATTTAGAGTATGTGGTGATGGATACATAAGCAACCACATCCAGCTCCTGAAGTGGGGCCATGAAGAGGGTTATTGCAGAAGTCACTGGAGGATTATTGGCTCCTCATTTCTTCTGCTTCTGTGTGTTTGGCCTGGGCTCGCTGTTGGTCTGCATGGCCCATCGTCAAGAAGATGTGGACGTGAGGCAGGAAAAGCAAGGGCAAACTGGATGGAACTCATTGACACTCCTGTGTCCATCCTTCACTGCCTCAAACTGTACTCAGAGAATATTTTTATCGTGAATTTTTGTAGAGGAATTATGAGAGGATGAACTAAAATTTTCTAAGTGATGAGGAGAAAACTATGGTAGAAGGACTAACAGTGAGAATTGGGTTTATTTAAATATAATTTATGGAAAAAATAGACACGCTAAAAAAGGTACCAATACTACTAATGAACACAATTTCTAATAAATATATAATAGTCATGACTACTAAGCCCTAAATAATATAGACTCAACATTCATAAAGGAAATGTTATGGAACTTATAAGGTGAAATAGAAACACTATAGTCATAAAACTAACTCACTTTTCTCAGTCCATAACAAATCAAGAGGACAAAAAATCAGGTGGACAAAAAGGATATGAAAAATATAAGGACAAGATATATTAAGGTAGATTTATTTGATACATATTAAATTTTGTACCTTAAAAAGGATAATATGCCTTCTTTTCAACTGCCAGTGGGATAGTCACAAGGAATGACCATATCATATACCACAAAGGAAACTTCAATAACGATAATAAAATAAAATAGTATAGACAAAATTGTGTGATAGAAATACAATAAAATGGAACTTAATAAAATTAGAGAATCGAAAAGTCCCACCTTACAGAAATTTAGACATTTTCTCTTAAATAATTAATAAACATGAAGTAACAGAGTATATTGGTAATGAAAACACTATATAATAGCACAGAGGTTTATGAGTAAAAGCAAGGTCAGAGGACAAATCATTATGCACTTATATTAATGAGTAAGAAAGAATGATAATAAATGAATTAAACATGTAACTAAAGGAGTTTCAGAAAAAGACTGAAAGGAAAACAGAAATAAGAAATTAATAAGGTGAAGTCGAAATCAATAAGATAAACAGCTAAAAATGGTAAAGCTGTATATGTATCCAAGAGCTGGGTTTTGAACAAGAAATGCTATGAGATTAATGTCAGTTAACTAGGCCAGAAAAAAGTGAGAATGTACAAATATACTAAATAAGAAATGAGAGAGAAAATAACAACAGTGGCAGATGAAATGAATCATAGAAGGCTAATATTCTAAACCCCATGGAAATACATTTGAAATAATTTGAAATGGATAGTTTTCCAGGAAAATTAAATTTACCAAAACAGATTCCAGAAAGGGGAGAAAAGTTGAAAGAATAATTAGCATAGAAGAAATAAGTTGTCAAAGAGTTGATGCTCTAAAAAGGACTCTGTCCAGACAGTTACACAGGGGAAAAATCCAATGCTATTTAAATTGATCCAGAGCCAAATGATGAAGAAAAGTTTATAAATCTATCCTATGAAATACTAGGCATAACATTGTTACTAAAGTCCAACAAAAAGTAGCACAAAAGACAATATACAAGACAATATTGGTATAAAAATTCTAAATACATTACTAACAAAGATAAACCAGTAGTCAGTAAAAAGAGGTCATTCCAAGAATGTGAGAATGCTTCTAATGAAAAAAATGCATCAGTATGCTTCATCATAGTAAGAGATCTAAGATGAATCTTATCAATTTCCAATTTTGAAATTTTTGAAAAAGCAATGGAAGAATTAAAAGTAAGCCAGTTATAAAAGACTGTGTATTGTAGGCTTCTATTTATAGGAAATATCCAGAACAGACAGATCTATAGAAATGAAAGTAGATTATGGTGGTTTCCTAGGATGGGGGAAGGGACTGGGGTAGAGAGTGACAACTAATGTGTCTGGAGTTTCCTTTTGGGTTGATGAATATTAGATTCTAAAATTAGATTCTAAAACTAGATTGTAGTGATGGTTGTACAATTCTGTAAAAGCCATTGAATTGAATGGTATATGAATTGTATACCAATAAAGCTGTTAAAGAGGTCAGTGTACATTCTTAAAACTCTAAGTAAAATATTCTTAACTTGATAAAAATATATTTGGCTCAACCCCAAAGTTAACATCAATCTTGTTGGGGGAAGCGATAGTTTTTTTCCTATAGACACTTGGAACAAGGTAAGGATTTCCATTATTAGCACTACCCACACTCTTTAGAGATACCAGCCACTACAATTAGAAAAAAGACAGAAATTAGAGGCATAACATTTGAAAACATTATCACTATTTATAGCTGCTATTATAGTATACATGGAAAATATAAAACAAGTCAAGAGAAAAATTGTAAACACAATAATAAAATTCAGGACAATAGCTTTCTTATTTGCAAATTACACCCACTTAGAATACTTAGTTGAGCAGTCACTATTTCTGGAACCTAAGGAACCTAAGTCCCTTAACATCTTTGCACCTCATTTTCCTCTCAAAAGAAATAATGTTTAGCTTAAAGAGTTTTTCTAATTTCTAAATGTAGTAATCATTCAATCAACACTGGTGCTCTGCCTTGCCCTTCATCTAAGAATAGCATGTATTGCAATGTCTCTCTGAATTGGTTTGCATGTGGAGATAGAGGGAGTGCAAACTGATAAACCAAATTATGTGGAGATTTCTCTTCCATTTCTTCCCTAGAGTCAGTGATGACCATGTACCATCTCCTAGGATAGGAAATGAGCTTCATTTTAGTGCCAACTTCAATCTGTTAACGGTGCAAGTCTGGGTGGTTATGTTGAGAATAATTGTGAGGTTACCTGTGGACTAGGTGGGAAAAAATCAATTGTGAGTGACTTTCTAAGAAGAGGGCATGGCTGCAGAGGTATCATGTACTTATGGGACCAGATTGCACCAGAATATGTATCACTGGTTTCTCCTTTTCTGCATTTTCATCACTATAATTTTAGCTAGAATTCTTACATTATTAGAACCCAAAACTACAAATACTATGGCTTAAATGCATACTTAGTACTTACTTACTGTCTATAAATAGCAGATATTTGTTTTTATTTAAATGACAGTCAAGATTTATTAGGCATATAATCAAAGGCATCTTTTCCACCTGGCAGTCAAGATATCAGAAAATTCCTCCTATTAGTTATTCTTTTATACGTGGATATCAGGGACTCCTGTTAAAAATGAAAATAAGGGGACTTCCCTAGTGGCACAGTAGTTGACAATCTGCCTGCCAATGCAGGAGACACGGGTACCGTCCGTGTTCCGGGAAGATCCCACATGCTGCGGAGCAACTAAGCCCGTGCGCCACAACTACTGAGGCTGCACTCTAGAGCCCACAAGCCACAACTACTGAGCCCACGTGCCACAACTACTGAAGCCCACACTCCTAGAGCCCATGCTTCACAACAAGAGAAGCCACCACAATGTGAAGCCTGCACACCCCAACGAAGAGTAGCCCCTGCTCGCCGCAACTAGAGAAAGCCTGCTCACAGCAATGAAGACCCAATGCAGCCAAAAAATAAATAAAATTAAAAAAAATGAAAATAGGTTAACTGGGAATGAATCTACTCAGTCATCATCACTTATTAACAATTTAGACAGCTTATCAGTTTATTTCTTAGCAAACTCTTGGTGTTAAAGGTCACAGAAATTGTAAACATTGAAGAGGGGAGAAGAAAGAATTGTCTGAATCTGCACTGTCCAATAGAAATATAATACAAGCCATATATGTTAATTTGAAAATTTCCAGTAACCAACAAGTAAAGAAAAACAGATAAAATTATTTTTAATATATTTTCTTTAACCAATATATTGAAAATATTATCACTTCAAGAATCAATAAAAAATTACTAAGGAAAAAGATTTATTAAGCATAAAAGCAAATGTTTCAAAGGCAAAATTCAGGATAGTACCTGTTATATTGAATAGTAACTCTTGGTTCTCTCTCTCTCTTTTTCTCCACCCTCCCATCATCTTTACAATCGTACTATTATTCCATCAGATTTTGGAGATAGTATTTTTAAGTTGAATTTAACTTTCTATTAAAGTCATGAAATCACTAGAATAGTATTATTATTAGACATAGTATAAACATATTTTCTAAATGTTTGCTTCTAACATGTTATGTTTCTAGCATCAGTGCAGAAAACATACTTTTAAAAAACCCAGATATACCAGAACCTTTACCTCTAAATAAATATCATCCTTTACATTAGTCATATTAGAATGTTAATAGCTTATTCCATTGATATTGCTATTGTTTGAGTCATTTTCTGAGATCTTGTCTTGTACTTACCATGCCTGTGGCATTTTCTTTTGAATATATTGAATATTGATGAATTTTTGTCCTCCCATGGTGGATTATGTGTGCAGAAATAGCTAGAAGTAATTTAGAGACAACTCTTAGGGGAAAATTGTATGTTCAATTTGAATTATATTGCTTTAAATTTATTTATATTGCATTAAAAGGGAAAATTAAGGTTGTGAAGTAGTAAAATTGGCTTTTCATTATGTGTCTTATTTACTGTTTTCTGAAAGCATTTGTATACAAAAGAAAAAAAAATCCAAAATGCTTTGAATGGTTACACCCTTATCAGAATAGGGTCCCCTTGCCCCAGCAGACTTATGATGAGTCATTTTGGTCCCTTATCTTGCTTTCAAAACCTGAATCAGCTTCAGACCAGCAGAAATAGATTTATCCAAGTTTCTCATGCAGAGAGTTTCTTGATATACTGAGTGGATTGTGGTGTAATGGGCTGAAGTCTAACAAATGTGAATTTCAATCCTGACATTGCTTCTGTGTAACATTTAAGGTGATCTCAGGCAGCTTTGATGTTATCATCTGTGAAATGGGAATTATAAAATATAGCAAGTGGTTAGGATACGTGAGACAGTATGCAAAGTATCAAGACAGCACATAGCATACAAGTGCTTACAAAGTGTTCAGTTCCTGGCTCCTTTTAAATCAGGTTTGGAATATGATGGGATATAATGACATAATAATGATGATATTTTCTAGTTTTTTATTCTAGCAAGGAATCCAGTAGAATAGACTATAGGAGAATAGGATTAAAATCTAGACCTTTATGAATAGACAACCATCAGTTTGTGAATATTTTCTATGCTACGGTCACTTTTCTTTCTGGATATCTTTTCTACATTTAGCCTAAGACTTGAGTTAATAGATGATCCTGAACCAGTCAGCTTGAAGAAAGACTCAGTGAGGGCTGTTCACACCTAAACCTTGACTCAGGGAGATGACATCCTCAGAGATCCAGGGGCAAAGAGCTCTAGGGGCCAGCATTAGACCTCATACTTTTGGTCTTATAATTAAGTTTGTAACAGTCAGTACTGACCAAAGACTTCAACACTGAGTACAGGTGATATAATGAAGGCTAATAATTCTCAGGGCAGCCGTTTCCAAAATGGCTTAAGATAAGTACATACTGTAAAGGCAGAATTATAGAAATGGTTATGAGACTTCACTCACGCAGGGATAGAAGGGATTTGATTTGGGTTTTGCTTTGTTCTAGATGTGGTTTTGTGAATAGGAATCAACTGGTGCCTCTCAGAGTCTGATTTTTCTCATGTTTCTTTGAATGTGTAAAAACTTTAATATGGTTTGGTATTTAGGAGACACTACTGTTGTCCATTAGGTATGCATTTCAGAAACTTTATTTTATACTTAGACATCTCAAATGTTTCCCCCCTTAAAACAAAAGGTATGTTTTTCTTCCAGTATACTGGTCCTTTGGTTAGATCTAGATAGAAAGAAAGATACTGATTTCCATTGGGAGGTCCTCATTTCTGCTGGTGAATTTGCTGGTAGTTTTAAGAAGTTGGATTTTCCACATGGTATGAATTCCTGAGACTCCAGTTTCTAGTGGTGGAATCGATTTTCTTCCTAGAGGCTGCTGTGTGGAGCTGGCTGTAGTGCATGCCAACGAATTATGGAAGACAGAATAATGCTCCATTATCATAAGAGGTAAATAACTGGATAGAAAGTCCCTTTTAAAGACTCTAACAAAAAGCTACACTAGAGCCTTGTTATCCATTTGAGTGCAGCTTAGGGAGTCTTTGAACCCAAGACAGAAAATATAATCAAAATTTTCTCTAAAAAAAATCAGAGCTAAGCCATTAGAATTACTCAAAGGTTTTCCATTGAGATACTACATTTCTTCAAATATTGCCCTCTTCTCTTTCCCATTTATTAGGCATTACTTCACAGAATTCAACTCAGCCTAAATGTTTTCAGTGAAAATAAATGCTATTTAAAAAGACAAGTCAGAAGTAAAATCAGAATCAAAATATTATACAGTTTTGTATATCCACACCTTAGGTTAACCATAATAAAGGGCCAATATGCCTTTAATCCTGTAGCAGTGCTCCCTTGAGGGCAGCTCCCCAATTTCTTCACTTAAGGTTTTGCAATACCAAGAATGCTTTAGTGCAGAATTGCTCAAATTGTTGTCTGTGGACCATCTGCTACAAAATCCCCAGGGTGCTAATAAAAAGGATTGGTTCTTAGGACTTTCTTTCACACCTATGAGTTAGAAAATCTAGGGGGCATATCCTTAATTAATTTTAATTCTGGAAATAGCACTCATTGGATTAGAAGAAGGAGTTCTTATCATCAAGGTAGTAAAATTGAATGTAAAAACTTGACACAACTGAAGACTTTTTGCTGATTAATGTGTTAATTTTTTCAGTAATCACATATTGAGTGCCCATGATGAACCAGACAGTAAGAATAAAGAGATAAATATGAAAGTGAACCTAACACTTAAGAATGAACAGTTAGTTTGTGGGGAGACAGATGACTAAACATATAATTATAATACAGTGTGATAATCCTGAACCAGGAGGTATAGCCACCATTATGAAGGATGAAAGAGGGAGTGACTTATTGCTTGGTGGGGTTGGGAAAGGCTTCACCACTGGAGGACCAAGAAAGGGTTTGCTCATCAGTGACTGTGGGAAAGTTGTACTGAGCAGAGGTTTAATGTATGGAAGAGACTTAGGTGTACCAGGCAAATTTTGGTTCATTGAGATAGTATAGTGCCAGTTCCAGGGGAAGGGTGAGGGATCAATTAAGATATGGTTGCCTTTTGGGGGAAGATTTCCAAGCTACTCTAAAATTTTTAAACAAAGTCATACCATGATGAAAATATTATCTAGAGATTGTTCTAGGGGTTATGGGTAAAACAGGCTAAATTAGAAATGAGACTTAGAGATAAACCAAGAGAATTTTTACACCAGGCATATAGAGATCTAAGTGAGGAGCTGTGCAAATGAAAATTAGAGGTTAAACAGAAGTGACGTTTTAGAGCATGAAACATTAGCATTTGATAGAACTATTCTGACCTAACACTCATTCATGAAGTTATGCACTTTTCTATATTCATGGCTCAAGACTCAATCATTTTAAAAGTGTGATTTCTTCCCTTTTTGTGTATTTTGACCATGGCAAACACATAATCCTTCTCTGATGTAGTGATTTATTTACATATTATAATTTATTAATACCTCCCCAATATGTATCATATATGGAAATATCCTACCATTAAGTTTGCTGATAATACCATAAGGGATTTAGGAAAAATGTATTCTACTGGTAATTATTTTGTGTCCTATAACTTCATTAAATTCTTCATCTAGACTTCAGGAAGATATATGTGCTGTATTAATGGCCTATTGCCTAGTAACAAGAGTTTTGAAATGAAGGATGAAATTACCCAGGAGCAATCTGTATGAACGATGGGCAAAGTGAGATAATGAAAATACAGTGTGGGGGGCCTCCTTGATACCATATATCAATTGAGGATGTGCAAATTAATTTAACTATTAAATATTTGGAACTCAAGTCTTTCATAAAGAATTTCTTTTCCAGTTAACGTTGGTAGAATAACAGTAACCTAGTATTCCTTACTAAAGAGACACTATATTAGAATGACACTATTTTTGATGTAGATGTGAACTGCATGGATGTGAAATTCTCTAGAGACTCTAGAATAGAAATGGCCTGCAGGCCAAATCTGGCCTAGTGCCTGTTTTTTTAAACAAAGTTTTATTGGAACACAGTCACCTTCATTTATGTATCAACTGTGGCTAACTTTGTGCTGTAACAGCATGGTGAATAGTTGCAACAGAGACTTTATGGCCCACCAAACCTAAACTATTTACCACGTGGCCTTTAACTGGCCCCTGCTTAAGAAAAAAAGTTTGCTGACCCATGCTCTGGAAAGAAAAATAATTATATTAGGGGAGCACAGAGGAGGAGGTCATTCTCTTCTACTGCCCTTGAAGTTCTGCTTTTGATTCTCCGCATTCCTAGATAGGAAATTACACATTATATCCTTCCCTCATGTCCTTCCTACCTATAGGCATTAGGAGTGGGTCAGTTGTCATTAAATTAGCTCCCTGACCTCAACTCCTTTCCTATCACTCTTGCCTTGTACTCCGAGCCACACAAGCCCCCTTGCTGTTCCTTAAAAACACCGTTTTTATACTCACTTCAGGATTTTTCAACAGCCCAGAATGCTCTTCCGTTATGTCTTCATGTAGATAGTTCCCTATCCTTCAGTTGCCCCCTTAATTGTCATATGTCCAGAGAGGACTTTCCTGACCACCCTATTTACCTTATGGTCCTTATTCCCCATCACTTTTAACTCATTCCTCTCCTTTATTTTTTCATTGAGTGAATCACCATCTGTAATTACGTCTGCTTTTTCACTTATTTATTGCCTATTTCCTCCACTAGACTGTCAGCTGCAACACCCAGAGCAGTGTTTGGCACATAAAAGGCCTCAGTATTTGTTGACACTGGTGTTGAAATGATCTCCTAGGAGGTAAAGTTGACACTGTAATCTAGAGACAGCAATATAGTCTAGATCTAGATTCAGAAATTTATTTATCCTCGTGCAAATTAATGTGTGAAAAGGTTCATAATTTCACAGACACCTAAGGACTAATTTTACTTACAAAATACCCTAGGGAACCTCAATAAGCTTCCCACTGAAAAATGACTATCCTAGTATAGTTTTTTGAAAGTCTTAGTATTCTATTTTATAAGCAAATACTCTATACCTTCTTCAGCTCCAAGTTCTTATCTGATGCCTGGGTAATTTTAGAAGCCATTTTTAGGTATGTCAGTTTTCAGCTATAACATTAACCTGAGGGTAAGAGAGCAGCTAAATAACAAGTGAACAGCCCCCTCGATTATGACTAACTTTGTATATTGGTCTCATCATTTATACGTGTAAGAACACACACACTGGAAATCCTAGTGGAAGCTAAACTACCTCCTTTTTAATCAGTGGTGTCCTAACTGGGTTTCAGAGTAACCCTCCCTAGGAAAGAGAGCTCAGTTATATTTGCTGCTTTCATTTTCAGATAAATTCCATGTACTGTGACATACTGTTCTCATTAGCTAAGCAAATTAGGTTACAAAATCTAGGTGGGCAACTCTTAGTGTCAAAGAAACAGCTATTTGACTCCAATTAAAGAGATAAGGCTTGGCAAAGCTCTAGTGCTTTCATAAATTTGACAAGATAGTTTTGGATATGGTCAAAGTTATTAACATGGTTGAACAGTTATGTTATACCACAGAATCAGCAAAGGAAAAATGATTGTCAGCTAGCTTCGCTTGCTCAAGGTACTTGAAATGGAGTGCAGGTTACAAAGCATGTATTCTAGCAAATTTGAACTTTGTCAGTGTTCCATATACCTAATTCAGGAGAAAACTGTTGTTTATGTTGTGTGTTGACTTATGAGACATCTGGGGACTCTGTGAACTTAAGTGCATGGCCTGAGTCACTCTTTAATTAGTAAGATGCTGGAGTGCTATTTAGTAAATTACTCCTACAGTGCAGTAAATGACCCCCTGATCTCTGAAGAAAAGAAAAAAGCAAAACTCTGCATCCTTGTTTACTTAATTTAGACCTAATTTATTATCAGAATTCATTTTAGCAATAAAAAATAGAGCACATTCTTTCATTTAAAGCTGAAACTATGATGTGTTTTGTTTTGACTGGCATCAACTAGATTTACAATTCTGTCTACATAGTTCAGCTCAGTTTGCATGACCCCTAGTGCCAAATCTGTGAAACCATTTTTAGTTTATAGTTCAGATGTATTGGATTATTTGGTGTTAATTAGACGTTTCTTTTAAGACACCTCTTTTAATTTTGCTAATCTTTTTTTATGGACTAAGTTGTGCCCCTACACCCAATACATGTGTCAAAGTATGAGTACCCAATGTAAATAATTAAGTTTAAATGAGGTAATAAGGGTGGGGGCCCCTAAGCCACTAGGACAGGTATCCTTAGAAGAGGAAGAGAATTAGAGATTATCTCTTTCTGGATGTGCACAGAGGAGGGGCTGTGCGAGGATACAGTGAGAAGATACTGTCCGCAAACCATAAATAGGGGCCTCTCCAAAAACCAATCCTGCTAGCACCTGATCTCAGACTTCTAGCTTCGAACTGTGACTTCTTGCAGTGATCCTAAAAGGCCTGCTTGAAATCTTTGTCTTAATGCTGTGCTCTTTATTACAGAGAAAACAAATGAAAACAATGACCTTTAAAATATATATTTTTCTGTCTGCTGATAGTCTTTCACTGCCAGCTACCCTGTTTGTATCAGTAAAATCTGATGATCCAAAAAAAAAAAAAAAAAACAGAAAAACAAAAGCAAAAAAACCCTTGAAGATCGATTTCCTTGGGACTCTAAGGTTTATATCTTCTACCAAAAGATTCCTTGAGATTTATTGAACTCAAATAAGACTTTGCTAGAAGACACAGAACTAAAATGACATATCCATGGTACGCCCTGGGAACAGTAGTCGTTCAAGATAAAATCTTCTGGGAACTCACAGGTACGAAGGTTATGACACTTTTGAGTGTTATTATGTAAAGGTTTTTAAGGCAGCCTTTCTGGCTAATGAGAAATGCTCTAAGTCGTACCTACTTCATTATCCAACATGAATTCCCTTCAGGACACTTTTAATTGGTACTTTTATGTCAAGTGTTGTCATATATTTAATTTGTTTCTCTGGTAATATAATAAATGTGTGTAGAGCTCATAGTTAAAGTTTCCTCATATAGGTTATTTTATTTTGGAAACTCACATGTATTACAGTATTTGAAAAATCTACACCCTTAATGGATTATTTAAACACTTTTCTGCAAACAAAAATTTAGTAACCTTCAGATGAATTTTTCAATACATTTAACAGTCTTGACCTACTATATGGCTCCTGTGCTCAATAAAAATGCAATTCATATTCTTTTCAAGAACATATGGAAAATTTGCCAAATCCGATCACAGAATAAGCAAAAAGGAAGTTTCAACAAATTACCCTGAAACAGTTAACATGCAGAACAACATACCTGTTAGGATAATAGAAATCTCTTTACAGTCCCCATATCATGTGAACCAAGGGGAACACAAAAAAATTGTATATAACCTATAAAATGAGACAGTAAGTTCTATAACCTCAATTTTCGTATGAGCTTGGAAATGAATGAACACCAAAGGATCCATCTTGGAGCCTTCTTGGAGTGGAGTCTTGGGGGATTTCATAGAGGGGTGGAAAGAACAGTTCCCAGCATTGATGAACTAACTGCCTGAGGAGAGGGTCCCTCTCAGAAGGGAAATACTCAGAACAGGTCTGGTCAGAGCATGGGCTACATGGAAATCAAAATGAGGGGCCTTGACAGATAAGTGGCATCAGAGGTGAACTCTTGGGAAGGCCCCACTTTTGGGGAGAGAAGGGAACTTAGAAGAAGGAATGTCCTTTAGAGGCTTAGTGCAAAGGTAAAGGAAGTATCAACTGGTGGAAGATTCCTAAGAAACCAGCTAGCATCACAGAATTGGATCTCCTTCCCTTCAAAGTTTGTGCCACTTAAATCAGGTATAATTTACACGAGGGAAAAAAGTTACTCTGATTACATGTTAAAGTTTGATAAAATTTTACAAACATACACAGTTTACAAATGTGACCACGATCACAATCAAGATATAGATTTACATCAGCCCCAAATTTCCCTTGTGTCCCTTTGTAGTCAGTTCCCTTTCCTAGATCCTGGAAACCACTTATCTCTTTTCTGTTCCCATAATTTTACCCTTCCCAGCATATCATATAAATAGATCATATGTAGCTTTTTGAATGTGGCAGAATGCTTTCACATAACATGACGATTTGGAGATTCATCCATATTGTAACATGTGCCTGTATATTAAAAAAAATTGCTGAACAGTAATCCATTGTATTTATACCACACCTTGTTCATCTATTCACAGATGATGGGCATTGGGTTGTTTTTAGTTTAGATGACTGAATGAATTACTATAAAAAATTACATAAAGTTTTTGGTATGGACAGGTATCTTTATTATTTATTTATTTGGGGTAAGTACTTAGGTAAGTGTGAATGGGCCACAGGGTGTCCAGATATTTGGCCAAACATTATTCTGGATGTTTCTGTGAGGGTGTTCTTGGATGAGATTAACTTTTTCTTTTAACGTCTTTATTTGAGTATAATTGCTTTACAATGGTGTGTTAGTTTCTGCTTTATAGCAAAATGAATCAAATATACATATACATATATCCCCATATCTCCTGCCTCTTGCATCTCCCTCCCACCCTAATTCCACCCCTCTAGGTGGTCACAAAGCACCGAGCTGATCACTCTGTGCTCTGCGGCTGCTTCTCACTATCTGTTTTACATTTGGTAGTGTACATATGTCAATGCCACTCTCTCACATCGTCACAGCTTACCCTTCCCACTCCCCGTGTCCTCATGTCCATTCTCTACGTCTGCATCTTTATTCCTGTCCTGCCCCTAGATTCTTCAGAACCTTTTTTTTTTTTTTTTAGATTCCATATATATGTGTTAGCATATGGTATTTGGTTTTCACTTATTGACTTACTTCACTCTGTATGACAGACTCTAGGTCCATCCACCTCACTACAAATAATTCAATTTCGTTTCTTTTTATGGCTGAGTAATATTCCATTGTATATATGTGCCACATCTTCTTTATCCATTCATCTGTTGGTGGACACTTAGGTTGCTTCCATGTCCTGGCTATTGTAAATAGAGCTGCAATGAACATTGTGGTGGTACATGACTTTCTGAATTATGGTTTTCTCAGGGTATATGCCCAGTGGTGGGATTGCTGGGTCGTATGGTAGTTCTATTTTTAGTTTTTAAGGAACCTCCATACTTTTCTGAATAGTGGCTCTATCAATTTACATTCCCACAAACAGTGCAAGAAGGTTCCCTTTTCTCCACACCCTCTCCAGCATTTACTGTTTGTAGATTTTTTGATGATGGCCATTCTGACTGGTGTGAGGTGATACCTTATTGTAGTTTTGATTTGCATTTCTCTAATGATTAGTGATGTTGAGCATCCTTTCATGTGTTTGTCGGCAATCTGTATATCTTCTTTGGAGAAATGTCTGTTTAGATCTTCTGCGCATTTTTTGATTGGGTTGTTTGTTTTATCAATATTGAGCTGCATGAGCTGCTTGTATATTTTGGGGATTAATCCTTTGTCAGTTGCTTCATTTGCAAATAGTTTCTCCCATTCTGAGGGTTGTCTTTTCATCTTGTTTATGGTTTCCTTTGCTGTGCAAAAGCTTTTAAATTTCATTAGATCCCATTTATTTTTGTTTTTATTTCTATTTCTCTAGGAGGTGGGTCAAAAAGGACCTTGCTGTGATTTATGTCGTAAAGTGTTCTGCCTATGTTTTCCTCTAAGAGTTTGATAGTGTCTGGCCTTACATTTAGGTCTTTAATCCATTTTGAGTTTGTTTTTGTCCATGGTGTTAGGGAGTGTTCTAATTTCACTCTCTTACATGTAGCTGTCTAGTTTTCCCAAGACCACTTATTGAAGTGGCTGTCCTTTCTCCATTGTATCAAAGATAAGGTGACCATATGTGCCTGGGTTTATCTCTGGGCTTTCTATCCTGTTCCATTGATCTATATGTCTGTTTTTGTGCCAGTACCATACTCTCTTGATTACTGTAGCTTTGTAGTATAGTCTGAAGTCAGGGATCCTGATTCCTCCAGCTCCATTTTTCGTTCTCCAGATTGCTTTGGCTATTCGGGGTCTTTTGTGTTTCCATACAAATTGTGAAATTTTTTGTTCTAGCTCTGTGAAATATGCCAGTGGTAGTTTGATAGGGATTGCACTGAATCTGTAGATTGCTTTGGGTAGTAGAGTCATTTTCACAATGTTGATTCTTCCAATCCAAGAACATGGTATATCTCTCCATCTATTTGCATCATCTTTAATTTCTTTCATCAGTGTCTTGTAATTTTCTGCATACAGGTCTTTTGTCTCCTTAGGTAGGTTTATTCCTAGATATTTTATTCTTTTTGTTGCAATGGTAAATGGGAGTGTTTTCTTAATTTCACTTTCAGATTTTTCATCATTTGTGTATAGGAATGCAAGAGATTTCTGTGCATTAATTTTGTATCCTGCTACTTTGCCAAATTCATTGGTTAGCTCTAGTAGTTTTCTTGTAGCATGTTTAGTATTCCCTATGTATAGTACCATGTCATCTGCAAACAGTGACAGTTTTACTTCTTCTTTTCCGATTTGGATTTCTTTTATTTCTTTTTCTTCTCTGATTGCTGTGGCTGAAACTTCCAAAACTTTGTGGAATAATAGTGGTGAGAGTGGACGACTTTGTCTTGTTCCTGATCTTAGAGGAAATGGTTTCAGTTTTTCAGCATTGAGAATGTTGTTGGCTGTGGTTTTGTCATATATGGCCTTTATTATGTTGAGGTAAGTTCCCTCTGTGTTTACTTTCTGGAGGGTTTTTATGATAAATGGATGTTGAATTTTTTCAAAAGCTTTTTCTGCGTCAATTGAGATGATCATATGGTTTTTCTTCTTCAACTGGTTAATATAGTTTATCACATTGATTTGTGTATATTGAAGAATCCTTGCATTCCTGGGATAAACCCCACTTGATCATGCTGTATGATCCTTTTAATGTGTTGTTAGATTCTGTTTGCTAGTATTTTGTTGAGGATTTTTGCATATATGTTTATCAGTGATATTGGCCTGTAGTTTTCTTTCTTTGTGGCATCTTTGTCTGGTTTTGATATTAGGGGATGGTGGCCTCAGAGAATGAGTTTGAGAGTGTTCCTCCTTCTGCTATATTTTGGAAGAGTTTGATAAGGGTAGGTGTTAGCTCTTCTCTAAATGTTTGATAGAATGTGCCTGTGAAGACGTCTTGTCCTGGGCTTTTGTTTGTTGTAAGATTTTAATCACAGTTTCAATTTCAGTGCTTGTGATTGGTCTGTTTACATTTTCTATTTCTTCCTGGTTCAGTGTCAGAAGGTTGTGCTTTTCTAAGAATTTGTCCATTTCTTCCAGGTTGTCCATTTTATTGGCATAGAGTTGCTTGTAGTAATCTCTCATGATCCTTTGTATTTCTGAAGTGTCAGTTGTTACTTCCCCTTTTTCATTTCTGAGCCTGTTGATTTGAGTCTGCTCCCATTTTTTCTTGATGAGTCTGGCTAATGGTTTATCAATTTTGTTTATCTTCTCAAAGAATCAGCTTTTAGTTTTATTGATCTTTGCTATCATTTCCATCATTTCTTTTTCATTTATTTCTGATTTGATCTTTATGATTTCTTTCCTTCTGATAACTTTGGGGCTCTTTTGTTCTTCTTTCTCTAATTATTTAGGTGTAAGGTTAGGTTGTTTATTGAGATGTTTCCTGTTTCTTGAGGGAGGATTGTATTGCTATAAAATTCCCTCTTACAACTGCTTTTGCTGCATCCCATAGGTTTTGGGTTGTCGTGTTTTCATTGTCATTTGTTTCTAGGTATTTTTTGATTTCCTCTTTGATTTCTTCAGTGATTTCTTGGTTATTTAGTAGTGTATTGTTTAGCCTCCGTGTGTTTGTATTTTTTACAGATTTTTTCCTGTAATTGATATCTAGTCTCATAGCATTGTGGTCAGAAAAGATACTTGATACGATTTCAATTTTCTTAAATTTACCAAGGCTTGATTTGTGACTCAAGATATAATCTATTCTGGAGAACGTTCCATGAGCACTTGAGAAGAAATTGTATTCTGTTTTTTTGGATGGAATGTCCTATAAATATCAATTAAGTCCATCTTGTTTAATGTGTCATTTAAAGCTTGTGTTTCCTTATTTTCATTTTGGATGATCTGTCCATTGGTGAAAGTGGGGTGTTAAAGTCCCCTACTATGATTGTGTTACTGTCGATTTCCCCTTTTGTGGCTGTTAGTATTTGCCTTATGTATTGAGGTGCTCCTGTGTTGAGTGCATAAATATTTACAATTGTTATATCTCTTGGATCGATCCCTTGATCATTGTGGAGTATCCTTCTTTGTCTCTTGAAGTAGTTTTTGTTTTAAAGTCTACTTTGTCTGATATGAGACTTGCTACACCAGCTTTCTTTTGATTTCCTTTTGCATGGAATATCTTTTTCCACCCCCTCACTTTCAGTCTGTATATGTCCCTATGTCTGAAGTCGGTCTCTTGTAGGCAGCATATATATGGGTCTTGTTTTTGTATCCATTCAGCCAGTCTGTGTGTTTTAGTTGGAGCGTTTAATCCATTTACATTTAAGGTAATTATCGATATGTATGTTCCTATTACCAATTTATTAATTGTTTTGGGGTTTTTTTTTTTTGGTAGGTCTTTAACTTCTCTTTTGTTTCCTGCCTAGAGAAGTTCCTTTAGCATTTGTTGTAAAGCTGGTTTGGTGGTGGTGAATTCTCTTAGATTTTGCTTGTCTGTAAAGGTTTTAATTTCTCCGTCGAATCTGAATGAGATCCTTGCTTGGTAGAATAATCTTGGTTGTAGCTTTTTCCCTTTCATCACTTTAAATATGTCTTGCCACTGCCTTCTGGCTTGCAGAGTTTCTGCTGAAAGATCAGCTGTTAACCTTATGGGGATTCCCTTGTATGTTATTTGTTGTTTTTCCCTTGCTGCTTTTACTGCTTTTTCTTTGTATTCAATTTTTGATAGTTTGAATAATATGTGTCTTTGTGTGTTTATCCTTGGATTTATCCTGTATTGAACTCTCTGTGCTTCCTTGACTTGATTGACTATTTCCTCTCCCTTATTAGGGAAGTTTTCAACTATAATCCGTCCAAATATTTTCTCAATCCATTTCTTTTTCTCTTCTTCTTCTGCGACGCCTATAATTCGAATTTTGGTGCATTTAATGTTGTCCCAGAAGTCTCTGAGCCTGTCCTCAGTTCTTTTTATTCTTTTTCCTTTATTCTGCTCTGCAGTAGTTATTTCCACTATTTTTTCTTCCAGGTCACTTATCCGTTCTTCTGCCTCAGTTATTCTGCTATTGATTCCTTCTAGAGAATTTTTAATTTGTTTTATTGTGTTGTTCATCATTGTTTGTTTGCTCGTTAGTTCTTCTAGGTTCTTGTTAAACGTTTCTTGTATCTTCTCCATTTTATTTCCAAGATTTTGGATCATCTTTACTATCATTACTCTGATTTCATTTTCAGGTAGAGTGCCTATTTCTTCTTCATTTGTTTGGTCTGGTGAGTTTTTACCTTTCTCCTTCATCTGCTATTTGTTTCTCTGTGTTCTCTTTTTACTTAACTTACTGTGTTTGGGGTCTCCTTTTCACAGGCTGCAGGTTTGTAGTTCCTGTTGTTTCTGGTGTCTGCCCCCAGTGGCTAAGGTTGGTTCAGTGGGTCCTGTAGGCTTCCTGGTGGTGGGGACTGCTGCCTGTGTTCTGGTGGATGAGGCTGGATCTTGTCTTTCTGGTGGGCAGGTCCACGTCTGGTGGTGTGTTTTGGGGTGTCTGTGGCCTTATTATGATTTTAGGCAGCCTCTCTGCTAATGGGTGGGGTTGTGTTCCTGTCCTGCTAGTTGTTTCGCATAGGGTTTCCAGCACTGTAGCTTGCTGGTCGTTGAGTGAAACTGGGTCTTGGTGTTGAGATGGAGATCTCTGGGAGAGTTTTGCCGTTTGATATTACGGGGAGCTGGGAGTTCTCTTGTGGACCAGTGCCCTGAAGTTGGCTCTCCCACCTCAGAGGCACAGCACTGACTCCTGGCTGGAGCACCAAGAGCCTTTCATCCACATGGCTAAATGGTAGGTACAGAAGCATAGAAATGAGTTTGTCACTGTAGGGCAGGCTGGAATACTTGAGAAATGCTTGGATAAACTAGCAGGTGGCCACTGGCCCCAGGAAGTTCCCCTTCGGCTCCCCACACCCCCGGCTCCGCTGCCCTTCCATGGTGGCGCATGGGGTGCACACCGAGCCCTGCTTCTGACACAGAGCGATCGCAGACTCGGGTAGCGCGGCGGCCTCAAAAGGCACGCCTGTCCCCGCCGCCACCACCAGGCAGCCCCGGTCCTCTGAGGGTCACCTGCACAGGCTCCACCTGGCACGGCGCATGGCACCTGCGGGCCCTCGGGCCCCACTGGCAGCAGGGCTGCTGGGATGAGGACGGGCTGTGAGTGGCAGAGAGGTTGTCGCGGTGCCTGGCCCCACGGAAATGAGTCTTTGTGCGCCCCTGTCTGGCACACCCTCCCATGGCACCCTGAATTGCTTTTAACAGGCAATTTTTAAATTCCTCTCCCTATTCCATCCCTTACCTGCTGCTGTCATGGGCATTGGAACCCCAAAGCAAGATGAGATTCAGAAAATAAAGTTACAGTTTTTAAACATGGATTTGTGACCTTAAAATATGAGTACTGTTATATGGTAATTAATTCTTTCAAGAAAACTGTCTTCTAGTTTTGTAGGGGAAAGACTATCAAGAATACTCATTATATTTACATCTTTAACTCTGTTCTGGGCAACAGGTTGAGGCTGCTTCAATCTGGCAATGTTCATAGTATTTTCTTTAAAACCCATGCCGAGGGTACTGTCAATGTAACCTAGTACATTTCTTTCCTCATATGACATTTGGTCTATAATTTGGTAGACAGCGTTTTCACATTCTTAAATGGGAAAATTTGTCTATGGTGTTTAAACCCGTAAATATCAGGGTACTTGTCCAAACTGTATTGTTTAGTTTTTGTTTACTAATAAATCTGATATTATATGTAATCTTTGCTATGAATAATAAAAAATCTTTAAAAAAATGTCAGAAGTTCAATCTGCATCACTTGTTTTGTGTTAGATGCATTCAAGACACTTTTCAAACCTTTATGGAGTATAGCAGAGGAACACAGTGCCCTGGTTCCATGGGCTTAAGATTACTGAGGAACAGGGTAATTGTATGTCCCAGCCTCCATCCTAGGTCTGTTTCTTGATGTCTATACACATGCTTTGTGACAACAGTGATGGTACTGGGGCCACATTTATTCAGACAAATATTGACATGCAATATTGACATTTAAATATATTAACATTTCCATTCTCAGCTGACTCATTTACTGGGAACAAGTTCACATGCCAATCCATAGTAGGCAGCTAATAAATATTTGTTGGATGAATAAATGAACATATGGGCTGATATGCATGAGATCTTAAAAAATGAAGTGTGGCATATTTTTTGCAATAAATCACGTTTCTTCTTGATGTTCATGGTATTGACTTTTCACTTATAACTGATATTCAGTATAACACATAATAACACATATAATAATAGATGTAATACATAATAACAATTGATGGAAACTGTAGTGAAGAAGGAGAAAGAAAAGGAGGGAATTTTTTAAAAAACAAATGGGAATAGTGCAAGAAGCATTGTGTGATATATTGAGTGGACCTATGAAGTGCTACTCACAGGATATCCCTTTTGTGCAGTTCAGAAAACTCACTGAAATTGGTGTTGACTAGTCTGAATTTCTTTAGAGGAGAAATTACCCACCAGAGATGTGGGGGACCTCTTGCTTCTTCAGTTTAATTGACGCTGAATGGCAGTGGTCCTCTCTGACACCAGAAGAGGAGGAAGTGGAGTGTTTTCTCACCTGGATTTGCATGACCTTGGACACCTCGTGGATGTCAGGTGGAGGCTCACTAGGCCTTGCTGACATTGGAGTGGGGGAGTGGTGGTGAAGCCCAGGGGTAAGTAGCTCTGCCTTGCACCACCTTGTTAAGTCTTTTAGTTATTGGCTGGAGGTGGTGGCTCAGCTCATCCCAGGACCCCTCTTACACCACCCTGATGGAGAATTAGATCATCGCCTGCTTCCACTGGGCAAAGAAATGAAGATCAACTCCCCTCCTTGGCCCCTTTGAAACTGCTAGGCAAGGGTTGTGTGGTTTTTCTGTTGGCGTTTGGTTGGAGTAGGTTAGGTATTACCAAAAAGGTTTTCTGGTATTAGGGTACACTTTCCTCAGTTCTTTGGCTAGGGGAAACAGATATGTCTTAGAGTTCCTTTTTGTATGTGCTTGTTGGCAATTCTGGATCAGAGATTTCTGTAGTCCCCTGTCTAGGATATATAGGGTGATAAGGAAACCCAGAGAATTCACCACCATGATGTTCCTCAAAGTCAAGGTTCCTTTCTTTCCACCTTTTGGAGCCTTCCTTTGCTTGCTTTTTGGCTTATGTAGGGTTTTTAAATTTAAGGAGGAGAGATTCATCTGAGTGGAAGCAGAAGTCTCAACTTTATTGTTTAAGCCTTTTTAATTGGCTATTCTGCTACTTATAACCCAGATAATATTAAATGATGGAATTCTAATGCTAACCAATAGCTACATGGCAAAGATGTGTGAGCTACATATGTTTTAAAGTTTCAGTAGTTAAAATAGGCACCTCATTGAAACTCTGATCCAGAATGAAATCATTGGAAGTATCAATTATGGAAGCATAACAGTATTTTAGAGGCAGGTCTCCTCATCATTTAACTAGGACATACTCTCCATTTTGCTTCCTTCTAGATGGGGTAGGTTTTGTTGTGATCTTTCTAAGGTCTCACTGGTATCAGTGTGTGTGTGTGTGTGTGTGTGTGTGTGTGTGTGCGTGTGTGTGCACGTGTGTTCCTTCTTTCCTTATTTGGGACCAGACTTATGCCTTGACACATGTAAATGGGGAGCACTTTTTTGTCCACCAGGATACTGACCTTCTCCTCAGACAGACCCTACCCTTGCTACTAACTTTTCTTTTTCTTGGCTGCCAAAATGATTACTTACTGATTCACTGTGGAGACATAAGATTCTCCAATCTCTGTAGATTGGCTTTTTAAAAACTGCCTTGCTACCAGAGGCTTTGTTTGTTACTAGGGCAATCACCATGGTGACAAAATAATGACAATATCTGTAATAAAGACTCTGATTCCATTTTTGATGCTTGACTTCTGACAGTGTTCAAGACCCACACCTCCCTACTTCCCTCTTGCCCCATATCTGGACAAGAAAGAGTGTGAACACTCACTTTTGCTGTGGGTGGGAAGTTCAAGCCACTCAAGGCCATCACACCTATGGGAACCATTAGTGGACCCTACCTTTTTAACCACAGTAAAAGCCAAAGTCAGTTACCCCTTTTTGCTACCTCAAGCTATTTTCAGACCTGCTTGACCTGGCTCTCCCCAGAAAGCCTCATTCTGTGAGTAATAAATATCTTAATACCTTCATGGTGCCTGTATGGTCTTATCAGTCTTGACATCTGAACCAAAGTTTGGCCACAACAGTATCCTTATCTTTGCAGCACAGATATCACAGTGATGAGATGTTAGGAGATCACTGAAGAATTTACCATGAGTTCCTATCAGGATATTTTTTCTTCAGAGGGAACAGTGGCAGGAGGTGCTAAGGGCTTGCTTACACTCAGTAGATGGAGATTCTAGACATCATATAGGCAGCTCTTTGAGGACAACGGCTGTGATTGTCTTGTTCATTGTGTATCCTTAGCATTTAACACAGTACCTGGCACATAATAAGATGCTCAGCAAGCTTTCTTGAGTGAATGAGTTAAGCCCTGTGTTCTTCTAGAGGGCTCTGGTCTCTAGAGAGGAGAAGGAAGTCCCCTGGGCAGTGTTCTGGTTTTGATGCATCCAGAGATATGCTCTAGAGCTGTAGACATGATTGATAACCAGCGTGGAAAAGACAGAGATGCACAGCTTGTGAATGTTTAATACTTTTGATTGAAAGGCATTGTGAATTGCTTGACTAAGCAGACATGCCTCTGAGCTTGCATAAACCAGAGTTACAATGGTTAAGAACTGTTTAAAAAGTAAGGCAGGTAGGTCTGAAATGACATCCTTAATAGGAAAAAGCAGGAGTTAACAGTATGAGATTGTGCATATTTATACAGTAATAAGTAGCTGTGTGAAGAGACTTATCAGGTGTTTGTACATAGAGCTATGTAATTAAGTAATGACTGACAGAAAAATGCCAACTGGAAATCTCTGCTTTGTAGTTCTGGTTTCAGTCTTCCTCAGGCTTTGGGTAATTTGCCCCTCCTTGAAAAATTATTCATGTCTCTAATGTATTCCAGGAATAGACAAAAGTAAATTGGTAGAATCTTTGCTCTGTAGGTGCTTATAGTTCAGTAGGGAAGATAGACAAATGGACAATTAAATGATTTTGATTGAGTGCTATAACCGTGTAGTATGTACAAAGATTAGTGGAGCCTGTGAGACAACTCATATGGGAATCTCAAAAAAAATTTCTCAAAGCATGAATAAGGTATGGAAGAGACTTCTGTAGTTCACCAAGTTAGTTCTTTGGTAGTCACCCAGTTAAACTGACTTTTTAGCTGTCTCTCACTGACTCACAGCCATATATAAATTAGAACATGGGATTAAGTTCTGGCCAGTTAGAAGTGGACAGGAAACAAATAGCTCCAAGGCCCTAGCCCAGAAGTTGAATAACTATGGCCTGGAGGCCAAATCTGGATGCTGCCTTTTTTTTTGTAAATAAAGTTGTATTAGAATACAGCCACATCGATTCATTTATATGTTGTCAGTGGTTACTTCAGTGCTATAATGGCAGAGTAGGGTACTTATAACTGAGACCGCATGGTTTTCAAAGCCCAAAATATTTACTATTTACTCTCTACTAACAGAGACAAATTTGCCAACACTGCCCTAGAAAATGGTGGAAACGTGATAGAAGGCTCAGGATAGAGACCCATCCAGAAAGCCTCTTAACCAAAAACAGATGTATTTTTTCACGTTAAACTCAGCAAAAAATCAAAAAACATAAAAACAAGCAAAAAAACTCCAAGCCGCTGATTATATATAGCAATTTAGAGAAGGAAATGTTAAAGATATCTTAATTTGGTTGGTGTATTAGATTCCTATTTTCTGCTGTAACAAATTATCACAAACTTAGTGGCTTAAAACAGCAGAAATTTATGTTCTTACAGTTCTGTAGGTCAGAAGTCTGACATGGGTCTCACTGGGATAAAATCAAGGTGTAAGCAGGGCTGTATTTCTTTACGGAGGCTCCAGGGGGGAATCCATTTCCTTGCCTCTTCCAAGGCAAGCTGTCATCTGTAGAGACATCTCGTAGATGTGTGAGATTGTGCTTTTTGACTCGTGGCCTCCTTCTTCCATCTTCAAACCTAGAAACGTCAGGTATAATCCTTACATTATATCACTGACCAACTCTTCTGCCTCCCTCTTCACTTTTAAGGATTCTTGTGATTGTATTGAGCCCACTTGGACAATTCATGATAATCTCTGTATTTTAAGATCAACTGATTAGCAAATTTAATTCCATCTGCAGCCTTAATTCCATGTAAGGTAACAGATTCCTGGGTTTCCAGGGATTGAGATGTAGGCATCTTTGGAGAGTCATTATTCTGCCTACTACAGTTAAGAGAGGAATTGTCATTTTTAAATCATTTGGAAATACCTCTGAGGGCTCTGTATACATGCATAACCCAGAAGAGAAAACGCCAATAATTTTTTGGTATGGGCTAGACACTCAATTTTCTATTTGTGTTTGGCTGTTTCCTTTTTAGAATATTGTTTATCTTCTTAATAAAAGGAAAGTGAGATTTCCTATTCCTTTAGATTTGTTGATTTTTGCCTAATTGTTTTGAAAAAGACCTTTGGAGAGAACCTAATATTGTAAGTGATAGATTCAGATTGTTCTAATATCATTGTCAGTAGGCTTGAACACAAACTCATTTCTATTTGGAAAAAATAAAGCTTTATTGCATGGACTTCATGTCCTTTCTGAAGTAGAAGAATTTGGTCACAGAAGCAGTAGAAAAATTAACTAGAATAATGTGTTGTTACTGTATAATGTGTAAAATATATTAGCGGAAGATTAATGTTCTTCTTTCTTTAAATAGTTAATGAAAAGATTAATTTTATTCTCTCACCAGAGAGTAAGATAAAATTTGAGGAAGCCTCCAAGTTTTGTGCATTTATCTTCTGAAACATTTTATAAAGCTTGGGAATCTCATGCTGTATTGGATTACTCAGCTATGGTTTAGCTCTTTGGCTAGGAGAAACTTTGATAATTAAGTAGATAATTGCTCTAATCTGGGTCTGGCCTTTATACCTACTTCTGGCTTCCACTGAAGATATTAGCTAATAGTCATACTACTTGTTCAGTAGATATTGTGTTGGGAAAAACAATTGTTTTCTTTCTCTTTAGCAAGATGTTTTAAAGTCATTGTTTTTCTGGAAATTGTATTTCTTTTATGGTGCCCTTGGTGATGGAATGCTTATGGCATGAAATCTGTAGGTGCTTTTCACCTCATGCAGTCCATCCATGCTGCTATTGCCCACCCTTCATTGCTTTATTTTATACATTGTTATTATTTTTTAAAAAATAGGGCTCACTTTTGTGTGCATGAAGGACACGGTTACTTTAAACGAGTGAAGCAAATATCATTGCAGCCTGGAAGAGGACTTTGATTCTTCAATTCCTGCACAACGAGTTCTGTGGCAGGTGGCTTAGGAATCCAAAGCATGTACAGAAACTGTGATGAGGCCTCCTATGCAACCTCTCCAGACCTGAAACAGCCCTTGCAAATGTTGATGGCTTGCAAATGCAACTGCCTAGGTTACATGCAAAATGAACATAATAAGTTTTTATTTCCCACGGTGATACACCAACAGCTACATTTGGTTTCTGATAGTTTGCAATTCAGTAAGAATAGCTTGGTTCAGTTTAGTTTATTGAAGACATAAAAATACTTGGCAGCCAGAGGCTGAAATTCGTGGTTCAAGAAAACAGGATTCCAAGAGGCAGCACAGGACCTGTACATGGAACATGGGTACATTCAGCCCTTAGCAACCATGATTTATTCATTTAGTGAAAAGCAGCATCCCATAAACATGATTTATGTAATTACCGAGGGGGGAATTTGATCTCTAGTTATATAGGATGTTACCTCAGGATTTTGTTGTGTACATCTTACCTTTTCAATAGTGTTCCTTTTGGCTGAAAATATTTCAGCTTCTCACCTTTCTCAGGAGAAAACTCTTCATTTTTATCCTTTGGAAAAAAAGAAGAACTAGAAAAACAAGTTCCTTTACTCACTAACTGGCTTGAGATCTTAAGCATTACAGATGTCTGCAGTGAAAATGAAGGATTTCCTGAATTCAGCTGAATATCTTAAAACAAGCAGAACTATTTGGGAATAATTTTTAATAGAAAAATATTTTCTAGAAGTAAAAATTGAAAACTTCAGATTGGAAAATATTCATTAAACATGGGAGTTCATCATTAGGCATCAGAAATATTAGATAATGTAGGTAATAAAATCCACTCTGTTTTTATTCATCTTCCACGTTAATGAAGTAAAATAACTCAGGATTTGGACTGAGAAAATCTAGGCACCATGAGCACTATATCCCAACACAGCCATGCCACACACTTGACTGGTTGTGTTTTGGTTTCTTTGTCAACCAAATAAGCAGGCATGTTAACATCTGTCTTGCCTGCTGCCTCACAGGTATATTGTAAAGATCAAATAGGATGATGCCTGCAGAAGTGGTAGGTCTCCTTTTGTGGACTCTTTATTATTATGTAAAAAGTATGTCAGTGGCTACCATAAGATATGCTCTTTGAGGTGTTCCTTCATTGGTAATGTTGGAATCACACAATTCCACACACTTTTCCTGCCAGCCTTCTTTATTGCTAATGAAGCAGGTTGTAAGTAGTGGTAAGCTGGGGATAAAGGTTTTCTGTCATCATAGCCGTGAGAGGTAGTGTGAAGGTGGTGAACAGAATCCTGGTTTAAGATGGAGGTCTTTTAGTGTGAAATCATAGATAACCAGTTAGAATTCTTTAAACCTCAGTTATCTCATGTATAAAATATATGAATAAAACCTACTGAAATTGTGTCACAAGATTGTCTTCATCAAAAGAAGCAAGCATATGGAAACTCTTTGGAAACTTAAAACCTACAGGTGGAAATTATTATCATTACTCTTTTATTTGGACATTGTAAACTTTAGCATTGATAAATGAAGCTACATGAAATAAAATTATTTCTTGGTAAAAACTTAATGCTATAATAGTGAAGGAGGCAATACCTTCTGTTTGTTTTCTGTGAGAAATAGCCCTCATGTAATTGCAGTAAATAAAGTCTGTTATGCCTTTATAAATCTTTATTTAGTCAGAATGATGATTATTTCATATACTGACTTTTTGTTTTGAAAATGATGAGTCTTCTTTGTGAATAAAAACTTTAGGAGATTACAAGCCAACAACTGAATCACCACTTTTAAGACAGCTGAAACAAAATGTTTTTACAACACAGGTGTTTATTTAAGAAACTCCACGTGTGAAAATCAATAATTTCAAAATAGACTAGTTGGGGTAGGGGATGGTGGGGTAATGACTTTTATAAAATTATTCATTGCTTATTAAGATCTTTAAAGGATTTTTAACAGTAGCTATATTATCTGATGAATTATGAAATAAGTACATTGGTATAATATGAAGTTAAGAACTAAGGGCTATAGGAAAATCTAAGGGAAAAGAAGTGACTTTTTTATTTTAGTAAAATGAAAAGCTTTTATGTAATGTGACATCATTTAAATCTACTAGGTATATTGAAATATTAAATATTGAATCAATGCATGTTATATATTTTTCTATATTTTTATTGTGATAAAATATACATAACATAACATTATCAGTAATGGGATAAATCAAAATCAAGTGCCACCTGATAGGATACAATGAGAGGAACACCTCACTTCTGTGATATTCTTGGCAAAGGTGTATTATTGGTATCAAATTATAAGGAAAAATCAGGCAAATCCAAATTAAAGAACAGCCCATGAAAACAACAGCCTGGGATTTCTAAAGTGTCATTGTCATAAAAATCAAGGAAAGGTGGAGAAACTGTTCCAGACTGATAGACTCTGAAATGACACTGCAAGTAGATACAACATAGGATTGATGTAGATCCTTTTGTTATAAAGTACACCATTGACACAATTGGTGAAACTTGAATAGTTTCTGACAATTAGATGTTAGTATCAGATCAATCAACTTCTTGAATTTTGGTAATTGTATGGTAGTTGTGAAAGTGACAGTCCTCGTTTGTAGGAAGTACACACTGTTTTGGGGCTGATGTGGCATCAGGTTTCCAACTTAGTCTCAATTCGTTGAAGCAAAGAAGTTCTTCATACTGTTCTGGGAAATTTTCTATAAATTTGAGATTGAAATAAAAACAATTAAAAAAGAATAAAAGAAAAAACTCCTTTGTTACTTTTCCTCCTTTTATGGTTATGAAAAAAATGTGTGATGTTTTGAGTCAGTTGGTTAAAAATGACAATTCCCTTAAATCATTTGCCCTCACAGATTAAATGCCATTTCTCCCTTCTTCACCAACAGTATACATTTTTAGATTGTTTCGATTTTCTTTATGTCTTTAACTTCAGGTCTCTAGCAGTTTCTGTGACTCTTCTGAGCTTTATTTGTCAGAATTATGTATTGCAGCAATTTCAATTATGCATGTGAGATGATTAGTATCTTCGGGTGTGTTTTCAAATACCTAGGTGTTGGAACAGTGTAGATGATTTTTAATTTTGTAAGAAATGATGTTATTCACTTTGAATCAGTAATAATAACTTCTTTTTATAATATTTACTAGCCAAAATATTAGAGCTATGAGACAATATATGCTATATTAGTTCCTTGGGTTAGGATCTAAATATCCAAGTATTTAAAGATTTGAAGTTTATTTAAAAAGAAAAAAAGTCCAAGTATACATATGGTGCATACATGATTTATTCATAAGTTCTAAATAATATGAACTCCAAATGAATATGTAATAATTAATTTTTTAACAGATTACTTTAGAATGAGTATTTCAGTAATTAATAGGCTTTAATTTTTACAATTTGTTTACAAAAAACTGAGCATAGTATTCCCTTAACTCCCTCTTCCCCCAGCTTACAGATTCCCCTATTATTAACATCTTGCATTACTGTGTTACATTTATTACAATTGATGAACCAATATTGATTGGTTTACACTAGGAGTCAGTTTTTGTGATGCACAGGTCTATAGATTTTGACAAATGTATGATTTCGTATATTTGCTGTTAGAGTATCATACAGTTTTGCTGTCCTAAAACTCTCCTGTGTTCCACCTATGCATCCCTGTGTACCCTACCTCCTTCCATCCTGCTGAGCCCCTGCCCCTGCTCATATTTTTACTGTCTCTATAGTTTTGCCCTTTCAGAATGTCTTAGTTGAAATTATATAATAGGTAGCCTTTTAGACCAGCTTCTTTAACTCAGCAATATATATTTATGGTTCTTTCGTGTGTTTTTGGTGTCCTAGAAACTAATTTCTTTTCTTCACTGAATATTTCATTGTATGACTGTACCACAATTTGTTTATCCATTCACCTATTGAAGGACATCTTGGTTGCTTACAGTCATTTGCAATTTTGAAAAACCTGCTCTATACATTTGTGTGCATGTTTTTGGGTTATCATACGTTTTCAACTCACTTGGTTAAATACCGAGGAACACGGTGTGTGGATAATATGGCAAGACTGTGCTTCACATTGTAAGAAACTGCCAAACTGCCTTCCAAGTTGGATGTAATATTTTGCATTTGTATCATCAAAGAATGAGAGTTGTTTTTGTTTCACAATCTAGTCAGCGTTTGATATAGTCAGTTTTATGGATTTTAGCCATTCTAACAGTCATGTAGTGGTATAGCATTCAGTTTCTTTTTTTTTTTTTTTATTGGAGTATAGTTGATTTACAATGTTGTGTTAGTTTCGGGTGTACAGCAAAATGATTTAGTTCTACATATACATATATTCACTTTTTCAGATTCTTTTCTCATATAGGTTATCACAGAATATTGGTTATCTCATTTAGTTATTTTTTAAAATAAATTTATTTATTTATATTTTTGGCTGTGTTGGGTCTTCATTGCTGCGAGTGGGGGCTACTCTTTGTTGCAGTGCACAGGCTTCTCACTGAGGTGGCTTCTCTTGTTGCGGAGCACGGGCTCTAGGCACATGGGCTTCAGTTGTTGTGGCACGTGGGCTCAGTAGTTGTGGCTTGCAGGCTCTAGAGTGCAGGCTCAGTAGTTGTGGTGCACAGGCTTAGTTGCTCCGTGGCATATGGGATCTTCCTATACCAGGGCTCGAACCTGCATTGGCAGGCGGATTCTCAACCACTGCGCCACAAGGGAAGTCCCCTCATTTAGTTTTAATTTGTATTTCCCTAATAATTCATGAGGGCGAGCATCTTTGCCATCTGTATAATTTGTATATGTGTATCTTCTTTGGTTAGATGTCTGTTCAGATCACGAGCTATTGTTTGTTTTTCTGTTTTTTAAAACATCTTTATTGGAGTATAATTGCTTTACAATGGTTTGTTAGTTTCTGCTTTATAACAAAGTGAATCAGTTATACATATACCGAGCTATTGTTTTTACTTAAGTTTTTTGTTTTCTTATTGAGGAGCTCCTTGTACATTTTTTCTTTTTTTGTGATACGCGGGCCTCTGACTGCCGTGGCCTCTCGTTGTGGAGCACAGGGTCCAGACGCGCAGGCCCAGTGGCCGTGGCCCACGGGCCCAGCCGCTCCGCGGCACGCGGGATCCTCCCAGACCGGGGCACGAACCCGTGTCGCCTGCACCGGCAGGCGGACTCTCAACCATTGCGCCACAAGGGAAGCCCTCCTTGTACATTTTTGATATCAATTCTTGATCATTTATATGCTTGCAAACATTTTCTCGTATTTTTTTTCTTGTCTTTTCATCCTCTCCAGTGTGTTTGAAGTTTTTAATTTGAATAAAGTCCAAACTCTCAATTTTTTCTTTCATGGGCTGTGATTTTGGTGTTGTATCTAAAAAGTCATTGCCATACAAACAAACTTATTTACAAAATAGAAACGGACTCACAGACTTAGAGAACGAACTTATGGTTACCAGGAGGAAAGGGGGAGGGGTAGGGAGAGATTGGGAGTTTGGGATTGTACACACAATTGTACAATTGTACACACATGTACACACGTGTACACACTGCTATATTTAAAATAGATAACCAACAAGGACTTACTGTATAGCACAGTGAACTCTGCTCAACACTCTGTAGTAACCTAAATTGGAAAAGAGTTTGAAAAAGAACAGATACGTGTATGTGTAAAAAATAAAAATAAAAAAAAACATGGTGTCTGGGGGAAAAAAAAGTCATCACCAAACAAAGGTCACCTAGATTTTCTGCTGTTATCTTTTAGGAGTCTATAGTTTTGCATTTTATATTTAGGTCTGTGATTCATTTTGAGTTAATGTTTGTGGAAGGCAGATATTATATGTCTAGATTGTTTTTTGCATGTGGATTCTGTTTCAGCACCGTTTGTTGAAAGACTATCCTTTCTCCTGTAAACTGTATTACCTTTGCTCCTTTGTCAAAGGTCAGTTGACTATATTTATGTGGTTCTATTTCTGGGATGTTTTCTGTTCCATTGATCTATTTGTCTGTTCTTTCACAAATACCACATTGTCTTGATTACCATATAGAGAGTCTTGAAGCTAGGTAGTGTCAGTGCTCCAACTATGTTCTTTTCAGTGTTATGTTGGCCATTATAAGTCTTTGCCTTTCCACATAAACTTTAGAATTAATTTGTAGACATTCACAAAATAACTTGCTGGAATTTTGACTGGAATTACATTGAGTCTATAGATAAAGTTGGGAAGAGTTGATATTCTTATAATGTTGAGTCTTCCTATCCATGAACATGAAATATTTCTCCATTTATTTAATGTCTTTCATCAGAGTTTTATAATTTCAGAGTTTTATAATTTTCCTATATACATCTTGTACATATTTTGATAGAATTATGCCTACATATTTCATTTTTTGGGTGCTAATGTAAATGGTGTGTTTTGCAGTTTAAAATTCCACTTGTTTATTGCTGATATATAGGAAAGTAATTGGTTTTAAATATTAAACTTGTACCTTGAAAACTTGCTTTAATCACTCATTAGTTTCAGGAGTTTTTCTGTTGACTCTTTTTTTTTTGCGGTACGCGGGCCTCTCACTGTTGTGGCCTCTCCCATTGCAGAGCACAGGCTCCGGACGCGCAGGCTCAGTGGCCATGGCTCACGGGCCCAGCCGCTCCGCGGCATGTGGGATCTTCCTGGACGGGGGCACGAACCCGTGTCCCCTGCATTGTCAGGCAGACTCTCAACCACTGCGCCACCAGAGAAGCCATGTTGGCTCTTTTTAAATTTTATACATAGGCAACCATGTCATTTGTGAACAAAGATAATTTTGTTTTTTCCTTCCAATCTATATACTTTCACTTCTCTTTCTTGTCTTATTGCATTATCTAGAATTCCTAGTATGACTAAAGTTTTTATGCTTTTCTTTTACCTTCAGCAGAGACTTTTTGCTTGGGCTAAACCTGATCCTTAGCCCACTTTCCGAATTGGTAAATGCTCCTGGTGATTGTAAGCTCATCTAAGAAGTGTTCTCTCTTCTCTAGAATTTTAGTTTATTAGATTTTTCTAGTTGTCTTTGAAGGAGCATTAGCATGCTGTCTGTGTTTCCAATTTTTGGGCAGTAGTTTGCCCTATGATCTTCCATCAGGGAGATGCCTCACTTTCCTCTGCTAGGCATTTAGGACTTAGGAGTTGATCACTTCAAGCCCATCAAGGACTGAACTGGAGTTAAGAGGGATTATAGTTTTCATAAGGATTAGTCTACTTTTGTTTCTCTCATGTTCTTTTAGGAACATTCTAGGCTTTTGATTAAATGTTTTTAAAGTGTTTGTGTCTATGTTCTTCAAAGCATTTAGGAGATTCGACTCTGTATTTTTGATTTTCCTAGGCCAGAGGTCCAGAGTCCAGCCCCATGTAGCTTCAGAATATGGCAAATATCTTGATGGGGAGACTGGCATGTGAATGAGGAAGGCCCTCTTTCCAAAATATTCTTTATCTGTACTGTGAGACTACAGGAGATTTACTATTACCTTTATAAGCTTTCGTTCTGACTTCTTAGCCTCTGACACAGCTCCAAAACTCAACAAATGCTCTTTGAAAGAAACATACAGTGGATTTGAGGCCCCTCAAGTTTGGAATTTATTATTCCAGCTCCACATGGCTACTAAGGTCTTTATAGTTTTCTTTTACCTCCAGAAGAGACTTTTTCTTGGGCTAAACCTGATCCTCAGCCCAGGTGGGTGGGTGACTGTAAGCTCATCTAAGAAATGTTCTCTCTTCTCTAGAATTCTAGTTTATTAGATTTTTCTAGTTGTCTTTGCAGGGACATTAGCATGCTCTGAGTTATTACATTCACTTAAGATGTGGAAATATCTAACCTCCAGCATCTGGATTGTGGGACATATTGACCAAGGTAAAATGTGTTCTTATTGAACAATAGTATTTTCTTTCCAGTTTCTGTTTTTAGGAATTGTAGTCTCTGAGTCATGGTGATTAGAGGTACTAATGAGGCAAATAGGAAAATGACACCCCTACTAAAGTTCCATACAGTAGGGAGATGGTTGTTAAGCTTCATAATTGGTACAGATTTTGTTTTTATAAACAAGGCTATAGAAAATGCAGTATAATGGAAAAATCTTATTGTAAAGTGGGCAGAGTGCACTGTTTCCAACCTCGTAACATTAGCCATTGACTCTATTTTCAAGCAAGTTCCATAAACCTAGAAGTTAAAAGGAACTACTACTACTACATTGGCAAAAATTCAGTCATGAGCAAAAGGTTTTTTTTATTTTTTCGGGAGGGGGTGTGCAGACGGGGTGGGTTTTCCTTTAACAATGTGTCAAGATCTGCTAGCCAGGCAGAGCAAGAACACCATGTTTTTCTTATTCTTTTTTCTGCTGTATTCTCATTTTCTAGCACAGTTCTTGGTATAAGGTAGGTGCTTAATAAATATTTATTAAATGAATAAATGAAAGCTAAATAAATTACAGTGTTAGTGATAGAAATAAGAAAAGTTGAATGCGGTGTAAGAGTGGTGATCTGGTTTTGGGGAGTAGGATGAACCACTTTACTTGTTAGATGAGATCCCATACAGGTTGATGGTGTTTGGAAGTTATCACCTTTTCATTGAATTTACATCTTTTAACTCCTTATCTTAAGGGATAAATTTAATTTTTTTTCTCCTCTGTGTTATTGGTAAGACTAATATTTGTTGTTCCACATGGCTTCATAGCATAATGCAGATTTTAATATTCTGTCCTCTGAGTTCAGAGGTATCCTAATATGGTTTAGTTTAAAGTAAGTCATTGTCAAATTAGCAGTCATTCTCCTACATATCTTGGTTCTAAAGCTCTTATAGAGAATAATGGGAAGGGACTGAATGCAGATGTATGGGATTATATATTCTACTATAAATAGTTTCAACTAAGAGCATATATGCATCTTACAGATGATTGGGTACTGTCATCTATTGGAAAAAAATTTCCCAAGTGTATGAAGGTAGCAACGAAGAATGACCCATAGCTGTTTCCATGCTGGCTCTTTAAATGGGATGTTTTTTAGATAATGACAATAGCTGTTAGTTGGTAAGAGATTTATTCTGTTCCTTTTGCCTCTTAGTTTTCCAAAGAGCATGGTTGCTTCATTCTCACTGATATTATATTCCTCACTGCTTCTCACCAGGGACTATCTGTCTGCTGCTGCTGTGCATTCAGCTTTTTTAATGGGGACACTTGCTAAACATTATTGCTTACGTTTTCTACTTGGGGTTATGGCACACTGCCTCATACTCTGCTCTAATGTGTTTTTGACCTATGTTTCTCATTCCTTTCTGGTGTGCATTTTGTAGGATTGCAGTTTATTTGATTGTACACATCAATGTTCTCTGTATTTTCAGAGCGTTTCTGAAGAGATACGTAGGAAACTTCTTGTACTGGAGTTATGAATTTGAAATGTTCATAATATGTTAGTATACTAATGTTAAATATTAGTATGAACTTCAAAATGATGCCTGTACAATTATCTGCCACAAGAGGAGGCTTACAGATATTATTGCCCAAGGTGAAACCTTAAAAGCCAGGGTCTCCAAAAAGGTATTTTTGACTGAAGAAAATCATCAGAGAAGAGGAATGAAAGGGTATTTTAATCATTCTCATCATCGAAATTAGTGAAGAGGCAAGTGTAGTCAGATAGTAGCAGCTGACTCACTATTACAATCAGGGTTTAGTGCATGAAACGTAAGTCACTCCAATTTCACATAGAAAGAGATTCAATACTGGGATTTAAGTGTGTAAAAGGACTTAGAAGAGCAGATCATTATAGCTGTGAACAAAATACACAGAGTTCTGTTAGCCACTGTTGCTTCTGTGATTACTGTTCTCACAACTGCCTTCACACTTACCAAACTGGTGACTGGACACTCAGGCACTTATTCCAGTCACCAGAACTGTCTTAACCATCATGTCACCATGACCTGGCTTGCCAGTAACAATAGTTTTTGTTTTTCAAATCTCATCTGAGAGTATCCAAGTAGTGAAACCTAATTTACATCCAGATCCTTAGCTGCAAGGGAGCCTGGGCATGGTAGTTTATAGGTCTTTAGGTTTTTCCTAAGATAAGAAATGAAGAACTAATTTAAGAGAATAATTTGCAGTATCTACAAGACTATTATGCTTGAGCAACGTATATCTGCAAATACTTAAATATTTAAGTTGACTACAATCAGATTCATCCAGAGATGCAGTAGGTGTGCAATACCTAAGTTATTTGCAAGCACAAAGATGCAGTCTAACTTCTTGAAGCAAAATCTAAGCCCGTACTCCTTGTGTTCCTATTATCACGCATATGTCCTACTTATCACGCATACCTCTCCTCAACCTCCCTGCAGGTGTCCCTCAAGTACAGTGTTGTAGTCTAGGAGTCTGCCATCTCTTTTTGCAAAGGACCAGAAAGTATTTTAGCCCTTACGGGCCACATATGGTCTCCTTGTCCTCTCTTTTTTGTTTTCTTTTTATAACCCTTTAAAAATGAAGCAGACATTTTTAGCTTGAGGGCTACACAAAAAGAGCCCACGGTGAGTAATTTGCTAACCCTGATCCAGACCATGTATTGCTCTACCTTTTATCTGTAGTTACTTCATTTGCTTAAGTCTTTTCTCATCGTCATACCCTTGTTACGAGGAGGTGGCACTGTTACCAGGACAACGAAGAATTAGGCCTGTATGGTTTATTGCAAGATAAATTCTCTGTTCCACTGTCAATTTCCTACTTCATTCCTTGCTTAACTCACACAGAGTCACAAGAAAGTAAATATTTCTGCAGTCTTCCTGTCCTTAACTGTTTGTTCCTCCAGAGTGACATAGACTTGTAAATGTTCACTGGCTTAATAGACTCCATTTCTACAAACTAATCCTGATACATTCGTCTCTTTTAATACAATTTTTTTCTGATATTACACAACAATCTGTCCCCCAAATAACCAGTAATAAAAAGCATCATGTGTTGAGGTGAGATTATTACTATAGCTAATGAAATATCTGAATACTGTTAATTTGAAAGTGGCTATGTCAAAAAAGAGAAAATACACATTTATTTTTCCTGAAAATTTGCAAAATAAAATATAATGCAACAAACTATCTGGGTTGTGGTTTATCTCCTCTGTTGAAACACTATTGTCCATGTTATATAGTTACTGGGAAAACAGAATGATGTCCGTACAGTTTAGACACAAATCAGTTATTGAGGCATAAGAGACTGAAAACATCATCTGAATTCCTGAAAATGACAGAATAATCAATACTCTTAAACTCTCATTTCTTGGAATACCACGCACTTACATGTTTAAACTGACATCTTGAAAAGTTTTATAAAGATAAATTTAAACTCACAGTATGATGAATAATCTTTAGGTTTAATGAGGCCTCAAGACATAGACCAGCAGAAAGCATGTCATCTTACCTAGTTCAAGAAGTTATTCTTTCTTTTTCTAACATAATCAGAAAAAAGTTATTATCTTTATTCTCAGGCAACCTGCAAACTCTGCTCTCCCATCAGATTTTCAAAGCTGCAGAAACTTGGGGGGTATTCGATTTACACCTGGGGTCATGGTACATCCTATGAAAGGAAACTTCATTGACTCTAAACACTTCAGGAAGACACACATCTCTACTCTGTATCTTAGGTTTGGAATAATTTTTCCTCTTAAAAGTAACACACTAAACCAATTTGCTTTCCTAAATTGAATTAACCTAATAGTATTCAAAAACTGACAGACATAATCTGCTTGTTTTAAGACAGAAATGGATTAGTCAACAGAATCGTATCTCTAGTCAGGTCCAAATCAAGTTATAAATTCTAACCAAATAGTGAGTTCTGGAATAAGGCATATTATTAGTATGCATAGTCATACTGCTCTCAACTGTAAGCAACATAGGCCTTTTCAGGAGGGAGATATAAAAATTTACAGTCGAAGAATGTCTTTTTATATTGTGGTAAAGAGATTGTTTTTCTTTGACATCCGTGGCTCTCTCAAGTCTTAGCAGCCCATTTTGTTACATTTCTAGTAGTAACAGGAAGGAATAGCTCTCTTCATTTTTCTGTGCCATCTTTTAGGCATGTTATTGTTTAATGCTATTTTTTTTTTTTGCCGGCCTACTGCTTATTAGAATGTGTACCAAAGCAAAAGAGAGAAAACTCAAATGCATTAGGTGCTCTTTTTTTTTAAACAGCCTTTGTATTGAAATATACAACAAATGCTTTTTATTACCTTCTTTATAAAGTTATTTTTTTTAAAGAAATAGGGTTTGTTAATACTGACATAAATGAAGATATAAGAATTACCTATAAATTTTATTTATATGAACTATTTATAAATACAGAAAATTAGAAGTCAAACACATTTTCATTTGCTAATGTTAACTATCATTGTGAGACATTATCTTATAAAATCCATTGAGTTATCTATCTCTTTATATTCTTGGAGCACCACCCATTTGACATAAAATTTAGAATTCAATTAAAATATCACTTGTTAAATAAATACTGTTGGAGACTGACCTAGCTGGTCTCCACAGATGGCCCACCCTTGAGCCATGCCTCCCAGTGTGTACATTCTTGAGCAGTCCCCTCTCCTTGAATCTGGGATGGCCCTGTGACTAGTTTTTAACCAGTGGAATGTGGTGAAAGTGATGCTGCCTGACTTCTGAGGCAAGGTCATAAGATGTCTTGCATTCACCTAGGTCTCTTGGAAACAAGTGCTCTGGGAGAAGCCGACTGCCACCATGCTATAAGCAAGCTCTCAAGGTATCCAGAAGTGAGGCCACATGGAGAAATGGAGATGTATGGATACTCCTCAGCTATTCCACTCAGCCCATCTGAGGTAAAGATGTGTGAGTGAAGATGTTGTCTAGGCCAGTTAAGCCTTCAGATAGCTCCATCCCAGCTCCAGCATGTTGTTTAACTGAATCCAATGAGAGACTCGAAGTGAGAACCACCCTGTTGAACCCAGAATACACAGAACTATGAGAGAGAATACTAGAGTGTTGGTTTAAGCCACTGAGTTTTGGGATATTTTGTTACACGGCAGCAGGTAACCAAAACACAGATATAGGCTATTTGCTTTTTGGTTTCATTTTTAGTCATAACATTCCGTTGCTTCTAGATAAAATCTGCATTTGAAATTTTGGGCATTTATCGATATTCCTGCCGTTTTTGTTTTGTATATAAAATTCTCAGCTCAGAAAGTGCATGTGTGTGTGTGTGTTTCACTCTGTGATATAAATGGGTCTTGAAGAGCAACTAAATAGACTTTCTAAGAGAGGGGAAACTGCTTCTGAACGTTTTAAGTAAATACTTTGATCTGCAACAACTCTGCTATACATTTGGTAATTTAATATAATTTTGAGACTGCATGTACTGAAACATCTAAAGGTAATAAAGCTAGGCTATTGAAGAGAAAAAGAGGAACAAAGGAAAGAGAACTAGAAATAGACTCCCTAAAAAATACTTAGCAAAGAGAGAGTTGGTGAGAGGGATATTGCTCTAGGACTAATATTTCTATAGGCAACTGATGCTTAATGTCACTTCTCAATAAGCAGATATTTTAGGGCAATTAACAATCTAATTTATGGGAAGAATGTGAAGTTCCTGTGAGTCTGTAAGCCTGACAGATGTGTAGTATGATAGCATGAAGAGGGTTCTCTCTTTAAATTCAGAGAACTGGAAAAAACCAAACATTTAGTGTTAACCTCCTAAGTACTTGATGTTCATTTAGGATCTTACCAGGCACGATGCTCCAGCCTTTGAACTGGGTGTATTAACTTGCTAAACTAAGAGTCTAAATTGGAAATAAGCTGTACTTGTGTCAGATATAATTTATGTAGTTTAGACATTGTAAAGAATTGAATGTAATGACTACTAAATATCAGAGTCCATATATGGTGAGTAGCCAAAATTTCTTGGTTCTTTAAGGAGAAGGTATAGGTCTTCAAATTAAATGATACAGTAGAGCATGGTATACAAATTAAATGATACAGTAGAGCATTAGTGTTCTCACTGCAAAGCCATTCCTTAAAAAAAGTTCCAGATATCCTAACTGTTAAGCATTAGGTAGGTGTATGGGGCATAGAGCAACCTAATTTTCCTGCGGTATGTAGCAAAAGTGGCATCAGAGAAGTTGAGAATTGAGCTTAGTCCTCTAGAGTAAGTAGATTACAAGGATGACAAAAGAGTATGTGTGTAAAGTAAGGGGTGGAGAATGCATTTCAAGCAGAGGGACAAGGCCTAAGTATCTCTCTTACGTGTTGCCATATATTTTATCTGAACATCTAATACAGTACTTATAATACAGTGATGTAAAATCAGTTTCTTATTGCCAACTTCTTTCCTTCCTTGTAAGCTTGGAAGGTAGATACAACATTTATGTTTGGGTCCCTATACTTAATACAGTCTCTGGCATATAGCAGGAGGTTCCCAATAATTACAATAAATAAATGAAGAAATTAGCAAGTGTGGAAATCCCTACCTTATAACACTTATTATAACTGTCTGATTTAGATATTTATATGTATTTTAGAGTTCCCCATTAAACTGTAAGATCTTTTAGGGAAGGGACCTTGACTTAATTTTCTTCCTTAAATGGTACTGGACATATAGTTGTAATCCTATAAATGTTGGTTGAAAGGGAAGTAAACTATAGTTTTTTACTTTTTTAAATCAACCAGGGCCTAATTTAAGCCTATAAACTTAAATAAAGTACTGAAATATTACAATAAATGATCTTGAAGCCAGCACGATTCTACATTACAAATATGAGGTTGTCATATTTCTGACTCTTTGGTTGCCTAGAAACAAAGATGTAAAGTTATATGAGGCTGTAAGAGCTTGTACCAATAAGATCATCTATGCAAAGTTCAGCCTAACTCTCTGGATTTGGAAGGCATCGGTTCTAAAGAGCTTCAGATGACAATGTGGTCTTGATAATTTCACGTTTGCAAAGTTTCATTGTAGTACCAGCATGTGCACTTAGCCTAAAGGAAATAATTCTTCATGTAAAGTAACCACGCAAGACCAATGATACAACTGCTTTGTATTTACTGATATATCATAAATATTTTCAGACTTTAAACAATGACATTAGACATTAGAATATAGAGGAAAGGGAAAAGAATAGGGAAAAGTTGATTACTTGATAAACCACTATCATCAAAATATGGAATTAAGATAATTTTGACCTCTTGACACGTGGGTGAGTAGAGGTGCTGTGGTAATGCTGGGTAGTAGGGTATTAAATTTCTACTTGGAGGTGCCTTTTTCCCCCTGCTCTAGTCTTTGTGAGCAGAGAGAGATGCAGTATGACATTACAAGGGTAATGGGCTGGGAGTCAGGAGTCCTAGGCTATATTTCTGGCCTCAGGCATTTACACACATAAGTAAAGATAATTCTGTCCCATGGAAAGAAAGGCAATGCTGCTGATTTGATCTTGTGTTTTGTAACTGCAGGAGGAGAGGTGGCTAAAAGAGAAAAGAAGGTTAAAGAAAGAGAAAAGAGGGTTAAAAGCAGTTTCTGAAATAAGAACAGGAAAACTGGAGGATCTGCTCTGGGGAAATCAATGAACATTTAGCAACTGTTTTGGACACAGCTGGGAGCAGCTTCCCAGCTGGAGTCTGTTTTCTTCAAGGGCAGTTTCTCATGTGTCAACTCATTTTAACATTCACAACAGCACCTGAGGTAGTCGGGCTACATGGTATACTACTAGTGAACAACTTGAATTTCAGAGAGATTAAGTGATGATGTAACATAGTCACCCAAAGGGTTGGCTTATAAACCAGGTTTCTTGACATCAATCCTAGTGATATTTCCATTGTAACATCTGGCTGTATTTGTTAACAGTGGAGATCTTAATTATAATTCAATAGGACAAGTCTAAGGCTGAAGATGGTCATTTGGAACTTAACAGGAACGGTGTGGTATGCACCTTTTTGTATATATTCCACCATATCATAAGAACCTGGAGGACACTATTTTGTAGTTCTCAGCATTTAGTAGGTGTCTAGTAGAAATTTATTAATTACTTTATATAGGCACATATGCTATGTACAATCATGGAGTTTTTGGGGGTTTTTTGTTTTTTTTATTTTTGCGGTACGTGGGCCTCTCACTGTTGTGGCCTCTCCCGTTGCGGAGCACAGACTCCGGACACGCAGGCCCAGCGGCCATGGCTCACGGGCCCAGCCGCTCCGCGGCATGTGGGATCTTCCCGAACTGGGGCACGAACCCGCGTCCCCTGCATCGGCAGGCGGACTCTCAACCACTGTGCCACCAGGGAAGCCCAATCATGGAGTTTAAAAAATAGCTAACAACGGTTATTACAGAAACATTTATGACATCACTGGTAGGCAGGGGCTAATCGTTTGTACTTTTTTGATGAAGAGCTCCTTGAATGATTGTCTTAGTTATTTCACAAATATATATCAGGATGGTCCACGCTTAGCTTGCCTTGGCTGTGTTTTATAAAGCCTAGATAATAAACAAATTTTGAGACTCTTTTTATTGTCTTCTGAAATTCTGCTTTTGGGGTTAATATAAATGAGTAGACCTCAGGTTCTAGTTTTATATTATCAACACCAGGGGAAGGGACTTTGGAAGGAAGCTGTCGTTAATTTAGATTTCTGCTGCCAGAAACTATATTGAGCCTTTTAAATATTCAGTCTCATTTAATTCTCACAACAGTGCTATATGTCATAGATAGTATTACCCACCTTTCAAACCAGGATGTTCAGAGAAGTGAAGTTATCCTAAGTCACACAGCTAGTTAGTTCTGGGAGTGCTATGGGTTTGACTGAGTCTTTTTGATTCCACAACCTTTGTGTGTGTGTGTGTGTGTGTGTGTGTAATTCTAGACGAATACAGAGAATGGTAAATCTGTATATTTATCATTGAGATTTAATGAGTATTAACATTTGTTCTTTTTCTTCTTTAGAACTTTCACTTCATTTTTAAAGGTTTTTTTTTAAAGAAAGCCCTTTTGTTGGCACTATCCTTATTGATAAATAACATACTACAATCTTATTCTGATTACCTTTTTTCAAATTGAAGTATAATTGACTTACAATATTAGTTTCAGGTGTATAACATAGTAATTCAATATTTTATAGATTATACTCCATACAAATTTATTATAAAATATTGACTATACTCTGTGTCCTGTGTACATTACATCCTAGTAAATTATTTATTTTGTACCTAGCAGTTTGTACCTCTTAATCCCCTTCACTTATTTTGGCCCTCCCCCCAGTCCTCTTCCCTCTGGAAAGCACTAATTTGTTCTCTGTTATCTGTGAGTCTGTTTCTGTTATCAATTTTAGACATTATATACTGAATTCTTTCTGTGATAGAATGGAATTTAATTCTCTTATATCAGTTCCTTTCCTCCCATTTTCATTTTTTTTTTGAAAAAAGTGGAAATATAGAATTGGATTTATTCACAAAGTGAAATGTTACATGCTGGTGAAAATGAATGAGCCAGAAACGCATGGGTAGTTACATGGGTCAATCTTATATACATGATATTGACTGAAAAAGCTGTCTCTAATTATGTGTACAACATGATTCCATTTATATAAATTCAAAACAACAATCTATATGTTTTGGTCATATACAAATATGGTAAATTATATTTTAATAAATGAAAGTGGATAATTATTAAAAACACAGGATAGTGTTTATGACTAGATGTGGGAAGGAGAAGAACAGAGGATGAAATTAGAGAGGCACATGGATAGTTTCAGCAATGTTGGTAATATTCTAGTTCTTAGGTTAAGTGGTGGTTTCCCAAGCATACATACATATATATGTATCTGTATTGTGTGTATGTATGTAAAATATCGTGTAATACAATTACTTTTAAAAAATTGAAAGAAAAAGTCACAAATATGAGACCAGGTGCCTCAAATTTAAATAAGAAATAAGGCACTGAGAAAACTTAACTACATGAAATGTAAAAGGAAGAAAGGAGAGGGGCAACAAAAATATGACCGTGAAATACATATGAAGAAAGAGCACATGAAAGCTTTTTGTTTTAATTTTAGACTCATTTCTCACATATTTACATATGTGCATTATCACTTGCCTGCCACTGACTTTCAATTCTGCACTGGTGTTTTGCTTCATACAATGATGTACTATACATTTTTTGCACAGATTTTGTTTCTTGAAATTCAAGTAGTCTTTTTTTTCCTTGCATTTTTTGGCCTTTTCCCCATTCTTGGTATTTCTGGTCTCTCACTCATAGTAACTGTAGTATGGTCTCCACTTTATTATCCAGAGGATTTTCTCCTGGAGTTTTACATTATCCTGCTCCAATATGGACTGGTTGCTTTCAAGATCTGCTCTGCAGCTGCAGTCCTGGGTCTTTCATTCATTCTTGTCCTGGGTGTTGATGTACCATTTCGCAAATCGCTTGTATTCTTCTTTCCTCTTTTGTCTCATTTATTAGACTGCATCCTCGGGTAACTTCTTGTGAAGGTGAGGGAGGGAGGTAATTGTCTAAATCTTTGCATGGTAAGATTGTATATAATTTGTCCCTCTCCCAGTAGATTGGTGGTTTTGCTAGGTATACTTCTCTTGGTTGAAAGTCATTTCCCTCAAACACTGTTGTCTGCAAGCATTGCATATTACTTATGAGAAGTCTGACACCAATTTGATTCCGGGTCTTTTGAAGAACATTTAAAAAATCCATTTCTTTCTGGAAATCATAAGGACACGATGTAAATAAACTTTACACTGATAAGTCTAAGTACATTTAAGTTGATCAGTACTTGGTTGGCCTTTCTTTTTTTTCAGATGCTGGGGGTAGGAGTTTATTTATTTATTTATTTTTGCTGTGTTGGGTCTTCATTTCTGTGCGAGGGCTTTCTCTAGTTGTGGCAAGCGGGGGCCACTCTTCATCGTGGTATGCGGGCCTCTCACTGTCGCGACCTCTCCTGTTGTGGAGCACAGGGGGGTTAGTGTTAGTTTACATGTCAGGATTAGGGTATGGGTTAGGGTAAGGGTTAGGGTTAGGGAAAGGGTACGGTTTAGGGTACAGATTAGGGTATGACAGCGGTTTAGTGTTATCGTATGTGTTAGGGTATGGGTTAGTGTTAGTGTACAGGTTAGGATTATGGTACGGGTTAAGGTAAGGACTAGGGTAAACGTTAGGGTTAGGGTTAGTGTTAGGGTGGGGGTTAGGGAACGGGTACGGTTTAGGGTACAGGTTAGGGTACGACAGCGGTTTAGGGTTAGCGTACGTGTTAGGGTACGTGTTAGTGTTGGTGTATGGGTTAGGATTAGGGTATGGGTTAGGTTAAGGCTTCGGATAAGAGTTAGGGGTAGGTTTAGTGTTAGGGTTAGGGTTAGGGAACTGGTACGGTTTAGGGTATAGGTTAGGGTACGACAGTGAATTAGGATTAGCGTACGTGTTAGGGTACGGGTTAGAGTTAGTGTATGGGTTAGGATTAGGGTATGGGTTAGGGTAAGGGTTCGGGTAAGGGTTCGGATGAGGGTTAGGGTTAGGGAACGGGTACGGTTTAGGCTACAGTTTAGAGTACGACAAGCTTTTAGGGTTAGTGTATGGGTTCGTGTTAGTGTATGGGTTAGGATTAGGGTACAGGTTAGGGTAAGGCTTCAGGGAAGTGTTAGGGTTAGGATTAGGGTTAGGGAATGGGTACAGTTTAGGGTACAAGTTAGGGTACCACAGTGGTTTAGGGTTTGCTAATGTGTTAGGGTACGGGTTAGTGTTACTGCATGGGTTAGGATTAGGATATGGGTTAGGGTAACGCTTCGGGTAAGGGTTAGAGTTACGGTTAGGGTTAGGGTTAGGGTTAGCGAATGGGTGTTATTTAGGGGACAGGTTAGGTTACAACGCTTTAGGGTTAGGGTACGTATTAGGGTACTGGTTAGTGTTAGTGTACGGGTAAGGATTAAGGTACAGGTTAGGGTAAGGCTTTGGGTAAGGGTTACAGTTAGGGTTAGGGTTAGGGAACGCTTGTGATTTGGAGTACAGGTTAGGGTACGACAACGATTTAGGGTGAGTGTGAGTGTTAGGGTATGGGTTACTGTTAGTGTGCGGGTTAGGATTAAGGAAAGGGTTAGGGTAAGGCTTTGGGTAAGGGTTTCGGTTACGGTTAGGTTTAGGGTTAGGGAACGGGTACAGTTTAGGGTACAGGTTGGGGTACGACAATGATTTAGGGTGAGAGTACGTAATAGAGTATGGGTTACTTTTAGTGTACGGGTAAGGATTAAGGTACGGGTTAGGGTAAGGCTTTGGGTAAGGGTTAAGGTTACGGTTAGGGTCAGGGTTAGGGTTTGGGAACGGGAATGATTTAGCATGCAGGTTAGTATAGAAGAACGTTTTAGTTTTAGCGTACATGTTAGGGTATGGGTTAGTGTTATTGTAAGGGTTAGCTTCAGGGTATGGCTTAGGCTAAGGCTTCAGGGAAGGGTTAGGGTTAGCATTAGGGTTAGGCTTAGGGGACGGGTACGATTTAGGGGAAAGGTTTTGTTACTACAACACTTTAGTGCTAGCGTACGTGTTAGGGTATGGGTTAGTGTTAGTGTATGGGTTAGGATTATGGTACGGGTTAGGGTAAGGCTTCGGGTAAGGATTACAGTTACAGTTAGGGTAAGGGTTCAGGAAAGGGTAAGCTTTAGGGTACAGGTTCTGGTACGAGAAAGATTTAAGGTGAGATTTAGGGTAAAGGGTAGTGTTAGTGCACGGGTTAGGACTAAGGTACGGGTTAGGGTAAGGCTTCAGATAAGGGTTAGGGTTACACTCAGGGTTAGGGTTAGAGTTAGGGGACGGGTATGACTTAGGGTACAGGTTATGGTATGAAAACGTTTTAGGTTTAGCATATATATTAGCATATGGGTTAATGTTATTGTAAGGATTAGGGTTAGGGTTAGGGGATGGGGACGGTTTAGGGTACAGGTTAGGATACGACAATGGTTTAGGGTGAGCGTACGTGTTAGGGTACGGGTTAGTGTTAGCGTAAGGGTTAGGATTAGGGGACGGGTTAGGGTAAGGTTTCGCGTAAGGGTTAGGGTCAGGGTTACGGTTAGGGGACAGGAATGGTTTAGGGTACAGGTTAGGGGACAACAACGGTTTAGGGTGAGCGTACGTGTTAGGGTATGGGTTAGTGTTAACGTACGGATTAGGATTAGGGGACGGGTTAGGGTAAGACTTCGGGTAAGAGATACGGTTAGGGTTAGGGTTACGGGATGGGGACGGTTTAGGGTACAGGTTAGGGTACGACAACGGTTTAGGGTGAGCGTATGTGTTAGGGTATGGGTTAGTGTTAGGGAACAGGTTAGGATTAGGGGACGGTTTAGGGTAAGGCTTCGGGTAAGGGTTAGGGATAGGGTTAGGGGATGGGGACAGTTTCGGGTACAGGTTAGGATACAACAGTTTAGGGTTAGCGTACGTGTTAGGGTACGGGTTAGTGCTAGTGTACGGGTTAGGATTAGGGGACGGGTTAGGATAAGGCTTCGAGAAAGGATTAGGGTTAGGGTTAGGAGACGGAGACAGTATAGGGTACAGGTTAGGGTACGACGAAGGTTTAGGGTGAGTGTACATGTTAGGGTATGGGTTAGTGTTAGCGTATGGTTTAGGATTAGGGGACGGGTTAGGGTAAGGCTTCGGGTAAGGGTTAGGCTTCGGGTTAGGGTTAGGGTTAGGGTTAGGGGACGGGTATGGTTTAGGGTACAGGTTAGGGTACGACAACGGTTTAGGGTGAGCGTACGTGTTAGGGTACGGGTTAGTGTTAGCGTACGGGTTAGGATTAGGGGACCTGTTAGGGTAAGGCTTCGGGTAAGGGTTAGGGTTCAAGTTAGGGTTAGGGTTAGGGTTAGGGGACGGGGACAGTTTAGGGTACCC
>NW_021703765.1:51338256-51340206 GCF_005190385.1 Monodon monoceros
TGTTAGCGTACGGGTTAGGATTAGGGGACCTGTTAGGGTAAGGCTTCGGGTAAGGGTTAGGGTTCAAGTTAGGGTTAGGGTTAGGGTTAGGGGACGGGGACAGTTTAGGGTACAGGTTCGGGTACGACAATGGTTTAGGGTGAGCGTACGTGTTATGGTACGGGTTAGTGTTAGCGTACGGGTGTAGGATTAGGGGACGGATTAGGGTAAGGCTTCGAGTAAGGGTTCGGGTTAGTGTTAGGGCACGGGGACGGTTTAGGGTACAGGTTAGGGTACGACAACGGTTTAGGGTGAGCGTACGTGGTAGGGTACGGGTTAGTGTTAGCGTACAGGTTAGGATTAGGGATCGGGTTAGTGTAAGGCTTCGGGTGAGGGTTAGGGTTCGCGTTAGGGTTAGGGTTAGGGTTAGGGGATGGGGGCGGTTTAGGGTACAGGTTAGGGTACGACAACGGTTTAGGGTGAGCGTACGTGTTAGGGTACGGTTTAGTGTTAGCGTACGGATTAGGATTAGGGGACGGGTTAGGGTAAGCCTTCGGGTAAATGTTAGGGTTTGGGTTAGGGTTAGGTTTAGGGTTAGGGGACGGGAACGGTTTAAGGTAAAGATTAGGGTACGACAACGGTTTAGGGTGAGCGTACGTGTTAGGGTACGGGTTAGTGTTAGCGTACGGGTTAGGATTACGTGTCAGGTTAGGGTAAGGCTTCGGGTAAGGTTTAGGGTTCGGGTTAGGGTTAGGTGAGGGGGACAGGGACGGGGACGGTTTAGGGTACAGGTTAGGGTACGACCACGGTTTAGGGTGAGCCTACGTGTCATGGTATGGGTTAGTGTTAGCGTACGGGTTAGGATTAGGGGACGGGTTAGGGTAAGGCTTCGGGTAAGGGTTCCGGTTCGGGTTATTGTTAGGGATAGGGGAGGGGAACGGTTTAGGGTATAGGTTAGGGTATGACAACGGTTTATGGTGAGCGTACGTGTTAGGGTAAGGGTTAGTGTTAGAGTATGGGTTGGGATTATGGGACGGGTTAGGGTAGGGCTACGGGTAAGGGTTAGGCTCAGGGTTAGGGGACGGGGACGGTTTAGGGTACAGGTTAGGGTACGACAACGGTTTAGCGTGAGCGTACATATTAGGGCACGGATTAGTGTTAGCGTACGGGTTAGGATTAGGGGACGGGTTAGGGTAATGCTTCGGGTAAGGTTTAGGGTTCGGTTTAGGGTTAGGTTTAGGGTTAGGGGACAGCGACGGTTTAGGGTACAGGTTTGGGTACGACAACGGTTTAGGGTGAGCGTACGGGTTAGGGTATGGGTTAGTGTTAGCGTATGGGTTAGGATTAGGGGACGGGTTAGGGTAAGGCTTCGTGTAAGGGTTATGGTTCGGGTTAGGGTTAGGGATAGGGGACGGGGACGGTTTAGGGTACAGGTTAGGGTACGACAACGGTTTAGGGTGAGCGTACGTGTTAGGGTACGGGTTAGTGTTAGCGTACGGTTTAGGATTAGGGGATGGGTTAGAGTAAGGCTTCGGGTAAGGGTTCGTGTTCGGGTTCCGGTTAGGGTTAGGGTTAGGGGGCGGGGACGGTTTAGGGTAAAGGTTAGGGTACGACAACGGTTTAGGGTGAGTGTACTTGTTAGGGTAAGGTTTAGTGTTAGCGTACGGGTTAGGAGTAGGGGACGGGTTAGGGTAAGGCTTCGGGTAAGGTTTAGGGTTAGGGTTAAGGGATGGGGACGGTTTAGGGTACAGGTTGGTGTACGACAACGGTTTAGCGTGAGCGTACATGTTAGGGTACGGATTAGTGTTAGCGTACGGTTTAGGATTAGGGGATGGGTTAGGGTAAGGCTTCGGGTAAGGTTTAGGGTTCGGGTTAGGGTTAGGGTTAGGGGACGGGGACGGGGACGGTTTAGGGTACAGGTCAGGGTATGACAACAGTTTAGGGTGAGCGTACGTGTTAGGGTACGGGTTA
>NW_021703765.1:51340306-51433870 GCF_005190385.1 Monodon monoceros
AGGGTTAGGGGACGGGGACGGGGACGGTTTAGGATACAGGTTAGGGTTCGACAACGGTTTAGGGTGAGTGTACGTGTTAGGGTACTGGTTAGTGTTAGCGCACGGGTTAGGATTACGGGATGGGTTAGGGTAAGGCTTCGGGTAAAGATTTGGGTTCGGGTTATGGTTAGTGGACGGGGAAGGGGACGGGGACGTTTTAGGGTACATGTTAGTGTACGACAACGGTTTAGGGTGAGCGTACGTGTTAGGGTACGTGTTAGTATTAGCGTACGGGTTAGGATTAGGGGATGGGTTAGGGTAAGTCTTCGGGTAAGGGTTAGGCTTCGGGCTTGGGTTAGGGTTAGGGTTAGGGGACAGGGACGGTTTAGGGTACAGGTTAGGGTACGACAACAGTTTACGGTGAGCGTACGTGTTAGGGTACGGGTTAGTGTTAGGGTACGGGTTAGGATTAGGGGACTGGTTAGTGTAAGGCTTCGGGTAAGGGTTAGGGCTCGGGTTAGGGTTAGGGGACGGGGACGGGGACGGGGACGGTTTAGGGTACAGGTTAGGGTACGACAACGGTTTAGGGTGAGTGTACGTGTTAGGGTACGTGTTAGTGTTAGCGTACGTTTTAGGATTAGAGGACGGGTTAGTGTAAGGCTTCTGGTAAAGGTTAGGGTTCGGGTTAGGGTTAGGGTTAGGGTTAGGGGTCGGGGACGGTTTAGGGTACAGGTTAGGGTACGACAAGGTTTTAGGGTGAGCATACGTGTTAGGGTACGGGTTAGTGTTAGCGTACGGGTTAGGATTAGGGGACGGGTTAGGGTAAGGCCTCGGGTAAGTGTTAGGGTTCGGGTTAGGTTTAGGGTTAGGGTTAGGGGATGGTGACGGTTTAGGGTACAGGTTAGGGTTCGACAACGGTTGAGGGTGAGCGTTCGTGTTAGGGTACGATTTAGTGTTAGCGTACGGGTTAGGATTAGGGGACGGGTTAGGGTAAGGCTTCGGCTAAGGGTTAGGGTTCAGGTTAGGGTTAGGGTTAGGGTTACGGGACGGGGACGGTTTAGGGTACAGGTTAGGGTACGACAACGGTTTAGGGTGAGCGTACATGTTAGGGTACGGGTTAGTGCTAGCGTATGTGTTAGGATTAGGGGACGGGTTAGGGTAAGGCTTCGGGCAAGGGTTAGGTTTCTGGTTAGGGTTAGGGGATGGGGAAGGGGACGGGGACGGTTTAGGGTACAGGTTAGTGTACAACAATAGTTTAGGGTGAGCATACGTGTTAGGGTACGGGTTAGTGTTAGCGTACAGGTTAGAATTAGGGGACGGGTTAGGGTAAGGCTTTGGTTAAGGGTTAGGGTTCGGGTTACGGTTAGTGTTAGGGGACGGGGACGGTTTAGGGTACAGGTTAGGGTACGACAACGGTTTAGGCTGAGCGTACGTGTTATCGTACGGGTTAGAGTTAGCGTACGTGTTAGGATTATGGGACGGGTTAAGGTAAGGCTTCGGGTAACGGTTAGGGTTCGCGTTAGGGTTAGGGTTAGGGTTAGGGGACGGGGACGGTTTAGGGTACAGGATAGGGTACGACAATGTTTTAGGGTGAGCGTACGTGTTAGGGTATAGGTTAGTGTTAGGGTACAGGTTAGGATTAGGGGACGGGTGGGGTAAGGCTTTGAGTAAGGTTTAGGGTTCGGGTTAGGGTTAGGGTTAGGGTTAGGGGACGGGGACGGCTTAGGGTACAGGTTAGGGTACGAAAACAGTTTAGGGTGAGCGTACGTGTTAGGGTACGGTTTAGTGTTAGTGTACGGGTTAGGATTAGGTGATGGGATAGTGTAAGGCTTCGGCTAAGTGTTAGGGTTCGGGTTAGGGTTAGGGGACGGGGACGGGGACGGGGATGGTTTAGGGTACATGTTAGGGTACGACAACGGTTTAGGGTGAGCATACGTGTTAGGGTATGAGTTAGTGTTAGCATACGGGTTAGGATTAGGTGATGTGATAGGGTAAGGCTTCGGCTAAGGGTTAGGGTTCGGGTTAGGGTTAGGGTTAGGGGACGGCGACGGTTTATGGTACAGGTTAGGGTACGACAGTGGTTTAGGGTGAGCGTACGTGTTAGGGTACGGGTTAGTTTTAGCGTACGGGTTAGGATTAGGGGATGGGTTAGTGTAACGCTTCGGTAAGGGTTAGGGTTAGGGTTGGGTGTAGGGTTAGGGTTACGGCCCGGGGATGCTTTAGGGTACAGTTTAGGGTACGACAACAGTGTATGGTGAGTGTACGTGTTAGGGTACGTGTTAGTCTTAGCATACGCGTTAGGATTAGGTTACGGGTTAGTGTAAGGCTTCGGGTAAGGGTTTGGGTTAGGGTTAGGGGACGGGGACGGGGACCGTTTAGGGTAGAGTTTATGGTACGACAACGGTTTAGGGTGAGCATACGTGTTAAGGTACGGCTTAGTGTTAGTGTACTGGTTAGGATTCGGGGACGGGTTAGGGTAAGGCTTCGGTTAAGGGTTAGGTTTATTGTTAGGGTTAGTGTTAGGGTATGGGGACGGCTTATGGTACAGGTTAGGGTACGACAACAGTTTAGTGTGAGCATACGTGTTACGGTATGGGTTAATATTAGCGTACGTGTTAGGATTAGGGGACGGGTTAGTGTAAGGCTTCAGGTAAGTGTTAGGGTTAGGGTTGGGGTTAGAGTTAGGGTTACGGGACAGGGACGGTTTAAGGTAGAGTTTAGGGTACGACAACGGTTTAGGGTGAGCATACGTGTTAGGGTACGGATTAGTGATAGCGTACGGATGAGGATTAAGGACGGGTTAGGGTAAGGCTTCGGGCAAGGTTTAGGGTTAGGGTTAGGGTTAGGGGACGGTTTACAGTAAAGGTTAGGGTACGACAACGGTTTAGGGTAAGTGTATGTATTAGGGTACATGTTAGTGTTAGCATACGGGTTAGGATTAGGGGATGGGATAGGGTAAGGCTTTGGGTAAGGGTTAGGTTTAGGTTTAGGGTTAGGGTTAGAGGACGGGGACGGTTTAGGTACAGCTTATGGTATGAGAACCTTTTTTGGTGAGCATGCGTGTTAGGGTACGGGTTAGTGTTAGCTTATATGCTAGGATTAGGGGGTGGGTTAGTGTAAGGGTTCGGGTAAGGGTTAGGGTTAGGGTTAGGGTTAGGGGACAGGTACGGTTTAGGGAACAGGTTAGGGTACGACAACGGTTTAGGGTTAGCGTATGTGTTAGGGTATGGGTTAGTGTTAGCGTACAGGTTAGGATTAGGTGACGGGTTAGGGTAAGGCTTCAGGTAAGGGTTAGGGTTAGGGTTAGGGTTAGGGGATGGGGACGGTTTAGGGTACAGGTTAGTGTACAGCAATGGTTTAGCATGAGCGTACGTGTTAGGGTACGTGTTAGTGTTAGCATACGGGTTAGGATTAGGGGACAGGTTAGTGTAAGGCTTCGGGTAAGGGTTAGGGTTAGGGTTGGGGTTAGGGCATGTGCACGGGGAAGGTTTTGGGTATAGGCTAGGGTACAACAATGTTTTAGGGTGATCGTACATGTTAGGGTACGGATTATTGTTAGCGTACGGGTTAGGATTAAGGGACATGTTAGGGTAAGGCTTTGGGTAAGGCTTAGGGTTAGGGTCAGGGTTAGGGGATGGGGACGGTTTAGGGTACAGGTTAGGGTATGAGAAAGGTTTTAGGGTGAGCATACCTGTTAGGGTACGGGTTAATGTTAGCGTACAGGTCAGCATTAGGGGATGGGTTACCATAAGGCTTCTGGTAAGGGTTAGGGTTAGGGTTGGGGTTAGGATTAGGGTTAGGGGATCGGGATGGTTTAGGGTACAGGTTAGGGTACGACAATGGTTTAGGGTGAGCATACATGTTAGGATACGGTTTAGGGTTAGCGTACGGGTGCAGATTAGGGGACAGGTTAGAGTAAGGCTTCGGGCAAGGGTTAGGGTTATGGTTAGGGGACGGGGATGGTTTAGGGTACAGGTTAGGGTACGGGAACGGTTTAGGGTGAGCGTACGTGTTAGGGTATGGCTTAGTGTTAGCATACATGTTAGCATTAGGGGATGGGTTACAGTAAGGCTTCGGGTAACGGTTAGGGCTAGGCTTAGGGTTAGGGGACGGGGATGGTTTAGGGTACAGGTTAGGGTACAACAACGGTTTAGGGTGAGTGTACATGTTAGGGTATGGGTTAGTGTTAGCATACTGGTGAGGATTAGGGTACGGGTTAGGGTAAAGCTTCGGGCAAGGGTTAGGGTTAGGGTAAAGGTTAGGGTTAGGGGATGGGAACGGTTAAAGTACAGGTTAGGGTACGACAACGCTTTAGGGTGAGCGTACGTGTTAGGGTACGGGTTAGTGTTAGCGTACATGTTAGGATTAGGGGACGTGTAAGGGTAAGGCTTCGGTAAGGGTTAGGGTTAGGCCTAGGGTTAGGGTTAGGGGACGGGTACAGTTAAGGTACCGGTTAGGGTACGACAACGGTTTAGGGTTAGCGTACGTGTTACGGTACATTTTAGTGTTAGCGTACGGGTTAGGATTAGGGGACGGGTTAGGGTAAGGCTTCGGGTAAAGTTTAGGGTTAGGGTTAGGGTTAGGTTTAGGGGACAGGGACAGTTTAGGGTACAACAACGGTTTAGAGTTAGCGTACATGTTAGAGTATGGGTTAGTCTTAGTGTACGGATTATGAGTATGGGACGGGTTAGGGTAAGGCTTCGGGTAATGGTTAGGGTTAGGTTTAGGGTTAGGGTTAGGGTTAAGGGACGGGGATGGTTTAGGGTACAGGTTTGTGTACGACAACTGTTTAGGGCTAGCATACGTGTTAGTGTACGGGTTAGTGTTCGCGCACGGGTTAGCATTAGGGGACGTGTTAGGGTAAGGTTTCGGGTAAGGTTTAGAGTTAGGGTTAGGGTTAGGGAACAAGGACAGTTTAGGGTACAGGTTAGTGCACGACAACGGTTTAAGTTTAGTGTATGTTTTAGGGTACTGGTTAGTGTTCGCATACGGGTTAGGATTAGGGGACGTGTTAGGGTAAGGCTTCGGGTAAGGGTTAGGGTTGGGTTAGGGTTAGGGGACAGGGATGGTTTAGGGTACAGGTTAGGGTACGACAACGGTTTAGGGTGAGCGTACGTGTTAGGGTATGGGTTAGTGTTAGCGTACGGGTTAGGATTAGGGGACGGGTTAGGGTAAGGCTTTGGGTAAGGGTTAGGGTTCGGGTTAGGGTTAGGGTTATGGTTAGGGGACAGGGACGGTTTAGGGTACAGATTAGTGTACGATGACGTTTTAGGGTTAGCGTATGTTTTAGCGTACGGGTTAGTGTTTGCATACGGGTTAGGATTGGGGCAGGTTACTGTAAGGCTTTGGGTAAGCTTTAGGGTTAGGGTTAGGGTTAGGGTTAGGGTTAGGGGACGGGGAAAGTTTAGGGTATAGATTAGTGTACGACAACGGTTTAGGGTTAGCGTACTTGTTAGGGTACGGTTTACTGTTAGCATACGAGTTAGGATCAGGGGATACGTTAGGGTAAGGCTTCAGGTAATGTTTAGGGTTAGGGTTAGGGTTAGGGGACAGGGACGGTTTAAGGTACAGGTTAGTTTACTACAACGGTTTAGGGTTAGGGTACGTGTTATCGTATGGGTTAGTGTTAGCGTACGGGTTTCGATCATGGGACATGTTAGGGTAAGATTTCGGGTAATGGTTAGGGTTAGGGTTAGGGTTAGAGTTTGTCTTAGGGGACGGGGATGGTTTAGGTTACAGGTTAGTGTACAACAACGTTTTGGGGTTATCGTACGTGTATGGGTATGGGTAAGTGTTAGCGTGCTGGTTAGGATTCTGGCATGGGTTAATTTAAAACTTTGGGTAAGGGTTAGTGTTAGTGTTAGGGGGTGGGGATGTGGATGGGATCGGTTTAGGGTACAGGTTAGAGTACCACAACAGTTTAGTGTTAGCGTACGTGTTAGGGTACGGGTTGGTGTTAGCGTAAGCGTTAAGATCAGGTGACGGTTAGGTTAAGGCTTTGGGTAATGGTTAGGGTTAGGGTTAGGGGACAGGGACGGTTTAGGGTACAGGTTAGGGTACGACAACGGTTTAGGATTCGTGTACGTTTTAGGGTACGTGTTAGTGTTAGCGTACCGGTTAGGATTCGGGGACAGGTTAGGGTAAGGCTTCGGGTAAGGGTTAGGGTTAGGGTTAGGGCTCGGTTTAGGGTTAGGGGATGGGGACGGTTTAGGGTACAGGTTACAGTATGACAACGGTTTAGATTTAGCGTACGTGTTAGGGTAAGGGTTAGTGTTAGCGTACGGGTTAGGATTAGAGGACGGGTTAGGGTAAGGCTTCGGGTAATGGTTAGGGTTAGGGTTAGGGGACGGGGACGGTTTAGGATACAGGTTAGGGTACGACAACTGTTTCAGGTTAGCATACCTGTTAGGGTACGGGTTAGTGTTAGCGTAAGGTTTAAGATTAGGGGACGGGTTAGGATAAGTCTTCGGGTAATGATTAGAGTTAGGGTTAGCGTAAGGGTTAGGATTAGGGGATGGGGACGGTTTAGGGTACAGGCTAGTGTACCACAACGGTTTAGGGTTAGCGTACGTGTTACGTTACGGTTTAGTGTTTGCCTATGGGTTAGGATTAGGGGACGGGTTAGGGTAAGGTTTCGGGTAATGGTTAGGGTTAGGGTTAGTGGATGGGGACAAGGACGGTTTAGGGTACAGGTTAGGGTATGACAACTGTTTAGGGTTATTGTACGTGTTAGGGTACGGGTTAGTGTTAGCGTTCGGGTTAGGATTAGGGGACGGGTTAGGGTAAGGCTTCGGGTAAGGGTTAGGGTTTGGGTTAGGGGATGGGGACGGTTTAGGGAACAGATTAGGGTACGACAACGTTTTAGGGTTAGCATACGTGTTAGGGTACGGGTGAGTGTTAGCATACGGGTTAGGATTATGGGACAGGTTAGGGTAAGACTATGGGCAAGAGTTAGGTTTAGTGTTAGCGTTAGGGGATGGGGACGGTTTTGAGTACAGTTTAGGGTATGCCAATGGTTTAGGGTTAGCATACGTGTTAAGGTATGGGTTAGTGTTAGCGTACGGGTTAGGATTAGGGGATGGGTTAGGGTTAGGCTTTGGGTAAGGGTTAGTTTTAGGGTTAGGTTTAGGGTTAGGGTTAGGATTAGCGGACGGGGATGGTTTAGGGTACAGTTTAGGTTACGACAATGGTTTAGGGTTTGCATACGTGTTAGGGTACGGGTTAGTGTTAGTGTACGGGTTAGGATTAAGGGACGGGTTACGGAAAGGCTTCGGGCAAGTGTTTGGGTTAGGGTTAGGGATAGGGTTAGGTGTAGGGGCTGGGAACGTGGACGGTTTAGTGTACAAATTAGCGTACGACAACGGTTTAGGGTTAGCGTACGTGTTTGTGTATGGGTTAGTGTTAGCATACTGATTAAGATTAGGCAACAGGTTATGGTAACTCTTCGGTTAAGTGTTAGGGTTAGGGTTAGTGTTAGGGGACGGGAACGGTTTATGTTACAGGTTACAGTACGACAATGGTTTTGGGTTAGCGTACATGTTAGGCTACCGGTTAGTGTTAGCGTACGGGTTAGGATTAGGGGACGGGTTAGTGTAAGGCTTTTGGTAAGGGTTAGGTTTAGGGTTATGGTTATGGTTATGGTTAGGGGATGGGGACAGTGTAGGGCACAATTTAGCATACGACAACGTTTTAGGGTTAGCGTACGTGTTAGGATTAGGGGACGGGTTAGGGTAAGGCTTCGGGTAAGCGTTAGGGTTAGGGTTAGGGTTAGGGTTAGGGGACAGGGACGGTTTAGGGTACAGGTTAGTGTATGACAACGGTTTTTGATTAGCGTACATGTTAGGTTACGGGTTAGTGTTAGCGTATGGGTTAGGATTAGGGTACGGCTTACATTAAGGCTTCTTGAAAGGGTTAGGGTTAGGGTTAGGGTTAGGGAACGGGTACGGTTTAGAGTACAGTTTAGGGTACGACAACGGTTTAGGGTTAGCATACGTGTTAGGGTATGGATTAGTGTTAGCATATCGATTAGGATTAGGGTACGGCTTAGGGTAAGGCTTCGGGTAAGGTTTAGGGTTAGGTTTAGTGTTAGGGTTAGGGAATGGGTACAGTTTATGGTACAGGTTACGGTACAACAACAGTTTAGTGTTAGCGTACGTGTTAGGGTACCGGTTAGTATCAGTGTATGGGTTAGGATCAGGGTATGGCTTAGGGTAAGGCTTCGGGTAAGGCTTAGGGTTAGGGTTAGGGAACGGGTACGGGTTAGGGTACTGGTTAGACTATGACAACGGTTTCATGTTAGCCTACATGTTAGGGTACGTGTTAGTGTTAGTGTACGGGTTAGGATTAGGGTACGGCTTAGTTTAAGGCTTCGGGTAAGGGTTAAGGTTAGGGTTAGGATTAGTGTTAGGGTTAGGGAATGGGTACGGTTTAGGGTACAGGTTAGGGTATGACAACTTTTTAGTTTTAGTGTCCATGTTAGGGTACGGGTTAGTGTTAGTGTACGGGTTAGGATGAGGCTAAGGGTTAGTGTAAGGCTTCGGGGAAGGGTTAGGGTTAGGGTATGGGGATGGTTTAGGGTACAGGTTAGGGTAAGACAATGGTTTAGGGTTAGTGTACGTGTTAGGGTATGGGTTAGTGTTAGTGTACGGGTTAGGATTTGGGGACGGTTTAGGGTAAGTCTTCGGGTAAGGGTTAGGATTTTGCTTTTAGCAATCTCTCATGATCCTTTGTATTTCTGCAGTGTCAGTGTTACTTCTCCTTTTTCAATTCTAATTTTATTGATTTGAGTCTTCTCCCTTTTTTTCTTGATGAGTCTGGCTAGTGGTTTATCAATTTTGTTTATCTTCTCAAATAACCAGCTTTTAGTTTTATTGATCTCTGTTATCATTTCCTTCATTGCTTTTTCGTCTATTTCTGATCTATCATTATAATTTCTTTCCTTCTGCTAACTTTGGGGTTTTTTTGTTGTTATTTCTCTAGTTTCTTTAGGTGTAAGGTTTGATTGTTTATTTGAGATGTTTCTTGAGGTAGGATTGTATTGATATAAACTTCTCTCTTAGAGCCGCTTTTTCTTCATCCCATAATTTTTTGGTCATCGTGTTTCATTGTCATTTGTTTCTAGGTATTTTTTGATTGCCTGTTTGATTTCTTCAGTGATCTCTTGGCTATCTAGTAGTGTATTGTTTAACCTCCATGTGTTTGTATTTTTTACATATTTTTTTCCTGTAATTGATATCTAGTCTCATAGCATTGTGGTTGGAAAAGATACTTGATACGATTTCAATTTTCTTAAATTTACCAAGACTTGATTTGTGACCCAAGATATGATCTATCCTGGAGAATGTTCCATGAGCACTTGAGAAGAAAATGTATTTTGTTCTTTTTTATGAAATGTCCTATAAATATCAATTAAGTCCATCTTGTTTAATGTATCATTTAAAGATTGTGTCTCCTTATTTATTTTCATTTTGGATGATCTCTCCATTGGTGAAAGTGAGGTACTAAAGTCCCCTACTATGATTGTGTTGTCAATTTCCCCTTTTATGGCTGTTTGCCTTATGTATTGAGGTTCTCCTCTGTTGGGTACATAAATATTTACAACTGTTATATCTTCTTGGATTCATCCCTTGATCATTATGTAGTGTCCTTCTTTGTTTCTTGTAATAGTCTTTATTTTAAAGTCTATTTTGTCTGATATGAGAATTGCTACTCCAGCTTTCTTTTGAGTTCCATTTGCATGGAATATATTTTTCCATCCCCTCACTTTCAGTCTGTATGTGTCCCTAGGTCTGAAGTGGGTCTATTGTAGACAGCATGTATACGGGTTTTGTTGTTGTATCCATTCAGCCAGTCTGTGTCTTTTGGTTGGAGCATTTAATCCTTTTATGTTTAAGGTAATTATTGATATGTGTGTTCCTATTACCATTTTCTTAATTATTTTGGGTTTGTTTTTGTAGGTCCTATTCTTCTCTTGTGTTTCCCACTTAGAGAAGTTCCTTTAGCATTTGTTGTAAAGCTGGTTTGATGGTGCTGAAATCTGTTAACTTTTTCTTGTCTCTCCTTCGAATCTGAATGAGATCCTTGCTGAGTAGAGTAATCTTGGTTGTAGATTTTTCCCTTTCATCACTTTAAATATGTCCTGCCACTCCCTTCTGGCTTGCAGAGTTTCTGCTGAAAGTTCAGCTGTTAACCTTATGGAGATTCCCTTGTATGTTATTTGTTGTTTTTCCCTTGCTGGTTTTAATATTTTTTCTTTGTATTTAATTTTTCATAGTTTGATTAATGTATGTCTTGGCATGTTTCTCCTTGGATTTATCCTTTATGGGAGTCTCTGCACTTACTGTACTTGACTGACTATGTCGTTTCCCATATAAGGGAAATTTTCAACTATAATCTCTTCTAAATATTTTCTCAGTCCCTTTCTTTCTCTCTTCTTCTTCTGGGACCCCTATAAATCGAATGTTGCCCCAGAGGTCTCTGAGACTGTCCTCAATTCTTTTTATTCTTTTTTCCTTATTTTGCTCTATGGTAGTTATTTCCACTATTTTATCTTCCAGGTCACTATGCGTTCATCTGCTTCAATTATTGATTCCTTCTAGAGAATTTTTAGTTTCATTTATTGCGTTGTTCATCATTGTTGGTTTGCTCTTTAGTTCTTCTAGGTCCTTGTTACATGTTTCTTGTATTTTCTCCATTCTATTTCCAAGATTTTGAATCATCTTTACTGTTATTACTCTGAATTCCTTATCAGGTAGACTGCCTATTTCCTCATCATTAGTTTGGTCTGGTGGGTTTTTACTCTGCTCCTTCATCTGCTGTGTATTTCTCTGTCTTCTCATTTTGTTTAATTTACTGTGTTTGGGACCTCCTTTGTGCATGCTGCAGGTTCGTAGTTCCTGTTGTTTTTGGTGTCTACCCCCAGTGGGTAAGGTTGGTTCAGTGGGTTGTGTAAGCTTTCTGGTGTTGGGGACTGGTGCCTGTGTTCTGTTCAATGAGGCTGCATCTTGTCTTTCTGGTGAGCAGGACCACATCCTGGTGGTTTGTTTTGGGGTGTCTGTGACCTTATTATGATTTTAGGCAGCATCTCTGCTAATGGGTGGAGTTTTGTTCCTTTCTTGCTAGTTGTTTGGCATGGGGTGTCCAGTGTTCCAGCTTGCTGATCGTTGAATGGAGCTGGGTCTTAGTGTTGAGACGGTGATCTCTGGGAGAGCTCTAGCCGATTGATATGACATATGGTTGGGAGGTTTCTGGTCGTCCAATGTCCTGAACTTGGCTCTCCCACCTCAGAGACTCAGGCCTGACACCCGGCCAGGGCATCAAAACCCTGTCAGCCACACAGCTCAGAAGAAAAGGGAGGAAAAAAAAGAAAGGGAAAATAAATAAAGTTATTAAAATAAAAAATGTTATTAAAAAATAGTAAAAATGTAATTAAAAAAAGAAGAGAGCAACCAAACCAGCAAACAAATCCACCAATGATAACAAGTGCTATAAACTATACTAAGATAAACGTAAAAATCAGAAACTAGTCAGTCACATACAGCAAACCCCAAGTCTACAGTTGCTCCCAAAATCTACCGCCTCAATTTTGGGATGATTCATTGTCTATTCAGCTATTCCAGAGATGCAGGGTACATCAAGTTGACTGTGGAGATTTAATCTGCTGCTCTTGAGGCTGCATGGAGAAATTTCCCTTTGTCTTTTGTTCTCACAGCTCCTGGGGTCCAGCTTTCGGTTTGGCCCCTCTCTGCATGTAGGTTGCTCTCTGGCATCTGTTCTTTGCCCAGACAGGATGGGGTTAAAGGAGTGGCTGATTAGGGGGCTCTGACTCACTCAGGCCAGGGGTTGGAAGGCATACAGAATGCGGGGCAAGACTGTGTCATGCCATTTGTTCTTATGGGGAAGTTGTCCCTGGATCACAGGACCCTGGCAATGGTGGGTTGCACAGGGTCCTGGGAGGGGAGGTGTGGGTCATGACCTGTGCTTTCACACAGGCTTCTTGGTGGCTGCAGCAGCAACCTTAGCATTTCATGCCCGTCTCTGGTGTCTGTATTGATAGCCACAGCTCATGCCCATCTCTGGAGCTCATTTAGGTGGTGCTCTGAACCTCCTCTCCTCATACACCCTGAAAAAATGGTCTCTTGCCTCTTATGCTATTCCAGACTTTTTCCTGTACTCCCTCCTGGCTAGCTGTGGTACACTGGCCCCCTTCAGGCTGTGTTCACAGAGCCAACCCCAGTCCTCTCCCTGGGATCTGACCTCTGAAGCCAGAGCCTTAGCTCCCAGCCCCCACTCTCCCCGGTGAGTAAGCAGACAAGTCTCTTAGGCTGGTGAGTGCTGGTCGGCACCAATACTCTGTGCTGGAATCTCTCCGCTTTGCCCTCTGCACCCCTATTGCTGTGCTCTCTGTGGCTCCAAAGCTTCCCCCGCCACCCCCTGTTTCCACCAGTAAAGGGCTTCCTAGTGTGTGGAAACTTTTCCTCCTTCACAGCTCCCTCCCAGAGGTGCAGGTCCATCCCTATTCTTTTGTTCCAGTTTTTTCTTTTTTCTTTTGCCCTACCCAGGTACATGGGGATTTTCTTGTCTTTTGGGAAGTCTGAGGTTCAATAGGTGTTCTATAGGAGTTGTTCCACATGTAGATGTATTTTTGATGTATTTGTGGGGAAGAAGGTGATCTTCACATCTTAATCCTCCTCCATCTTGAAGGTCCTCTCCATACTTAATCTTAAACGTGAGTGTTTTCTGCCACATCTTCTGCCACACCCACTCTTTTTTCTTCTAGAAACTGTTTTGGGTGATACATAATAGCTAAATATATTCATATATATTCTGGCAGTTATGTTTACAAACAGATATAATTGTCTAGACATATGGTTTGTTATTTCTGAGATTAAATTTTACTAATTAATTAGTTTTTAAAAATACAAAAATTTAAACACAAATTTTCTCACACATCACCTTCCTTGTTTTAATAATTGTAAATAAGTATCACTAATCTAATGAATAATATTTATGACAGTAAATATTGGAAAAAATATAAGACATATTCTTTAACACTAAGTTATAGTAAAAATAGCAAACATTTAATTAGTGCTTACTATGAATTAAGTTCTTTACCTACATTATTTGAATTAATCCTCACAATAACACTCTGAGGTAGGCAATATTCTCATTCTAAATTTATAGATGAGGAGATGAAAGTCTAGATAGGTTAATTACATTTCCCAAAGTCACATAGCAAGTAATTGACAGATATGAATCTGGAATCAGGTTCTGAATCACTTTGCTCCCAAAGTCAGCATTTTTAAACTCTATGTGCTTTGTCACTTAGTAATTCAGCTTTCAGTAGACAGCTTTCTTTGATATTTAAGTTGTCTGGAAGCTGTGTTGAAAAAATCAATTGTGGCTGAGATGGACTTTTGTAATCAAAATCTCTAACTGAGCATTCTTTTTTTTTTTGCGGTACGTGGGCCTCTCACTGTTGTGGCCTCTCACATTGCAGAGCACAGGCTCTGGACGCTCAGGCTTAGCGGCCATGGCCCAGGCCCAGCCGTTCCGCCACATGTGGGATCCTCCCGGACTGGGGCACGAACCCGCGTCCCCTGCATCGGCAGGTGGACTCTCAACCACTGCCCTCTAACTGAGCATTCTTGATATGAGTATACCGATAGTAGTTCTCTTCATTGTTCTTGCTTGTGCAGTCAGAGATGGCATCCTGAGAGAGTCTCTCTTGTTATTCCTTGGTATATATCCTTCTTATTCAAGAGGAAGTTCATCTTATATTTCCTCTTTTGTAAAATAAGGCATTTTCCTTTACTGTACTGTGCGAAAACCCAGGTACTGCAGTAAGAGCATTAACCAAACAATTCACGGTGATCTTAAATGTTGCCTACTATAAAGAAGGCAGGCCCAGAAGACCAGCACCCCCACCAAGAGGGGAATTCTGCACAGGAGAACTCTGTCTACTGACATTCCTGCTTTTAGTCTAGAAGGAATGAGGTAGAATGCTGGTCGAGGAATTAGGAGATGTGGATTTTAGTACCAAGTCTCAATAAATCCGCATGGGATTACAGACAAATTATTTAATCACCAACTTCCTCATTCATAAAACAAAGAAAGCAATGATTGCCTAACTTTACTTCATAGGGTTGGGATGGAGATGAAATATCTTATTTTGAAAAATATAAGAAACTGCACAAATAAAAAGTAGGAGTATGTTTCCATGCAGCACATTGATGCAAGCATAGTGATATAAGCTTGTAGAAAATGGAATCAGTGTCCGGGAACTATGCATTTGTGCATCCTTTCTGTGAAAGAGGATTTTGATGATTATAAGAAATTAGTTCGAGGATGGGTTATAGGGAAATTTGACTTTTTATCTCTGATCTCTATCATAACATTTTGTTTGGTTTTGGTTTTCAGCTCAGTTGACTGCAGGTTTCTCTGTGAAGGTGCTGCTGCCAGGATAAAAGGAAAGGATACCTGTTATTCTTCCAAATGGGAAGTGTGACACTTAAGCTAATTAATTGTAAAGGGCAGGAAAGGAATCCCAAAGTGTACGTCTGCTCTGGATTTAGAACTGTGAATGTAAGAGCTATCTTGTCCACAGTTAGGTGTGTACCTAATGTCACTAATCAGTTGACTTTGAGTTAATCAAAAGGGAGATCATCCAGGAAATTAATCTAATCACATGAGCTCTTTAAAACCAGAGAATTGTCTCTGGCTGATAGCAGAAGAGGAAGTCAGAGAGACTCCAGACATGAGATGGATTGAACATGTCCTAGCTACCTTAGAAGATGGAGGGGCTATGTGACAAGGAATATGGGCAGCCTCTGGGAGCTGAGAGTAGCTCCCAGATGATTGCCAGCAAGAAAATGTACACTTCAGTCTCACAACTGTAAGGAACTAAATTCTGCCAGCAACCTGAATGAGCTTACAAGTGAATTCTTCCCTAGAGCTGCCTGGCTGACAACTTGATTTCAGCCTAGTGAGACCCGAAGTAGAGAATCTAATCGAGCCTGCCTAGACTGACCTGCAGAACTAGGAGCTGATAAATGGTTGCCACAGTTTCTATCATTATACAACAATAGACAACCAATGCACTTTTGCTTTTGTATATGTTTGTAGATTCAATTATTTTTTCTATTTTGACTTCATCGCCTTTACCACTGAAAACTGTCTTCTGTCTTTCTTACGGCTATGTTAGGAGTTCTTTTTCTGTTGACTTCATCTGCAGTGAATACATCTGACTTTTAATATGGATGAGAAGGACTCATACATTCTTTCATTCAATAAATAGTCATTAAGTGTCTGTTATGTGCCTGAGCTCCTCTAGCTCTTAGGGATAGAATAATAAGTAAAACCTACATTGTCCTTGTTCTTGTGGAATTTACATTCTGGTAGTTAAAAGAAGTAATAATCAAATAAATGTAAACTATAATGTTGGATATTGTGAAGTTTCAGTAAGTGTGGTTGGAGGGGTAGTCAGTGGCCAGATATTTCTGGCTATGGTAGGGAACTTGGATTTTATTGGGAGGTTATTGGAGGGTTTTGAGGAAGGGAGTGACCAGATCAGATTTTTTTTTTTTTTTGGCAAAAGGATCACCCTGGATGCTCAATTGTTAATAGACGAAATTGGGAGGTGCCTTTGGAGGGTGGGGAGGTAAAGGGTAATAAGGGGATTGTTTGAAAGGAGGGAGTCCAGAGGAGACATGGTAGTGACTAGCACTAGGTGGGAGTGGTGGAGATGATGGGAAATGATTAAATTTGGAATATATGTGAAGGCGTAAGAGGATTACAAACAGAAAACAAATCTTCATTTCTCAAATACCAGTGGTTGAGAAGTAGCTCTTGAATGATCTCCTCATCCCCTTACTCCCCATGGATCAAGTTCTCACTCTTGCATTCCAGCCAACATTCAAGAGATTCCAGTTTTGACTCAGCATTTCACATATATGTTCTCAGCTACTCCTTAAAATAGCCATGGGAAGTAGGTATCTTTACCAAAAACTATTATATATTATGGCTTTTCAGAGTTGTTTGAGAACAGAAAAAATTGTGTGTGTGTGTACTAGCAATTGATGTTGAATCCTGTCTATAAGGTCTGTTCTACTTAAAAAACATACCGCATACTCTTGCTTTCAAGTTCCATTTTGTTGTTGTTGTTTGTTTTGTTTTGACATATGGTTCTTGATCCTGATGTCAGACCAGGACCTATCAAGAGTGGATAAATGTAGTTGAGTGCATGGATTCAGGAATGGGATTTTTACTTTTGGAATTTTCTTCTGCATATGGTCCAGAGCAGAGGCTGTCACTAGCTCTGGTACCAGTTTTCCTAAGCACTGGGACCTTTTCTGACTGTGCCACCAGAGCAATGAAGAACATCTTAAGAGATTATGCTAAATAATGTTGGAGTCAGAGACAGTCTTTGTAGGATCACTACCCGAAAGCAGAATGCTATTTTAGGTTTCCATTTCTGACATTTGATTTTGAAAGCTCTGTAACCCATGCAAGCGATAGAGTGTCTGAATGTCTAAAATGATCAATGATCAATTCTACACAATTCTTTTAAAGCTTAGCTGTTTATGTTGAAACCATAATGGAAAAGAATATATAAAAAAAGAATGTCTATATGTGTATAACTGAGTCACTTTGCTGTACAGCAGAGATTGCCACAACTTTGTAAATCAACTCTACTTCAGTAAAAAACCTAGTTATTTAATAAAGAAAACTAAACCCAAACATATAATGTCGATCCCTTGGCATGCTTCTAGGATATGAAGAGGAGAACTTTTGTTTTTTGAACAGTTACTGTGAATCCCTACCACACGCTAGCCAATGTGCCAGAAACTAAGGCTATGGAAATAAGTCAGAGACCCAGTCCCTGCCCTCATAGACCTCTGAGTTTAGTAGAATGAGGCATCCTTAATCAAGTGCCCACAAAAGTAAGTACATAGCTGTAAGCTGAGAAATACTGTGAAGGAACAAACAGTACGAATGTTGCTGTATGTATATCTGTTTATGTCTTAAGAAAATTTGGAGAAAGAAAGAAATTGGGGCTATTAATTTGGAAGCTTCATTTTAAACCAAATAAAAAATTATTATTTCCTCATTAACAAAGCACAACCTCAGCATTTGGCCTTCTTTATATTCTATGTGTTGCTGCCATCTCACTGAACTAGTATGGCACACAGCCTGCATTTCTTTATTAACTTTGGCATTTTTATGTCTTCATTCATTCATTCATTCATCCATTCTTCTTTCCAGAAAGATTCTATTACCTTTTCTGCAAAATTGCTAGCCTTTGGGTAAATCTCCAAATTATATGATGACAATAAAAATGACAGTTGTCATTAATTACATTCCTATCCTGTGCCAGACATGTATATAGAATATATAATATTAATTATTAATGTGTATAAATAATTAATAAATATATAATAATAAAATGTACTATATCATATATATAAAATCTCATTTAATCCTTTTAGCAACCTTGATATGTAAATATCAGCCTTATTTAATATGAAGAAACAAGGCCCAGAGAAGTTAATAAATTACTCAAGGCCATGTAGATGGTAATTATCTAGATTTCAAATCAGGTTGATCCAGTTATAAAATCTGCATCTTTTTATTACACTGTTTTAGCAAGGACAGTGATATATGTATAATAGTTATATTACAAGGTGGTATATGATGAGTGCCATGCTCCAACATTAGGATTATAAATTCGGGGCTGCATTTTTAGCTGAAGTGACCATGTTGGGTACCCTTATCTCTCTTTGCCAGTTTCCTGAATCTGCCACCTTGTTTTTAGGCCTCTCTACCCAGTACATCATTATCACCCTCTCCTTTATGCAAAAACCTGAGAGGGATTATAAAGCAAGTGGAAAAAGATACCACTGTCCCTTGAATTGTTCTCTGTTAAAAAGTTTTACCATGACTGTAAGAGACAGATTTGCATCTAAAGTACTTTTTTTCTTACCTTGCACTTCAGTTTTCTTAAGAGAGAACTCTATTTGTGATTCAAGGCTGTTCCAGTGTACCAGGTAGGTATGCAGTGTCATTTTATTGTTTTCAGAGTAATGGCATATTTGATTACTCCACTCCCAATTTTACTGTTGATTTAGGAGTCTTATGAAGACCCATCTGGCAGCATCCTGCCAGCCAGTGCCAGCTGGTGCGGCAAATGGCCATATGGGCTCGAACTGTGTCTTCCCAGCCCTTGAATCAAATTAGGATCACTTTGTGGTGTATGCCATGCAAATATGCACTCACAAGCAGTCTGCATTTGTAGGCACATTAACTCAAACGCTATGACTAGAGTGGAGAAAAAAGAATGGTCAAGTCCATTAATACACTGCCATTTTGCAAAGCTATTTAAAACCTCTTAAATTCAACAAATATTTAGACCAGAGTTGACGGTTAAAGCTATTGTTAACAATGTCCCCACTTCCTTGTGATTGTCCCTGAATTTCTTACCCTTCCCCAGAGGTCCATGGCTTCCTGAATAATTAATCAGTGCTCCAAGGCATAAAATGAGCATTGGATGTTTCAATCAGAGGGCTTCCAATTGCATCAGAATCTGTCACCCACATTTGATCTTGGGCAAGTCACTTACATTGAGGCCATGAGTTCCCTCACTGGAAAAATGAGGGATAACATGACCTGCCCTACTTACTTCTCAGAGTTTTAAAAAGAAAACATAAATTGGTGTATTCAAAGAGTGCTTTGTGACTGGTATCCCCACTACAAATATTAATAATAATTGCTGCTGCTAACATGTCCTTTCCCAGAATATATGGAAATTGTCTGCACAAGTAGATAAGTAAATTTGAATAGCAAAAGCCATTTAAGTGTAAATTAGGAATCCAACAAGCCTTAATCCTAGTAAGGGATTTGGGATTAGTGTGTGTCACTCTCTTCAAGCCAGTTGAGAATAATAGTACCTGGCTTCATTGGAAAAATCAAAGAAAATTTAGGATGGTGCCATTTCCTCCTTTTTCAGTAGATTCTTGACTGACCAGAAATGAGATGAGATATAGAGAAGAGATGTTTATCAGGATTGACTTGATCACTCGTCTGTAAAGTTTTACCTATGCCAACTTTTGCTAACTTTTAGCATTCCTAGAATTAATTTGTTTTGTACTTGTTTAAGCAATCATATTTTTCTTAGTTTTCTGATTTCAGCAAAATTCTTAGTGAAAGTGGTTTTTCTATTCGTTTTAGGATGGTATGCTGCCAGTACTTTTCCTTTTTAATGAGCAAAAACAAAAATAACAGTAAAAATCTTTTAAGCATTTAACTCTGGTAGGCATGTGCAAAGCATTTTCCATATATTATCTCAATTAATCCTCTCAACAAATTTATAATGTGGGCATTCTTATTGCATTAGTAGACACTATATTCCTGATTTGGAGATGAGGAAATTGAGACCTGGAGACATTTCAGTAAAATTACTCAAGGTCACATAGCTAGGAACAGAGTGAACTGGAATTTTAAAATCACTTGAAATTAGATTCTACATTCCTCTACCTCTTAAGACAGTTTCCCACCACAATTGAAATTAAATACTAGTTTATGCAATTAGTTGTTTAATATTTATCTGCTGGTTTACTACCTGTATCTCCATCAATTAGCACCTCGCACTGCACACAGGCACCCAATAATATTTATGGAATAAATGACTGAATGAAAGGAAAAATAGGACTCTTCTCAAAGAAGAAGGTTATGGCAACAAGTGGTATTTTGGTGCTACATTAAGTTTTCTCTGCTGGTTTCTACAAGTAAGTAGAAAGTCAGCCCTGTTCATGGTATTTCTGATCTCCTGTGGTCTGACTGAGACAGCCTGTGGCAATCAAAACCTTTCTCTTCCTGGAAGATTCACTTTCTGAATTTACAAAGAGGCTTCCAAGAGTTGCAGACTGGCAGGGTTGCTCAAACTCTCTGGGCATAAATTCTGACAACTGATTCTGTAATAGTAGTGAGTAAGATGTCCTTGATGTTTATATTTATTTAAATCTTATAATAGTTGTGAATCCCACTTAAGAAGATTAATAATACTGGCTGATATTTATACTTTTAAAATAAAGAATACTATTATGCTCATATGAAATATTTCTGGTTTTCCTTCTGGAAACATGGTAAGGTTATGCTTCTCTTCCCCTTTGGAGTTAAGTGTGATTTGCTTTGGGTAACTCAATGTGAGTAGAAATTACATATATCACTACCAGGTGGTAGTTTTAAGAGGCTATGTCTATTTGCCATTTCTCTCTTTTTCTTTGCCACAGACAGGCATATTTGAAATTATGGATATTCATCAGCCTATGTCTTAGAGTACAGAGCCTTGCAGTAAACCTCCTAGCCAACCCATGGTGGACATGACAAAGGAGTGTGAAATAAAATCTTCATGTTATAAGCATTCTAGATTTTGGCTTTAAAAATATTTTATTGTGGTAAGAACACTTACCATGAGATCTACCCTCTTAACAAAATTTTTCAAGTATCCAACACAGTATTGTTTGTATTAGTACAATGTTGCACAACAGATCTCTAGGACTTATTTACCTCGCATGACAGAAACTTTATGGCCTTCGATCAACAACTCATGTGGTAACCACCATTCCACTCTATGACTCTATGAGCATGATGATTTTAGATACTTCATGTAAGTGGAGTCAGGCAGAATTTCTTCTATGACTGGCTTATTTCGCTTAGCAAAATGAATCATTCATGTTGTCACACATGGCAGGATTTCCTTTTTAAGAGTGAATAATATACCATTGTATGTATATGTCATATATCCGTTCGTCCGTCAACGGACATTTAGGTTGTTTCCATATCTTGGCTATTGTAAATAATGCTGCAATGAACATGGAAGTGCTAATATCTTTTTGAGACCCTGATTTCAATTCTTTTGGATAAATGCTCATAAGTGCAATTGAAGGATCATATGCTAGTTCTGTTAGTAATATTTTTGAAAAACTCCATACTGTTTTCCATAGCAGGTTCACTATTCTACATTCCCACCAACAGTGTGCAAGGGTTCCAATTTTTCTACATCCATGTTAACATTTGTATTGTTGATGATCTCCATTCAAGTGTGAGGTGATATCTCATTGTGGTTTTTATTTGATTTCCCTGATGATTAGTGATGTCGAGTATCTTTTCATGTTCATGTTGCCATTTGTATGTTGTATTTGGAGAAATATCTATTCAGGTCATAAACTCATATTTTAATTGGATTATTAGCTATTTTGCTATTAGGTTGTTGTAGTTCCATATGTATTTTATAAATCAACCTCTTATATAAAAATGGTTTGCAACTATATTCTTTTTATTCCATAGGTTGCCTTTTAATTTTATTGTTTCCTTTGCTGTGCAGAAGTTTTTTAGTTTGATGTAGTCCCTCTTACCTATTTTTTAGGCTATTCTTGCCTATGTTTTTGGTGTCATGTTTGTGCATCATTGCCAAGACCTGGTCAAGAAGGATTTCCTCTATATTTTCTTATAGGAGCTTTACAGCTTCAGGTTTTATGTTTAAATCTTTAATCCATTTTGAGTTGATTTTTGTGTATGGTGTAAGACAAGTTTCCAATTTCCTTCTTCAGAATATGGATATCCAATTTTTCCAACACCATTTATTGAAGAGAGTAACCTTTCTACATTGTGTATTCTTGGCACCCTGTAAAAGATCAGTTGACCATTTATGCATGGTTTTATTTCTGGACTCTATGTTCTGTTTCATTGGTCTATGTGTCTGTTTTTATGCCAGTATCATACTGTTTGGATTACTCCAGGTTTGTAATATAATTTGAAATCAGGTGGTGTAATGACTTCAGTTCTTTTTTTTTTTTTATTCTCAAGATTGCTTTAGCTATGCTGTGTCCTTTGTAAATGGTTCCATATGAATTTTAGGATTGGTTTTTCTATTTCTGTAAAAAATACCTTTAGAATTTTGATAACAATTTTACTGAATCTGTAGATTGCCTTGGATAGTATGGACATTTTAGCAATATTGTCTTTTGTTTTATAACATCTTTATTGGAGTATAATTGCTTTAAAATCCTGTGTTACTTTCTGCTCTATAACAAAGTGAATCAGTTATACATATACATATGTTCCTATATCTCTTCCCTCTTGCGTCTCCCTCCCTCCCACCTTCCCTATCCCACCCCTCTAGGTGGTCACAAAGCACCGAGCTGATCTCCCTGTGCTATGTGGCTGCTTCCCACTAGCTATCTATTTTACGTTTGGTACTGTATATATGTCCAAGCCACTCTCTCACTTTGTCACAGCTTACCCTTCCCCCTCCCAATATCCTCAAGTCCATTCTCTAGTAGGTCAGTGTCTTTATTCCCGTCTTGCCCCTAGGTTCTTCAAGACCTTTTTTTTTTTTTTAGATTCCATATATATGTGTTAGCATACGGTATTTGTTTTTCTCTTTCTGACTTACTTCACTCTGTATGACAGACTCTAGGTCCATCCACCTCACTACAAATAACTCAATTTCGTTTCTTTTTATGGCTGAGTAATACCCTGAGAAAACCATAATTCAAAAAGAGTCATGTACCAAAATGTTAATTGCAGCTCTACTTACAATAGCCAGGACATGGAAGCAACCTAGGTGTCCATCAACAGATGAATGGATAAAGAAGATGTGGCACATATATGCAATATTGTCTTTTAATCCTTGGTTGTTAGTCTTACCATTGGTCGTTGTTAGTGTTACAGAAAAGGAGGTGAGGGCATGTGAAAATAATGTTTAGGGCTGAAGATAGTTCAAAAGCTGAAAAGAGAGTAAGGGTTAGGCAAAAGTGGTAATATCAGGAATGAGCTAAAGGGACAGCAACCTTAGGGATGCTAACATAGAGAAAATGGGCTAATGAAGGACAGTTGAAGCTGGAGTAGGAAAGATCCTCGGGCTGGTGTGGGACAAACCCATCAATTGAGAGGGAGTCATTAGCATCATAAACCTCTGTGTCAGACCTGCATTTTGAGAACTGACCAAAAACATTCAAGTCAACAACAAGTTTTGATTATTTCCAATAAGGAAGAAGAGAATCTAAACAACCAACTATATTTTTCTTTAATAAACTTTAAAAAGAATAAAATTTTATAAGATCTCAAGTTATAGGTATTCTTCAAAATTGAGAATCAGCATTCACTTATAGAGATGATTGAAAAGGAATCCAGTTAAAAATAACATGGAAAGATCAGATCCCATTTAATAGAAAAAGAGAGATGAATGTGTAGCACAACTATTAAGGCTCCCAATACATGGTTTTCAGAAGAAATGTTACTAGTACAGAAAGAATCACATTTTTGTTTGAAAATGAGTGGAAGAGGTCCACCTCAGTTCCCTTTGAATTCCCTATTGATAAAACATTAATAAGTAGAGTGGAATCCTCCTGAAAGTTGATCAGGAATTAATAAAAGAAATTAGCTGAAAGCATTCCAAACTGCTCTGGTCCTGATGGTGGTTTGAGAGTGGGTTCTGTAGTAGCTTATCCATGATAGTGTGCATGTAGAGGGGAGAAGATTTCTGTTTTACGATTCCCAAGAAATAAAAAGGATAAGGGAAATGTTCCTTCAACTAGGATAACTTTGCCTTATTAAAAATACACATGCTATTGATCAACATCTTCACTCTGCTATTAACTAAGAATTTTTTATTCCTAGCATATGAAGAATACAGTTTATTAAAAAACTCAAAAAGGAAAGTGGAGACCATAACCACCAACATTTTTGGATTTGTATGCTGGCGAGAGAGTCAAACATCAAAGAAAATTTTACTGCAAAGCTTTTAGATTCAGTGGACATTGGACTGTGCTAAAATAAAGGGGGTACCCGAAGTAGTGCTGGTTCATTATTTTAAAATATTAAATCTGCAACACATAATCAATGATATGACTAATAATTAATAGTGACTAATAATTGTGGATGAGTTTTTTTGCTCATTTTAGTGAGGAATCATTTTTAAAGTCTTTATTAGTGAACTTGTAGCCTCATATTGGTGTTAGATATTATAAGAATAATAGTTACTGATAAATAATAAAAAGGAAATATAGAACTAGATATATCTGTAGTCCTGAAACAATTAATTTTATTTACCTGTTTGATTTTTTAAAATAAAATTTATATATATTGAAGGGGTACAACATGATGATTTGATCTAAATATACATAGTGAAGTGGTTATGACAGTCAAGCTAATTGGCATTTCCACTTGGAGAATAATTTGGGCTTATCCCCACAACTCTAGGCTCTTTGGGGCTGGAAGTCCTGGCTCTTAGAGGAGAAAGCCTTCTACCATGGTGCAGGAGTTCCATTTAATTTAAGCTTAAAACCCATCTATTGTTGCCTGGCCACTTTGGGCTCCTGTGGCTGAGGGATCCATGGGCAAGGAAAGGATTCCCCATTCTAGGAAGGTAAATGACCTCGATCATCTGGAGGTGGTGGGACTGCTGTACATGACACGGGCCAGCTCGGGGGTGTCTCTTGATGTTTTTCTGGCCAGTTTTGGTGATAAATGGACAAGGGCCCCAGACAAGGCCTGTGAAGGGCGTGATGACCAGGAGGCTCAGATCTCTCAGGTTTGAGGGTCTAGCCCAGCAGATGTGTTAGCCAAAGATGTGAGGATCTAGAGAGGATTGTTGACGAGGGAGGCGATGAGCGTCAATTGTGACTTTGAGTCCAGCTGCTGTAGCAGTGACTATCGTTTGTTTTGCTAACCTTCCATTTTTACGTTTCCTCAGTGATAGAGACCAACCAGAATCCCAGAGAACTTATTGCTCAGGAAGTGGATTTACTCTATGATGCAAATGGACCTGTGTGGCACATGGGGTGGGCTGTAGTGAAGGCTGTGGCTTCTTCTTCAGGACAGAGACACTTACTCCATCAGCTGCCTGGAAGGTTGGCTGCTGACAGAGAGCCCACATCTGAGTCCCTCTCTTAGAACTGCTCTTGACCCACGGGAACTGTCTTGTCTGATGTCCTGTCCCCCCCAGGGCAGTTTATGTCCAATCACTAGCCAATTTGTATTACAGAGGGGCTCCGGATCTCAATTCAGTACCGCTGGAGAAGTCCATTCAAGATCTAGATCCCCCCTGTGGAACTGGCTGAGGTCTCTTTGCAGCTGCATTGCTCTCCAGCTCGTCTCTTTGCCCAGTCTGCTTCCCTTACTCTTACAGGCATTGCTCCAGAGAATAAACCATTAAACCTTCTGCACGCAAATCTTCTTTTCAGAGCCTGTGTTCTAGAAAATCTGATCTGAGATAGTAGATATGTAAATGTATTATCAATACATATCTATAGAAATACACCAGATTTTACCAAAGCTTGTCTTGGGTGATGGGACTTTGGATGATTTTAATTTTCTACTTTATATTGTCCTGCTTTTACAGTTTTCCTACATTTCTCATATATTACTGCCATAATAAGAATAAAGCAATAACAAGGTTATACAGTACAAAAATAAGAAAGAATACTCTATTTGAAGTCATAAAATTTAGGTTCTGTGGCTAAAATACTGACTGTGTGACTTTTGTCAAGTCACTTAACAATTCTTCTATAACTCAGTTTTGTCTCCTATGAGATGTGGGTAGTCATTACTTTATTGCCTGGATTTGTCTTGAGGAAGTTCATAATGAATATGAAACACTTAGAAAAGCTGTAATGTCCTATAGAGATGTCATTTGTTTTTTATTTTATTATCTCTTGGAACTGTTTCCTACTGTTTTTATTTTTATATGTTCATACCAAGTGAGAATGGTACTGGCTTAAATGATCAAGAGGATCACTATATACATTTCATTTACTTTTAAGTAAAGATTAGAACTGAGTCAGTTCCCTTAGTCAGACCCTGTTCAGAACTTTGACATCCTTTGTATGTAGGCTAAAGGAAAGCAATAGGCTAAAGGAAATCAATATCCTGTTTGAGTTCTGTGACAATTCTGAATAGCAGGTCTATGATTATCTCTGAGACTCAAAGTTAGAACATTCAATGCCTCTCAAATAAATCATTCCCAAGGCATTTCTCTATGACTGTCAGGATGTAATAAATGAATGCTATATGAAATATCCTGCTTTTATTTTCAACTGCCTGAAAGAATCTACTTGCTATAAGATCTGTTAATGTTGGGACACTTTGGATCTTACTTAAAGGAGTCTTTAAATTTTCCCTAGGCAGTAGCACAAGTATATGTAGTTATTAAAATCCTGTCTGCTTCTAATATGGAAAGCAGGTGTTTACCACTGTTGAAGGAATCCTTCTTAAATGAAATTTGTGATAATTACCTGTAGAGTCAACCCTCTTCTGTAGCTAAATTAGTCTGGTTTTGGTCAAAACAAATTTGAAAAGATAGCATGCATTTCTATATCTAGTACTTGACTAAATAGTTTTCTCTTCTGTGGTAAGTAATAAAAGGAGTTAGAGCATATCTAATAAAAGGCTTAATTGCGACTAAAGCTGATGAGGCTCTATTTTTACACTAGTTATTCATTACATGCAATGCAGATTTGTATTCACAGAGAAATTTAGCAAGTTTAAAAGAAGCATGGCCCTGTATATAAGCATATGTGTTGAGCAAGTGTGCAGGTCCAAAATTCTATACCTTGGGAATTACCTACTTGGGAAAATTTCACATAGAAAATGCTAAATAAGAACTCTCAGACAGAAGAAGTTATTACTTTGTTGGTGGAATTTTCTTCATAGGGAAACTTTTAGAATGGGAAAAACAGATAGCCTTTTTCAGATCGGCAAACTTTCAAGGCCAAGATGGTAAGAGATGATCTCTGAGCATGTCTACTATTCTAACAGGAAAGGAGATACTTCACTGACAGGGGTCTACTATACGTCCTAATGGTAGGAACACATGCCTTTGTAACTTTCTGTGGCATCTAGTCTATAGTTTTCTCTGTAATTAGGGAAGAGATTAAAAGAAGAGAGAAATAACTTATTACTGTCAGTGTAGTGTAGATGGGAAAGTCAGATGAAAAAATATGAATGTTACCTTGATAAACTAAAGAAACCCAGTTCTGGAAAAGGGAGGGCTTTTAATTTTCTGAAACCTTATTGGAAGTCTCCTTTTCTTTAAAAATAATTTAATAACATTTTAATTTGTTTTTTGTACACAGTTTTATTGACATATAATTGACATAATAAACTGCACACAAAGTGTACAATTTGATCATTTTTGTTACATGTACACCCATGAAACATAATGGAGAGCTACATCATGCCCCAAATTTCCCTGTAAAAACCCTTTGTAATTCCTTCCTCCTTCCTGTCTCCTGCTCCATCCCCAGATAACCACTGATTTGCTTTTTATCACTATAGATTAATTTTCATTAACTAAACATTTATATAAGTGGAATCATAGTGTATGTGCTGATTTTTGTCTGCTTCCTTCATACAACATAAAAATCATATTTAAGTGAGATAACATGTGAAAACACTTGGCATTACATGCTGTGGTATATAAAATCATTAAAGTAATTCAACTGCTCCTGTTGTCTTGCTCAGTCCTTTACTTGAATTTCTTACATCTCAGTAATAATAAATGTCAGAGAGTACCAGGAACTATATTCAAATGCTTTTTAAAGAAAATATGGTTTTCATACACATGTAAACATAATTATTCTAATGCACAGTATTTTGCTTTAGTGAACCTATTATTCAAGTTGAATAAGATATAAATTAGAGATTCTGAGGACATTCTTAAAGGTCTTTGGGCTTATTACATCCTGCAGATTTGCACCTACCATGAACTTGGTTACCATACAGGTCTAAGGAAATGCATGGCCATGTCAGCCCTCAGAGTCCCAATGATGCAATCTAATTGCATTAGCCATTGAGCTTGTCAGCATATTCCAGACCTTGATCTAACTGACATATGAGAAAGAATATACTTTGTTCTTTCTGGCTACTAATTTTTCAGCTGGTTATAAATCACTTCTACTGTATGAGAAAAAATAGGCTTTCTTGTTTAGCTCTGCCTGTTACTTCCCTTACTCATCTTTATGTTTGAGGGATGTATAGAATTTTATTGGGGTAAGGAAGAGAACTAGAGACAGATGGGTTGTCAGGCTTGGCATATAAAAATGCATACAGAGGACTGACTGGCAATATTTTCTAGCCCAAGCCATGTTCTTGAGTAAATTATTTACAATTTACATATGAAAGATGTCTTTGAAATCACCTTTCCATCTGTGACCTGACAGCATACTGTGTTTTTAAAAGGCCACCATTTTACATATGAGGTGTGTGTGTGTTAAATGAAAGCACAGACCTCTCTATTCTTTAATCTCCTCCAAATTCTCCTTACTGATGGATAATTATAGGACTTCTGTGTGGCATCTGCTTTGTAAGTGGGATAGTGCCTGTTACTGAAGGTCACTCAAAAAGAATTTACCATCTGTTGATGGTCATTTACTTACAACTGTTGCACACATTCTTCATACCTTTGTGTCTGTACCTTCTTCACTTTCTATCTCATCTTCAATCATCGCCATAATAATCCTAAACTGAAAGGTGTATATTTATACTTGTACTATAATATTAACAAGAATTTTTGAATTGTGGAGATAGAATGATTTCTTTTATTTTTGATTCTTTTAGATATGGCAGTTCACACTGTGAACTTTTTTTGATTTGGGGTAATCATTAGTTTGGAATTCTTTTGGAAATGGTAAAAATGTGAGATACGAGTTTAACATTCTCCAAGATAATATACTTAGTAGATTTATTTCATTATGTTTTAATTAATGTCTTTTGACTGAACCAATCGTAAAGGAAACAAACATTTTAAAAGCTTGATTGTTTCTGAGGTTTGCGATTTTTACATTCATTTTGTCACTGATCTATTTTCTTCCCTTATTATTACAAAACCATGACTTCACATTACAGCTAGTTTTTTTGTTTTTAGGGTTTTGTTTTGTTTTGTTTTGTTTTTTTGCGGTACGCAGGCCTCTCACTGTTGTGGCCTCTCCCATTGCGGAGCACAGGCTCCGGACGCGCAGGCCCAGCGGCCATGGCTCACGGGCCCAGCCGCTCTGCGGCACGTGGGATCCTCCCGGACTGGGGCACGAACCCGTGTTCCCTGCATCGGCAGGCGGACTCTTAACCACTGTGCCACCAGGGAAGCCCTACAGCTAGTTTTTTAAAGAAAAGATATCTCTCAATTTCAAGAAGTGAACACAACGATTTAAAAAATATTCCTTTTTGTCTTTGCTTTGTGAATACACTTATATGGTTTTGTATTCCTTTTCTTTAAGATTCCATTATTAAGTACTTTTAATTTTCTACAATTATTATCAATAACTACATAGTATTCTGTTAGATGTTGCACTGTGGTTTACTCACCATTCCGTGTCATCCTAAATTTTATTAAATTATTTTTTTTACTATTTTTGATAATGCTGTAATGAATATCTTTGCCTGGGTAGCTGTTCTTTTTCTGCTGAATTAATTACTTATGAATATTTTATGACTTTCAAAACGTATATCACTTTTCAGCAAGGAGCAGTCAGGGACACAATTTTGTAGTTTCACAGTTGTGTATAAATACATAAATTTCAACACATCAGAAATTGGTGTCAATATTTTAATTTTTTTGTTTTAATAGATATAAAATTATATCTTAATGATGCTTTAATTTTCATTTCTTTGATTATAGCAAACCAAGACTGAATATTCTTCAAAATCTTTGTAACTTTTTCCCTTTAGTATGAATTGTGCCTGGCATCTTTTGTATTTTGGGGGGCATTTACATAAGCTCTTTATTTTGTATGGGTGCTGATACTTTGTTTTTCATACATTATCAAATATTTTCTCAAGCTGGTTTTCTTTAGTATTTTTTTCTTACATTATAAATTTTATAAATGTTTTGGTAGTCAAATATGTCATTCTTCCCTTTGTGATTTTGTTATTGCAAAACAGTTTTCTATTTTAGAAATGCCACACCTATTCAACAATTTACAATCTCTGCACTGGCTAATTTTTTTGCCATAAAAAAACCTAAGTTATGATAAAATATGCCTGCCCTATGGTATTGCTTAAGCCATTGGTGCACAGCCCACCCAGATGTAGTGGCATAAAACACAATAATAGCTTATCATTATTATCTATCAGTGTTCTAGTCGTTGATCAGCCTCAGCCAGGCAGTTCTCACTTGGGTTCTTTTGTGTGGTGGCTGTCACAGGGGCTGGGGTTGGAGTCATCTTGGAGACTTCCTCACCACGTCCAGTGGTTAATGCTGATTATTAAGTAGGACCTCAGCTGAGACTCTTGGCTACAGTATCTCCAAGTGGCCTGTCCATGTGGTTTGGGCTTCCGTAAGGCATGGAGCCTGAGTTCCAGGAGTAAGCATCGTGAGAGAGAGCCAGGTGGAAACTGTATCAGAGTTTAAGACCCAGCCTTGGATGTCAATAGTGTCACCTCCACTGTACTCTGTTGGTTGAGGCAATCACAAAGGAATATCATGTAGTAATAAGAGTATATGGAGATATTGTTACAAGCCACCTTTGAAAATTACAACTGCCAAACCTATTCAATTTTGTATCTGGTATACTTGCTATGCTATATATCTATGTTACATGCTGAAAGTGGTTTACAGAGATTCATTTGGTAGCCCTACATTAGATTAATAGGATATGTAAATGAGGGAGGAAAGATTAGAAAACATTTAGGACTAAGTGAATAATAAAAGGGAACGGGAAGCTTGCATCTAAGAAACCTTTTGTTGAAAAAATAAGCAGAACTTAATTACCATTGGAAATGGAGCACAAGTTAGAAGATTTAAAATGATTCTAAGGCATTAATCCTGGGTTACTAGAATAATAGTTGTGACAATAGCAGAAGTGGGTCTATTGAAAAGTAGGTCTAATTTTATGAGATGCACAGAGGTATTAATTTTATGTACTTGAAGTTTTACGTAATGTTTGAGCTTTCAAATATAGATGCCATGTATAACATTGAAGTACAGGGTGAACATAGCATAACATTAAAATACTGTGGGTGAGACATACAGGGGGTGGAAGTAAGTATTTTGAGATGATCAGTATAGGAAGGTGAATTTAACCCATGAAATAGAATGTGTTATCTGAGGGAGTGATAAAGAAGGAGATGAGCCTACATGTATGGACTAATTCAAGGACAAACACAGATGTGTAGAAAAAAAGTGTGTTTCATTGGAAAACTATTCATTATCTGTAGCACACCCTCTCAGGTGATCAGATTCTAGTCCTGGTCACAGTTTGTTTTTGAGCTATTTTACAACTCTTCCTTCATATGTTGTAGGTAACTGACAGATGTGTAAATGCTGTTCTGTGATTTTTATGTGACTCCCCTGTCTAAGGAAAAACCAGTTTGTCTTCATTTACAATGTATCTCAATATTCCCTTATATAAATTTGTACTATTTTGACTTTCCCTTTGAACCTGTTACATCATCTGCCTTGAACTTTCATATCATATGAATTTTAAAAAAATCCCTTAACACACATGCATTTTTATATTTGTATGTTGTTAGAGAAAAAATTATTCTGACATTTGTTTGAAAGTAAGGAGGACTTTATTCAGGACTATTGTGATAGGTGTCAAGGCCATTGCAATAGGGGAGAGAGATCAGGTTCAACTCTGAAAACAAGAACAGGTGGGAATTATAGCCAAGGAGCAGGCTGAGAGGGGTCAGTGGATGGAAAATTACTGAGAGGAGACATCAAAGGTGGGGAAATTCTTGTTAAACTGGCTGAACAGGATTCTTATTAATGGCAGTTCATGGTGATCAGATATCACTTGGAGAATGGAGTGGGGTGAGGAATTTGATCAGCTAATTAGGGCGTTCAGATATCAAGGGCGGAAATATTCTCTCTAAACTGGCTTAGCAGTATTCTTCCTACAACAGGGCTAGGCAGCCCTGAGGACAAAGTCCTTGTTGAGAAGAGAACTCAGAAGTCCTCAAGAAAAGCTTGGTCAAGGAGGGAGCCTTTGTCAATGTGAATCATGATTTTACTTTGTTCTGAAAATTATCTTAGCAGATGGTAGAAGGATAATCTGAGAGGCAGAAGATGAACCTAAAGTTGTGGTGTAATGGTGAACAAAGTGGGTCTAGAATGAAACTGAGAAAAAACAAAAACAAAACTTATTCATGCTTGTCCTGACTCTTGAAAAGTTACGGTAATCCCCTGAGCATCTGGTTCTTACCGGTAGAATTGGAAGGGAATAATCATGTCTACTTTACAAGGTCATATGCAGCTAAATGTGATAATGGGGGAGGTGTTGTCTCCCAAATCAGCATGTGCTATGTTAACAAGATGTTATGACCACATTTTAGGAGTCAAATGAGGGGAGTGTTTGAAGAAGAGCTGTGGAATCGGAACACGGCAGAGATTGCTAGCTGTCTCCTGATAACCGTCCTCTCCGTTGCCATAGAACTTAGGCTTGTACTGAGTGAATTACTGCTCACTGATATAGTCTGCCACTCCTAATCTCTTTCACCACCTAATATGGCTGTGGGATTGAGTTATGGTCGTGAAATGTGAGCAGAAGTATGGAGTATTGTTTTAGAAAGCTCCTTAAAATCCTAATTTTTAACTACTAGAATCTGAACTTGCTTTATAATTCAATTACTTCTGTCAAAAGTGCTCTGTACTCATATAGACTATGCTTTTTAGGTGTTTTTCCAGTACAGAATTTCATAGCTATCTTTTCTTCGTTTGTACTTTTCACTGATTTTTATTTCACACTTCTATTACCAACTGATTTACCATCTCTCACCAGAGGCATTTGAAAGAATATGCAATGTCAAGGGAACAAAGAGAACAACAGATACTATCTTTGAGCCACATTTTGCTCTGAGATTCTCAAATTTGTTTTGAAATCTTTGAATTTTGAGATAACATGGCAAAGCTGCAGAGAAATTAATTTTCAACTTTCTTACTTCTTTAAAATATTTCTTTAAAAGCTTCTGAGTTTTATTGTCACTCATCTTGTTTTTACTCATTTACTTATTTTTACTCATTTACTCATGAGCATGATCTCATCAGAATGAGTACAAGTAATATAAATCATTTAGTCCAATGTCTATTTGGTGCCCAGAATTATCCACAGTTTTCATAAAGGCCCAGAAAAATATACAGTAATACACTTGTTTATATTAGAGATATATTTTAAAATCTTAAGAAAACAGGTCTTGGATGTTTCTATTAGACAACTCTCCTTCTACCGACCACCCCCAAAAGTAAAATGAAATCCAACAAATAATTATAACAAATCCTCTGGTTCATTTTATTCTATTAGTCATGGTTGAGAAAATTTTACTGAATTTTTCTACCCTTACCAAAGCAAACTTCTCCCCCTCAAGATGGCTCCATTTTGTAAATCCATGCAGGATACATTATTCTTATTTCCTTCCAAAATGTTTATCCTGTTGATATTCATGTTGTTGTTTGTACATTCAAGTTAAGAATCTCCTCAGATTCCATGTTTCTATGTCAAGGCCAACATAAAAATAACATGATAGAGGAATTTGGTTTGTATTGGTTGTTTTCTGATTAGCATAATATGATTTATATTGATCGCTTCATCAGCACTTGTGTTTAATGTATCAAGTCACTGAGACTCACCTTAAAAGGGTATTATTTTCCTTCTTCACAGTTTTTTTTCCTGCAAGGGAATGTAAATGTCTGAGCCAGACACCAGCCCTAAAAATGCTTCTGAAAATTTACTTTTAATGCTCATTAGTATATAAACTCATTTCAACTCAGGAAAGATATTAGAGGAAAGCAATATGGACCCATTTATAATGATTCCCTTGCTTTAGGAAATCATTAACTTTGGAAACTATGTGATAAGGGTGACTAAATTCCTCCTTAAAATAGCCAGCATTATGGGCTGGTTAAGAGGTACTAGTTCTAAGTGCAGATGACATAAGTGGAGGTTTAATATATCCATAATTAGATCACAGAACCAAGAAGGGACTAAAATCCAGTCATTCAAGGCCAGTGATACACTGCACAATGTTCTACTTACATAAACATGCATAAATTTAAAAACCAGAGTCCTCCCACCTCCTAATTCTAACTAATTCTCTTGATTTTGCCACATTTGCAGGTTCTTCACTGAAAACTTCTTGCTGCACTTTGCTTATCAACCACTATGAGCTGCCCTGGTCACTTGCTCATTTATAAACAGGACTTCCTGTTTATAAACAGGACTTCTCTTCTGAATTCTAGTTGTCTAGTCAGCCCTGGTGAGCTGGATGGGTAATATATGACAAATTTTAGGGTTGCACTTCACTCCCTCAAAGGAGGAAGAGCTAAGTAATCAAGTCCCCATGCCTTCCCCTCTGCACCAGTTCTGGCTTCTAATGCTCCACTTGACCTTAGGTACTTGACCTCAGCTACCCAGGGCTCCCAAGTGCTTGAAGCAATTCATAAGATGGTCCCATACAGCAAAGGTCAGCACCCCTTGGTTGCAGTGTGACACCTGCTCCTTGAAGGATAATGTTTTGGGGCAGCACAAGTGGGAGAGGAAGCTGTCTGCCAATTCTCTGTTCTAACTTCTTTCTCCCTTTAATCTCAGTTATGACTCCATTGTATGTTTTTTATTATCCTCATGTCCCTCCATGAGTAGTTTGAGGTGAGAATAAGTGCAGTTATTTGTTGGCTGCCCATGTAAGGAGGAGGGCAGCAGAAGTTCAGATTTTCTGAGGGGCCACACAGAACAGATGTGGAAGATCATTATAATGGCTCCCAAACACACTGCTTTGCAATGTGAAATTGTTGCTTTTCTCAGCTAGAAGTGGACATTCTTTGTCCACTACTTTGAATATGGGACAGATTTATGACTTGCTTTGACCAATAGAAGGTAGTAGAAATGACTTTGTGTGAGTTCCAAAGCTTAGGCTGTAAGAGACCTTGTAGCTTCTGCTCCTGTCTCCTTTTGGAACCTCACCATCATTGGGAAGCCTGGGTAGACTTCCAAAAGATGAACCTTGTGGAGAGAGAGCTCCAGCTGAGAGCTAGTGCCGAGGTCCCAGACATGTAAGTGAGGGTGTGTTAGACCCTTTAGTCCTGGTCAAGAGAACAGATGATTGAAGATACACAAGTGATCAGGTGAGACCAAAAGAAGAACCAACCAGCTGAGCCCAGCCCACCCACAGAATCATGAGACATAATTTATGGTTGTTGTAGTCCTTGGCTATGGAGGGGATTTGCTATGCATCACTAGATAACTGACACACCAGATGAAAGGTGACAGAGCTTAACAGAGACTTGGAAGAGAATGACAAGACAATTGGGAAAGATAGAGCTGGGCAGTGTCATGAAGGTGTGGATGGATTTAGCAAGGACCCAGTTTTGGCATGAGAATTTTGGATCAGTAATATGATTCCAGGAATGAGTTGGGGGGTTAGTAGGACAGATATGGAAGCAGAAGAAGGACTTAAGCCCAGTGGTGGTAATAAAGACCCAGTAATTTAACTGATGTGTAAGGTGTGGAAAAGAACATCACTAACGTGACTTGTGATTGATTCACGTGCATGCTGCATACTGGACTAGGCTCTTAATTCTCCAGGTCAGGTTTACAATTGCTTCCAGACTCAGGTAGCAGGCAGGGCAGCCAAAATATCCAGTTTCTCTAAAACAGTGAATTCTTTAAGTATCATTTGGGGCAAGGTTTAATTACATCATTTTAAGAAAAATAATTTAGGTAGTCTTAGTTATCTGACACCTTCGTGTATTACTTTATCAAATGTTCCTTGAGGGACTTCCCTGGTGGTCCAGTGGTTAAGACTCAACGCTTCCAATGCAGGGGGCACAGGTTTGATCCCTGGTTGGGGAACTAAGATCCCACATGCTTCATGGCATGGCCAAAAAAAAAAAAAAATGTTCCTTGAGAACAGACAGAGAACAAGGCCCCTGCTCTCCAGTAGCTTACAATTAGCTTGTAGGGACAGGCCGCATACACAGGAGGTGGTTACAGGAGAGGGAAAGGCAGGATGCAATTAAGGGATAAATGTGCAACAGGACAGAGCTGAGAGGATTTGTACCTCTGGACCTCAATGACAGGGACTGAGAAAAAGAGAAGCATTAATTGGGGGAGGACTGTCTGCTGAGCCAATCTGTGACACTGGGGATAAACCTTGGTTAGTCTAGGATGAGAAGAGCGGATCCTGGCTGGAGGCACGGGGGTAGGTTGAGGGGAAGGAAGCAATTAGACCAGAGAAGGATGGATTCTAGTTGTCTAAGTCTGATGGAGCCATTCCCCAGTTCTTACTCCAAACTAGCCTAAATTACTTTCCCGAAGGTGATAATGCTAACACAAATTAAAGTAAGGTTAGTCATGAGCCATAGTCTGCCAGAGAGAGGAATTGGGTGTTGGCTGTCTTAGGGAGGGGATGGTCTAGGCTGTGGTACCTGACCTCTGACATTCTGGAAGAATGTATTTGTGAATACGCCTCCATGAAGTTTCAATTACCATGGAGGGTTTTAAGTTGTGTCAAGAGACACCTCCTTGTTACATATCTGGGGTTAGTGAATTGCTATATGCAGGTGAGTCACCTAATGTGCAAGGGCACATTTAATAGATTTTCAGTTATGGTTAAGAAGATAGTGTTAATAATTTGACTATGGGTTGGCTCCCATTTTCATTGGCTACTCGAAGCAGGGACTTGGCAAATTTGGCTTTTTTTTTTTAAACTTTCATTTTATTAATTAATTAATTTATTTTTGGCTGTGTTGGGTCTTCGTTTCTGTGCGAGGGCTTTCTCTAGTTGCGGCCAGCGGGAGCCACTCTTCATCACGGTGTGCGGGCCTCTCACTATCGCAGCCTCTCTTGTTGCGGAGCACAGGCTCCAGACGTGCAGGCTCAGTAGTTGTGGCACACGGGCCTAGTTGCTCCATGGCATGTGGGATCTTCCCAGACCGGGGCTCGAACCTGTGTCCCCTGCATTGGCAGGCAGACTCTCAACCACTGCACCACCAGGGAAGCCCAAATTTGGCTTTTAAAAGCCCTTAAACTCTTCTAAAAAAGCGTGTTTGGAGAGGTCATGTATCTCTGATGCATGTCATTTATTTTGCTTCCTCTGTTAGTGCTGGAGTTTGTACTGACTTTGTTCTGGCTCCAAAGGAAGCCACTAACGTGGGATTTCAGACGTTAAAAGCATTTAATTAATGCTTCTCTTTTTCTCAGAGAGGACATGCTAATGTCCTGATGGATGCTTCTTCCAAAAGGTATAAAGGAATGAGATGGTTCCTCATGAATGAGATGATTACATGTGGGTCATGATAAAGTTGCCTGCTTAGGATATTCTGTTCAAGTATTGTACACATTTGCTGACTTTTTAGGTTCTGAAATAATGTCCAGAGACGGAATAGCTGGTTGTAGTATCTGAAGCAGGTTCCTTAGCTGGAGTGCTATTGTCTTCTACCCTGTTGATTCCCTTGCATCTGTGGAGAATAACGGCAGCACCCCTCAAATCCTCTGAGTCTTGGACGTAAAGGATGGACAGGGCTTCTTGAATGTCACCATAATTGGAAGGCTGACTGAGCTACAGTGGTTTTTTCAGGAATCTGGAAGGTCTCCCTCAGCTTCCTTGTCTTCTACTACCTGAGCTTGCATCTTTGAGGGAGCAGCATGCTTTCCCTGAGGAGGTAAATCAAGGCAAATATGGACTGAGTGCTTGCTGGCTAGTGTTGACAAAAGCACAAAAATAGCATTTATACATTTGGTGATGTAGGGAACATGCTATTACTGGTATTATCCTTGTCTGAGGCAAGGGATTCAAATTTATTTTTTGAAGTAAACCAACTATCAGTGACTTATCTGTGATGTGGTAATTATTTAAAGCTCATTATGTAAAGATCATATCTTGAATCTGAAAATAGTTAGAAAGAACTAAGTTTGCTATGTAAGACCTGTTAAAGAGACCCTGGAAGAGATCCACTTGTAGAATTGAACGTTCTGATTCCTACTCGTGAATTGTCTGATATGTAAGTGTTATCATTTAACACAACTCCTAATTTTTTATACCCTTTTAAAGATTGCAAAAATTTACTGGCTTACTATGTGAGATTTTTATAGGGCTTTTTGGTATAAAGTTTTTTTTTTTCAGGAAGACTAAAATATAAATAAACTTGGCCCTTGTTAGAGCAAACTGTATTTTAAATTGGGTATTTTATAGTGCCTTGATAAGTTAGTAGGTATCAGCAGATATCTACCAGTAAGTAGAGTGAACTAAAAATTTTCAAATGAGTGATTAGGAGGACTAAACGTAAAATTTAATGGGAAATCATGTGCAAACCTGACAGTAGAATCTGGCCCTAATCAATAAGTCTTTCTGTGTGTCTGTGAAAGGGCGTTTCCAATATTATGAGAATAAATGATAAAAGAGTTCATCACTGAGGGACCAGAAGAAAATTCAGAATACTCTTAAATCGATATAATAAGCAGGACCAAATATTATTTGGAGGATATAGGTAATTAAAGTGGCACAAAATCAGAAGACTTATTTTCAGATAGTTGATGGAGAATTAAGTAATTTCACCTATGTTGTAGCTTTATTAGTTAAAAATGTCTAGAGGCAATAATTAGGAGATAATACATAGGTAATAAGAAAGTCAGGGTAAAGATAATTGCACCAATTTCATCTTCTTCAAAGGAAGTCATGAGTGAGAGCTTTTATATCAATCTCTAAAATAAAATATCAGTAGATTAATATGACAGAAAGTAGTGCTGATTAAAATAAATCCTAAAGAATTATAGGAGGATAATGTGGAATCGTGGTTCTGAGAGAATTAAGTTTAATCATACTACAGCAACTTACTGACTGTAACATCTCAGGCTAATCTATTACTTAACATTTTTAAGCCCCATTTTCTCATCTTTAAGATGATAACAATAAGAATATCTGGGTGTGTATTATGAGGGCTACATGAGATGATATATTTAAAATTATGTGCACAACAAATGCTAGCAAATAGTCAAAATTATTAAGGATACTGTATAAGATTCTGAAAATATCCTTTGAGACTAGCATTTCTATACAATAAGGTAAACCTATAATTTTGATGTTTTTACAAATGTATACACTCATTAACCACTAACTCAATCAAGATACATATTTCCATCACCTCCAAATTTCCCTCATGCTCTTTTGGAGTTAGTCCCCCAACTTTCCCTTGCCACTGGCACTTGCTGATTTGCTTTCTGACACTGTAGTTTCAGTTTGCCTTTTTTAGAATTTCATATAAATGGAATCATACACTGTGGATTCTTTTGTGTCTGGCTTCTTTCACTCAACATAATTTTTGTGATTCATTCATGTTGTGTGTCAGTTGTTTGATGCCCTTTATCGCCAAGTGATATTCCCTTTTATGAATATACCACCTTTTTCCCCCTCAATTAAATGTTGATGGGCATTTTGTTGTTCTTTTTTTCTTTTTGTAAAATACATTTTCCCTTCTCTTGGGCAAAGATCAAGGAGTGGAATTGCAGGCTTTCACTTTCTAAGACTGTATTACTTTATAAGAAATGGCTAAACAGTTTTTCCCACAGTGTTTATACCATTTGCACCCCTACCATCAGGGCAGAAGAGCCCCAACTGCTCTATATCTTTGTAAGTCCTTGGTATGGTCAGTCATTTTGATTCTAGCTATTCTACTGGGTTTGGAGTGGTATCTCATTATGGTCTTAATTTTATTTCCCTGATGACTAATGGTATTGAGGTTTGTTTTTTTTTTTTTTTTTCAGTACGCGGGCCTCTCACTGTTGTGGCCTCTCCCTTTGCGGAGCACAAGCTCCGGACGTGCAGGCTCAGCAGCCATGGCTCACGGACCCAGCCGCTCTGCGGCATGTGGATCTTCCCGGACCGGGGCACGGACCCGTGTTCCCTGCATCGGCAGGCGGACTCTCAACCACTGCGCCACCAGGGAAGCCCGGTATTGAGTATTTTTTCATATGCAGATTAGCCATTCTTTTATCTTCTTTTGTGAAGTGTCCATTCAAATATTTCCTGCCAGACTCAAACCTAGATATTTATTCAATAGCTTGGCTTGATCCTCCTGGGTGGAGCCCTTTCTATTTTCCCAAGGTGGGAGAAATCTCTATAGAGTGACATGGAGCAAAGATAAACCTAAAACTCTTATTTTATCTGTTTTTACCGATGCTGATAATGATGATCAGGGACTTTAAATTGTAATGGAATCTGGGGAAGATTAGACATGATTCTTTTATAATATCATGTTTGACTACTATGCTCAACATGAAATATGTGCTTGGTGATTCCTTCATAAACATATTCGGTTGTAAAGTCTTGTGCATTTTCTACATGAGATCCATGTGAAATCTAGGTAATGTAACTACCCATAGGCAGTATCAGGATAAAATCAAACTAAGATTGTGGGGGAAAAGAAAGACATAGTTTACCTTCTCTCCCCCCTCCCTTCCTTCATCCCCCCCCCACACCTGCAGCTCATCATCCTCCACTTCTTTTCTCTCCTCGTCGTTCCCCAGGTGTGGTTGGGGAAAATCTTTTGGAGCAATTGCAGCTAACCTCCCACATTTCTCAACTGTGATTAACACTTTTTTTTTTGGTTAGTTTTACATCCAAAGAGAACATTTTTTAGTAGACAATACTGTTTCTTGTGTGTGATAAAACTGACAAATTACACCTGTGCAAAGCACTATATTGGCCATACTATTTCTGTGAAGGCATTAAAGGAAGTTTACGTATTTTCCTGGGAATGTTAAAGTATCAGCTCTGAATGCTTTCTACAGTATTTATGCTAACCCAGGTGAATCTGTGCCACAAAAAGAAAAAAAAAATTGAGAAGAGATGCATGCATTGTTTTCAGTTTGATCATTATAACAGGTTTTTGTTTTTGTTTTGTGTGTTCTTTAAGAAAAAACTGTTCTTTAGATCATGGTGGGCTCAGTTGTAGTAAAGAGTGATGTTAGAGATAAAGGAGAACGAATGCTCATTTGGCTACAGCTGTGCGGCCAGATCAGGGACTGCTGATGGGGCTGTCTCACATGGGAAGCTTTGTCACTGCTGCTGGGGCTGGAGGAGTTTGAGAACCACTGGCATATTTGCAAACTTTAATTATGCAGTAGTTAACTGGTCTAAAAATTACACAAACTAATTCTATCTCAAGAGAAATATATTCTGTATTAAACCACTTTTAACTGAGTCAAGCCCCATTCTCATCCTCTTCTCTAACAAATTATAGTGGCTCACTCTTGTGTTTGTTTTACTTCATATAAAAAAATTCTTATATGGACAAATGAGTTAAAGTATTTGGCTCTTAGCTCTAAGCTATGAGGTGTTAGCTTAGAACCCCACTTATATGAAAAGGATATAATGAAAACAGAAACTGCCATAGCATTTTCCATTTTCATTTCTTTTTTTTTTTTTCAGAAAAATTGAGTCCTAGCTGAAATTACCTATGCAAAAAACTGATACTTAAAAATGGCTTTGGAAGCAAATCGGTTGTTTTTCAGGGAACAAGAGAAAGTTAAATGGGGGAATTTCAGTACCTTATTAACATAGAAACACAAAATATTCTAGGTTGAGAATGACTGTAAAAGAAAGTATCTATAATTTTTGTATTGGCAATTTCACTTTGAATTCTTTTTCCTAAGAATTCAAGGTATATCCTCTTCAGAGAGAAAGATCTGAGCCATGCTAGAGGGCACATATTGACAGCTCTCCTAAAATGTTTTGCTATTAAAGATCTATGGATTAAAAAAAATCACTCTACCAGAAACTGGTGTTATATTGTCAGAGAAGTGTGAGCTCATTTCCCTGTGAGCTGCATTTCCCAGATTTTCAGGGGTTTTCTGAATTTTCAGTTAGGAAGAAGAAACCCTCCTGTTCATTTTACTCAGAATGTCACTCACTCACATACTTTTGGCCCCTGATTCCTGGCCCTTCCTTTTGCTCTTGATTGGAGATCAAGGCATGGACCAGAGAATGGCTGGCTTTTCACTCTCTCATACCAGTAATTGGAATGATATGACATGATATGCATCTTGAGAAATAATAATTTCAAATGCTAGCCATTCCTACATTTCTGGCAGATATCAAGCTTTTAGGCAATTGACGTTATTTGTTTTGATTTTTTTTAAACATACCTTAAATGTTTCAAGTGTTAGTACTTGTGGGCAAAATAATAGATCTCTCAGATTTACTTCAGAATATTCCAGTGCGCTAGCCAAGTGCTTGTTTGACTCCGATCTATTTTCCTACCTTCTCCTGATTTGCTGTCTGTGTTAGAAATCACATTTCCCTGGCTCTCTTGCACTCTGGCTTCCAGGAGTGTTTGGTCAATGTGGGTACTGATATTGGAAGGTGAGAAGGATGGGAGAAGCCATGGTATCCCGTCCGAAATTACTGTGCCTATTGTAGCATCTCTGGCTGTGAATGAGCTTCTCTGTAGCTCCAAGCCTAACTGAGCAACTCCCACTGTGGTCCCAGCAGTGCATCTTCTGATGTTCTAGCTCCTGCCAGAGAGCCCTGACATCCGGGCTCCGATAACAACATCTCCTTTCATTGTCCCTCCAACACTAGGGTTAGTAGCAGTTTTCAGCTGTTGTCAGTCTTTTTGTTGATTTTCATCTCCTTGTAAGCTTCTCAGACCTTCCATTACCTGTGAAACCAATTCAATTATATTTAAAGTCCTTGTGTTTGAAAAAACTAAAACAGTTCTTACTTCCTGGCTGCAGCTTACTAATGTCCACAAATAAAAAAACAGAAAGGTGGAACAAGCATCAGTTCTGGTACAGGATAGTGTAAGCTCACTCCAGCCAGATCCACCTGCTGAAGACACTTAAAAACTCAGAACAAAATAAATGAACACCAACATGAAGACTCAGAAGTAAACCAAAGCACAGGATTGTGGAGTCATATCACAACTTGGAGAAGTCAAGTGCTTGGGAGGGGGATTCACTATTTTTTCCTGCCTCTTACAATTTTACCCCAAGGGCAGGCCTAATTCATGGAGTCGTACAGTGGCACAAGCAGCTAAAACTGATATAAATTCTATCTCTTTGGATAGAAGAATCAGAAAAGGGAGCCTCAGTTGGCCAGAGAGTTGGGGAGAAATCCTGGAAGGAATAGAGCCTGAAAGTGGTTCTCCTAATTCTGTGTATTAACCAGAAACAGTCTCAGATTAATCCCTGAACTATACATGCATGAGATACAACCAAAGAACTATAGCAAGGCTTAGGGAGCTTAACAGAAATTTGAATCACCTGAACAAGTCTCCTGACTAACATATACGAGACAGACTCAAACCAATGTAACAAAGACTTAAATAACTAAATAGAAATTTGAACTACCTCTACAGAAAGCAAACAGACTTTAAGGTATGAACCTAACCAGGTTGAATGCCTTCTAAAATAGAAACATGAACATTCTCCAGAGGATTATAACAGAACCTAGCACCTATGCAACATACTATTCACAATGTCTAGAATACAATACCAGATTACTGACAATGCAAAAAATCAGGAAAATGTGACCAATTCCCAGGGGAAGAACAAGACATATACACCAACCATGAGATTACTCAATGTTGCAAGTTATCAGACAATGATTTTAAAACAGCTATTATAATTATGCTCAATGAGGTAAAGGAAAACATACTGAATATCACATAGTTGTACTTAACTGGTATGGGGCAATGATAATTATAAGGATTATAGTTTTGGATTGCTTCTTTTTATTTTGGTAAAATTTACATAAAGCAAAGTTTACCATTTCAGCTAAGTTTAAGTGTACAGTTTGCTGTCATTAAGTAGATTCCCATTGTTGGGCAACCATCACCACTATCCACCTCCAAAACATTTTCATCATCTCAAATGAAACTCTATACTTATCAAACAATAACTCCCCATTTCCCATTTATAGACCAGGTTATAGAAGACCTTGTAGGCGAGGTTAAGGGATATGAATTTTTATTCTGCATGTTTCATGAATCACCTGCCTTAGAATTACTTGAAGTGCTTGTTGAAAGTACATTTAATGACTTTTCTCAGACCTTAAACTAGATGTATCAAATCATGATCTCTTGAGAGCAAGTCTGGGAATCTATGCTTCAAGGTGTTTCCTAACTAGTACACTAAAATTTAGGAACCCTTGGTGGAGTTGAAATGGAGCCCTGAAAAGCTTTATTAATATTATTTCATAGTTAGATTCTATCTAGATCATTCTGAGGGGAGGATAAGTCTGAAGAGGGGGACAATTAGAAATAGAACATTCATTCATTTGTTCAACAAATTTTTGAGCACCTCCTGTGTGCTTGGTAAGAGGGATGCAGAAGTGAAGGTGACAGATTAAGAGGGAGACAGATGACAAGGTAAATAATATGCAAAAGGTAATTCCAGATGTGATAATTGCCATAAAGAAAATTAGCATAGTAATATGATAGATAGTAGTTGTATGTATCTCTGTGTGAAGGGCCTGGGGAAAGAATTAGTCCTCCAAGCAGAGTGAACAGCCAAATGTAAAGGCTCTAAAATGGAAATAAGATCAGGTATTCAAGAGACAAAAAGGAGGGCCTTATGCCTGGAGGGTAAGGAGAGAAGAAAATAGTAGAAAGAGGTAAAGTTGTAAAGGTAGAAGGGTAAGATGAGGCAAGGGGCTCTTAGGCCATAATAGATAATGTGTATTTTAAATGTCTTTATCAGTGGAGGACAGAAGTTCAGGCAGAGGCAGTTAACATGCAAAGGAAGGTAAAGATACAGTCAAGAAATATTTAGGGGAGTGAGTAAAACATAAAAACCCTGGATATTGGTTCGATTTGAGACATGAAGGTGGAGAAGAATTCTAGGATGATTCTTGGGTTTCTTGTTTGGATGACTCTGCTTACATCATGATAATATTTTCTGGAAAAGAAAAAATAGTAAGAGCAGGTTTGAGGGGGACAGAATAATGAGCGTGATTTAAACATGCTGTATTTGAAGGGACTATACCAGTGATATATGTTTGTGTTAGAATATTTGACTGTAAATAACAGTTATTTGAACAAGATAGAAGTCATATCTTATATCAATAAAGTTCAGAGATGAAAGAGCCCAAGGCTGATTTGTGCCTCGTTCTTAATTTATAAAGGTGATTGAATGACAACAGGAATCAGCTCACCTTGAGAGGGGCAGTGTCCTCAGCCAGCAGGTCCCCCCACCCACCCCTGCTCTTCCAAGATGTCAAAACATTGTAAAATAAACAACATGATTAATACAAGGGCTGGTAGAGCAGTTATATTATTATTGTTGACTCCTTCTATCTTGTTACTCCTACATTCTCAACACGTGGACCAACCTCAGGGGCCAAGATCTCCAGATATCACATTTTCTGCTGGATCTCCAGATATTTCATCTGCACTTCATCTAAAGGGAAGGGGTGAAGATGAGTACATCCCCTTCCTTTAAGGATGTTCCTGGAATATCATAAACCAATTTTCTTACATCCCATTGGTGAACATCTGAAGAAGAGTCTGTGAAAGAAAGCAAGAATTTATCTGGAATAAGTAAGAGCACCAGATCAGGGGCATGGGAACCAAGCAAGTGGAGACTTTAAGAAAGGAGCCAGGAGTCGACAGTATATAATGTAGCAGAGAGAGAAGAGTGTTCTTTGGATAGTTCAAGTGAATGCTGAGCACCATCACAGCAATTTTAAGAGAGTGGTAAGCAGGTAAAATAAAAGGCAATAAAATGTGAAGAAACAGGTAAGATGGTAAGCAAGGATTTCTCTTTCCAAAGGGTTGGCTGACAAGGGAAAGTAGGAAATTGGAGGACACATAGGATTAAGGGATTTGTATTGTAGATGTTAGGTTGACAGTTGTTAGCGTGATATACCTAGAAAGGGTAATTCATTTAGGAAAAGAGAGAGACTGGTAAATAAAAGCAGAAGAAATGTTCAGAGAGTAGTTGAATGCTGTTCTTATAGAGGTGTTTTGAAATGTATGATAGCTTGCAGAGCCCTGGAATAAGCTAAAATGGTGAGTGGTTGAGATGCAAGAAATTGAAGACACATCTATTTCTATAAGCAAAGCTGACTGCTGGGTTGGTATAAACAGAAAAGGAAGGCTACGTCATATTTCTTTAATTTAGTCAAATAAACAACTACCTTTTTTTTCCTAATGAGGTGGTTTCATAATATCAATTTAGTGGGATGTTGCTTTTTTGTATCTATACTTCATATGTTCTCTCAGAGGAAATGTTTAACGTAGATTTAGAAAGGTAGTGAACAATCAGTGTTATGTATTGTGGAAGCGAGTATGAGTGCCATCTCTAAATAAAAAGTTTTTGAGGAGGGTTTCCTTGGGAGTACTTTATTATGTAACCTGTCAATGTCAGTGCTAAATAGGCAGAATTTAAGGATTAAGAAACAAATATTAATGTGACTTGTACTTTAATGGGCAACCAAATTATTGGTATTCACATAGCGTTTCTTACTCTTTAACAGGAAAAAAAATACCCTTTCATTTTCCTCCTAATACTCAACAGTGTTCTTAATTATGTCACTGACCTTGCTATAACTATTGCACTTGACATCTAATAAATCTGATTCTAAATTTGTTCGTAGTCGAATTTTGAAAAAGGATCAATAGATGCATTTACGCTGACACTTGCTCTGTTACTGAAACGTGCCTGTACATGCAAAGAATGAGATTACCAGATTTGATTCACAGCCTCTTGGCTGTCTCAGAAACAGCAGTACACCTGGAATACTGTATAACAAATGAAGAATGAAATTAGGAGTGCTGGTCAGACCCGACACTCTCATCTGTGCCTAATCTACAGCAACAAGTAGATGAGATGTTGATTTCTCCTACCATTAGAAAACACCCTTGTTTGGATTTCTAAGCCTCTACAGTAAGCCCTTAACCACTACCATCATCAATAACGGTGATAATAGTGATTATGATAGAATCAAATGCCATTTATTTACATGATTATAACTTCAAATAGGAAAAACTGTATCCTTTGAAATTTAACTTGAAGAATTTAAGAAATTTAAGAATTTAAGGAAAACTTAAGAAAATTACATGTCTATGGAACCCATTAAGGATTTATTTCCTATTTATTTGAGCAAATTGCTGGATTCCATGTAAAGATTGTCAAAAGAATATACTATACCATTGTTACTGTTGGATAAAAATACACATAGGATAGACTGTTTTTTCAAGTAACTTCTAATTTAGTATAAAGCATGAGGTATAGTACAAGATAGAATAAAAGATTTACTCTGATTAAAGTACCAATACTCTACAATGGTTTCACCGAGAAAGTAGCAATTAATTACAAAAGGGAATTTTGGAGATGGCTTATTTGGGTGTGGGGGATAGTTAAGCTGTTTCTGAGGGAAAGACAAAAGTCCAATAAGCAGAGATGGTGGGATGGTGTCTTAAGATAACCATATGATCATAACAAAGGAAATGTAATAGGAAAGGACATATCATGCTTGGGAAATGCACCAGTACAACTGGAGTAGAATGTAGAAGATGAGGTGGGGAAGGTTGTAGTCAGAGCATGAGGCTCTTAAATGCCAAGGCAGAAAGCTTGAATTTAACTTCAGGTCAACCTAATGTGAGGGCCAACATTTTATGCAGGAGAATAAGAATCAATATGATTAGTTAATGACATAATTAATGTCGAATTTCTCTGAACATTCTCAAAGTTACTACGTCAAATTTACACCCAGTGTGAACCCAGAGTTAATATCAATGTACTTTTCAGTCCAAATCTCTGAAATCAGAAGACCCAAATCCTATGCCTGACTGTCCCAGTGATTAGTCTTGTGGCTTGAGAAGTCATTTTACTGAGTAGAGTGGGGATACGAGGTTTTGAGGATCAAATGAGGTTACAAAAGCAGTGTTTGTTTCTATAAAAAATCACTACATAGGTATAAATGCATCCTCAAAACTCAAGTGTACAGAAATATAATGTTGTGTTTTTAATTTTTATTATGAAACATTTTACATATATGAAAAGAAATGTTATATTCATGTATGGTTTAAAGAATAACAATAAAATGCCTACCCACATCCTCACAACCAGACTTAAGAAAGAGTAACTTGCAATTCCCAGTTACATTCTCTGTGCTCGCTTCCAGATAAAAAGCACTCCTTTAAAAAAAAATTTATCATAAAAGTTTCTATAGTTTTTAATTTTGTGTTTCTGATCTTTATATAAATTAAATCATATTGTAGGTATTCTTCTGACTTGTTTTTTGAGTATAATATTAAATTTTTAAGATTCATTTACATATTTAATTTTTTACAATAAAAAAATTTTATTGAGCCCATTGTGTCCCAGGCCTACTTGTAGGTGATGGGAATCAATACTGCATAAACAGACAAAAATTCCTGCCCTCATTGAACTAATATGCAAGTGAAAGATATAGTAAATAAACATAATAAATAAATAATTTAGCAAATTAATTAAAAATTGATACAGTATATGTAAATGTATAGCTGATTCACTTTTTTATATAGCAGAAACTAACACACCATAGTAAAGCAATTATACTCCAATAAAGATGTTAAAAAAATTGATATAGTAAAAATATAGCAGGATAAGGGAACACAGGAATGCTTGGAGGGGAATGCTATAATTTTACGTAGAGTGGTCAGAGTAGGCAACCCTGAGAAAGAGCTACTTACGCAGAAACTGAATAAGTTGGGGGGCTTAGCCAGGTGGGTTACTGAGAAAGAGCGTTAGGGGAAGATAGAAATAGCAAGTGCAAAGGCTTAGTGGTTCTCACATGTCTGGTATATTTGAGGAACAGCAAGGAGGCCAGTGTAATGGAAGTGGAGCGAGTGAAGGTTGAAACTGTTAGAAGATGAAGTCAGAGAGGTAATGGGGCCAGAGATATAGAATCTTCTAGACAATTTTAAGGACCTTGGCTTTTATTTTCCAAGGTGAATGGAGAACCACTGCGGGATGTTGAGAAAAGGAGCCATGTAATCTGATTTATTTAAATATCAATCTAGCTGCAGGCAAGTGTGGGAGCAAAACAAAACAAAGCCCTAGATTGGAAGATTCTGTAGTAAAAGTTCACAGAAATAATGGTAGTCAGTCTAGGGGGATAGTACTGTAGGTAACGAGAAGGGATGAATTTGTTTGTATAATTTGGTGACAGATTAAACACTGGATGAGAGAGAAAAGGAAAAGTCAAAGATGAATCTAAGGATTTTGGCTGAACAGCTGGGAAGATGGAATGATCATCAACTGAGATGGGGAAGATTGGGAAGGGCGTGGGTTTTTGTAGAATATCAGAAATTTAGTTTTGGGCATTTAAATCTGAGATGTCTCTTAGACATTCAAGTGGAAATATCAGATGAGAAGCTGGGAATGATATGAGAGTCGAATTCAGGAGAAAGGGCTCAACTGAAGATATAAATTTGAATAGGTTGACATATGATGGCAACTAAAATTATGAGACTGGATGACAGCACCAGTGGGGAGAAGAAATGATAGCCAAATACTGAGCCCTGGAATATTCTAATATTAAGATTTGAGAAAGTAGTGGAGAAACTACAACTACAAAGGAGACTGAGGAGAAATCTATGAGGTAGGAAGAAAACATGGAGTGGTGGAAAGGTTCATATGTGTCTAAGAATGGATTTAAGAGTGGCTAGAAGGAGTATTGGAGGAAGCCAGTATAGGCAAATATTTTCAGAGGTTTTGCTGCAAAGGGAAGCAGATAAATGGGGTGGTAGATGGTAGGGGAGTCAAGATAAGGTTTTTAAGATGGGAGAGTTAAAAGCATGTTTCAGCAGAGAAAGGAAAATTTGAGAATATAGGAGAGGCAGACTTGCTTATGTGATATCCATGAGTAGTTAAGAGGAAATGCAATCTAGCATATAAATGAAGAATTAGTTTTACAAAGGTGTATGATCAGATAGTGGATAGGGTACAGCTGCTGATGGGTGAATAAACTGGGTGAAGAAAATCTGCAGAAGTGCTCTTCTGATGGCTTTCATTTTCATGGTGAAATAGAAAGGTCACCAACTGAAAGTGGGAGTGAGGCAGGAATATTCATTTGATGATAGAAAATGTTATCTAAAAGAGTGGCTCTAGGAAATATTGTATAATTGGTGGGCAACATTAGGTTTATGGTTGTAAATTTAAAATAAAAACTCCAGCGTGGTTGCATGTTTTCCCCTAGCCATACAGTATTTGGTTTGAAGAGTATTAAGAGAAATATTTTTTAAAGCATAATTCCAATCATTGAATTCCTCTTAAAATCCTTCAAGGGTTTTCCCACGTACTGGATTATGGGCCCAAATTCCTTATTAGGGCCCATAGCTCTGATATCACTCTCCCCTTATTCATAACACTCTCGCCTCATTGGTCTTTTCCTAAAAGACCAATGCATTCTCATGTCTTTACCTAACCAATCAACTTTTGATAAAATGTCAATTCTCAGAGGCCTTTAATGACCACTCTAGCTACATTAAGGTCTCTCCACTTAACATTTTTTCTCTATATTGTTTTATTTTCTTCATAGTGTTTATCACTATTTGAAATTAACTTACCTCTTTATGTGATTTTTTTCTTCCTTTCCTTTTCTCTAGTTCAAATATGATGAGAACATGGGTTGTATCTATATTGTTCTCTCTGAATCCCCACTAACCCTTACATAGAGTATGTAAGTACTCAATAAGTACTGGTTGAATGAATGATTGATTGTTCCTGAGCTTAACCTGGTAAAATATCAGAGCAATAAGGATAGAGAAAATTCCTTAATATTTACAGAACAGAAAAAAATTTTAAAAAGGTTTTTCACAATAGAATGAAATTGGACCCTTATCTTATACCATATGTAAAAAATCAACTCAAAATGGATTAAAGACTGGAAGCTGTATAACTCCTAAAAGAAAACATAGGGGAAAATTTCTTCGACATGGTCTTGGCAATGGTTTTTTGTTTTTGTTTTTTGTATATGACACAAAAAGCACACACAACAAAAGCAAAAATAAACAAGTGGGACTACATCCAACTAAAATTATTATGCATAACCTAGGAAACCATCAATAAAATGAAAAAGAAATTTACAGAATAGTAAAAATATTTGCAAACCATATATCTTATAAAGGGCTAATATCCAAAATATATAAGGAACTCATACAACTCAACAGCAAAAAACAAAACAAAACAAAACCCTAAATAACCTAATTAAAAGTGAGCAAGGACCTAGATGGACATTTTTTCAAAGAAGACATAAAAATGACCAACACGTATATGAAAAGGTAACTCAGTATGACTGATCATCAAGGAAACGCAAATCAAAACTACAATTTAATATTATTCAGCCATAAAAAGATGAGAATCTTGCCATCTGTGACAACATGATAGACTTGGAGGGGATTATGCTAGGTGAAATAAGCAAACCATAGAAAGAAGAGTTTCTAATATTGACTCAGGGCAGGAGAGATGATAGTACTTTTCTTGCTCCAAATTGATATATAATGAGGTTTACTCGGAGATTTATTCCTCATTGTTCATTTCTAAAATGTTTAATAATGACCTATGTGCCTGTTACTGAGCTCGGTTTAGGAGATAGATACAGCAGTGACATTAGTTTTTCCCTGTCACCCTAGAGTTCAAAGTCAATCTTAAATGTTTAACTTAAATTGTCTTCTTCCTGCTGTCAGGCTGATTTTGCTGTTTTGTTAGTTATGTGCCTGGGAAAAGCAAATATTTGCTAAAGAAAACCATAATTTGGAAAGTAAATATTTCTCCCCAAATCTGAAAATGAACTCCAAAGAGTAAAGAGTACTTCTGAATTTTCTATGGAGATGGAAATGTCTCCATTGTCTTTTTTTTTAACATCTTTATTGGAATATAATTGCTTTACAATGGTGTGTTTCTTCCGTATGACAAAGTGAATCAGCTATACATATACATATATCACCATATCTCCTCCCCTTGTGTCTCCCTCTCACCCTCCCTATCCCACCACACACGGAGGGGGAAGGGTAAGCTGGGACGAAGTGAGAGAGTGGCATGGACATATATACATCTCCATTGTCTTTAAAAACCGTTGACACTCTATGTGTGTGTGTGTGTGTGTGTGTGTGTGTGTGTGTGTGTGCGTGCATGTGCTCCCATATGCTTACCCCAACTGTGTGCATTTGTATGTACATTTCATATATATATATATAGAATTTTAATATAAGCACAACTGTTCAGGGATGAGTCAGTAAATAAGCTTCACCAAATTGAGCACTTTCTCTTCTTGGTTTCTCTTTCTAGCTGTAGGATATATCACAATCTGCTTCTAGACTTGTAGTGGGTTAGAAGATGCTTTTTCCAAGGTTCTTCTCCAAGCAAAGAGGTGATTCACTCACTTGGAGCGGATGACCTCTGGGATGGGTGACTGATGAAGACTTTCTAGAAAGGTCTTTAAGGCTGTTCTACAAACGGCTTATCTTGGGAATACACCTAAGTGAGGGGATTGCTTAACAGTTCCCAGATGTGACTTTTTAAAAAATCCTCCATGGAAACATTTAGATTTGGCCAGTTTTTCTTGAGTGTTCATTAAGTAACAGGTACTATATTAAGTATTGTATACTTTTTCTCAGGACTCACAACAACTCTGTGAGGTAGATACTTTCATTGCCCCCATTCAGAGATGAGAAAACTGAGGTTCAGAGATGTTAAGTAATATAGTTAAGTTGGCACAAGCAGTAAATGGGGGAACCCAGACTAGAGCACGGATTTAATTAGACCCCAAAATTTATGATTTTCATGAATAACACTATCATATGGTTTCCCCAATTATCTTCAATTCTTTATCGTTTATCTTCATGTTCTCCCAGTTTTCTTTTTTATTGCTGTCATTTACTTGCAAATAGTAAAGATATGATGAAAACTGCTTGGTCAGAAGCCTGATGGATTAAGGGACAGCTCTAAATATGACACAGAAGATCATTTTAAGTTAACAGCTAATAAAAGAACTATAATGATTTGTTAAAACTTACTAACTAGATTTAAAAATCTGTCTTACTAACATTGAACTAAATAAAATTAACAGGCAGTATAACTCATATTTCAGGTTATTTTCCTTCTAGATGGTCTTGAAAAAGGCCATGTGATAGAATGGAAAGAGCAGTGGAATAAGAATCAGGAGTCTTGGATTTGAATTCATGGCAGCTAACAGCTAGCCCGACAAGTAAACTTAGTTTTGAGACCTGATTTTTCAAAACTCGTAAGGTCACTTCCATCTCCAACCTAAAATTCTATGACTTGGGAACACTATTAGTTTACTTAGAGCTTCTCAGAGAGGCCAGTGTGATTTCATATACAGTCTGTGATGATACTGAAAAATCAAATTAGACTATGCATGAAATAAATTCAGCTTGTAGATTTCATGTCATTGCTGACTACCTTCATCTATAGGCTTCGATCTTTAGAGGTTTTTCAGATGGGTAATGGGTGAAAAACTAGTGGTGGTGGAGGTGATGCTTGTTCATTCCACAGAGAATTCAGTTTCTGTGATCTGAAACAGAGCAATTGCTCATCTACCATACTGCAGAGGATGAATGGGGAAGACGCTGGTCCAAACTGCTGTCAGGGCATCTGCATCTCTTTCTGGAGCTGGTAGTAGAGGAGCAAGCTGATTTAAGCACTTCATTTGGTTTGCATGCACTCTGCCTTTCAATTAAGTGGAACATGAGGGCTAGAGGATATGTGTGGGATAGGGAAACGCGTAGGAGAGGAAATAATTCAGATGCCAGAACCCAGAATAGGAAATATATTCAAATGTTACGCTTTAGGAAAGATAAAATATATTAATGTATAAATGTTGCTTCTATTCTCAATACTATCATTTTAATTCGTTTTTATACAAATAGAAGAGGAAACTTTGTTTCTGTAATCTTAGCTCAGAGTGGTATTTTTGCCTGGTTTATAAAAATTTTCCTTAAATCATATGACTTAGTGTGATGAATATATTCTGAAATAAAAATGAGTTATTGGATGAAATCTGAATAGGACACACTGTGCTCAAAATTTTATCATCTCACCAGTGGTATAAATATTGTAAAGTAAAGCCAGGAACATATGGCCTAAAACTCAATAAAGCAGGCAATGAGGCAAAATATCCATGTATCTATGTGTCACCCAAAATTAGAAGTTAGATTTCCTATCCCTCCCTGAGAAGAACATATTTCTAATGCCTTTTATGAAATTTATGAAGATATAGGGCTTGTTTTTAGTTATTTTGATGTATAGCTTATATACACACACACCTATTTTGTGAATCAAGCACACCTAGAGCAGAGGCAACAGAAATGTCCCCTTCCTAAAAGCTCTTCTCAACAAAAGGTATTTGCTGGAGCAAAAACAAATCTTGCACCAGAAATCTAACCAAAAAAATAGCCAATATTTCTTCTGAATTATTTTTACATAACTCACATGTTAGAAACATACATTATTCTCTTCTGTCACTGGATAAAACATGCAAAGGCAATTCACAGAAAAAAAATCCCTAGGTTTTTATTTTATGTATATCAGTAGAGTTGCAAAGTTAAACAAAATTGTGTACTTTTAAAAGTTTAAAATCTCCTTTTTTTTAAAGGAAGAATTTTGCCCTGTAGTGCTCAGGAGTTAAAGTGAGTTAAAAATCCCCTTTAGGAGTCATGTACCACAAAGTTCATTGCAGCTCTGTTTACAATAGCCAGGACCTGGAAGCAACCTAAGTGTCCATCGACAGATGAATGGATAAAGAAGATGTGGCACATATATACAATGGAATATTACTCAGCCATAAAAAGAAACGAAATTGAGTTGTTTGTAGTGAGGTGGATGGACCTAGAGTCTGTCGTACAGAGTGAAGTAAGTCAGAAAGAGAAAAACAAATACCATATGCTAACACATATATATGGAATCTAAAAAAAAAAGGTTATGAAGAACCTAGGGGCAGGATGGGAATAAAGATGCAGACTGACTAGAGAATGGACTTGAGGACATGGGGACAGGGAAGGGTAAGTTGGGACAAAGTGAGAGAGTGGCATGGACATATATAAACTACCAAATGTAAAATCAATAGCTAGTGGAAAGCAGCCACATAGCACAGGGATATCAGCTTGGTGCTTTGTGACCACTTAGAAGGGTGGGATAGGGAGGGTGGGAGGGAGGGAGATGCAAGAGGGAAGAGATATGGGAATATATGTATATGTATAGCTCATTCACTTTGTTATAAAGCAGAAACTAACACACCATTGTAAAGCAATTATACTCCAATAAAGATGTTTTAAAAAATCCCATTTAGCATAAAATAGTGTCTTTATGGTCAAATAGAAACAAAAGAAATTGGTATTTATTTGCTATAATTAGAAAAAAATACTTCATAAGGACTATCTTGTAACATTTTTTTCTTTAAAGATACTGCCTGTGAGTGCTCTATTAATTTAACCATGTTTGTGTTTACAATCATCTGGGAACAAAGGTGAAACCCGTAGACTAGAGAGGATTATATAAGTGTGCTGTACATCTGTGTCCATACACACAACACCAGGTCCTACACACACTCTCTCTTTCCCCCTGTTCAGCTTTCTAATCCTCTTACCCACACTTTTTTCTTTTGGTATCTAATTCTCTTCCAATTCTTTTCCCTTTCTCTCCTGATTCCTTTTGTCTTTTTCTATCTTTTCTGTTCGATATTTATGCTTTTGGCTCACCTCTTAACTCCTCATTCCTTTTTACTTCTCACGTCTTCTGTTCTTATTTTTTCTTGTTTTAAAATATCCCCTCTTTACTTTGTTTTATATTTTATTTCATTTCTTGTCTAGTCTCACCAGTTCTTCTTCAATTTATTTTTTCACTTTCCACTTCTCTTGCCACCTCTGTCTCTCCTTTTCTGGCCTGAATAGTAGGAGGGGAAACATTTCCTTCTACGAGTTAATTTAACAGGACCCTCTGCTCTAGTGTAACTGAGGTTTGTAACTGTCAGCAACATGTCTTCTCCCAAAGTACATATAACATTCCACTAGTTCTACATGACTTACCCCACCCTGCTCAATCTCTCCTCTCACAGAAAGAGTAACAAAAAACCAAAAGTGTGTCAGGATGTATTAAGTCTTTGAGTTTGCTAATAGACCTATTAAACTAATGAGAACACTAACTGGGCTAGACCTACTACCCATTTAAAATTTAAGTTTTTATGCTACCCTGTCAAAATGAAACTTACTCAGATGGCAAAGTTTTTATCTATGCCAGAGTAGGTAGGGCTCAGGGCTTAAAAGAAATGTAAGGGAAATAAATCACTGTGGAAACATCACCTTCAAATCAAGAGCTAGAAAATAAGAAGCACATTTTCTCATATGTCACTGCTTAGCTGATACACTTTAAAGAGCAATGAACTTTTAATTTTTTAATTACTCTGTTCCCTTTCTTATTTTTGCCTGGGGTGTTTTGCAATCTTTTTTTTAATATTTATTTTTTACTGAGTTAACATTGATTTATAATATATGTTTCATGTGTATAACATTATATTTCTACTTCTGTATACACGACACCAAAAATCTTCTTGACTGAATCAAGCTTTCAGTTAAGAAATGAAACAGCAATTAATGAGGCAATTAATTAAAATAAGATATGATGTCAAACTTTATGAATGTGTATATTAGAAAGGAAGTCTTCCAAACATTGATTTCAAATTAGAATTAAAATAATATATTTCCTATAGAGTTGTTAGAAGAAATGGGACCCTCTGTAACCTCCTCTAAGATTTGATAGCCAATACCACAAAAGAGGCAATTCATTTAATTTGGAATTTATTCAGCAATTTGTATTAAATGAGACTTCATTCTGGTGCCCCTGATTGACTTGAAAATCTGGTTTGTCACTATATAGAATGTTTTGGGCTGCTGCCAAAAAAAGAATCAAAATTTAAAATGTAAATATATAAAAATGAAATCAAAAAATTATAAGAAAATATGGTGAGTTTATAAATAATCTTAGAGTAGGGCTTTATAAGCATGGCTTTAAAAATAAAAATAAGCAGCTCTGGAGTAAATGACTGACAAATTTAGCTTCAGACAAATTGGAAATTCGTTATAGTAAAAAGGACGATAATCTGAGTTAAAAAACAAAACAAAACATCCAAGTGATGAACCTGAGAAAATGTTTGCAAAATGCAGGACAGTTAAACTTATGGGGGTGGTGGAAATGTTCATTATCTTCAATGTGGTAATGGTCTCATGGGTGTATACATATGTTAAAATATTAAATTGTTCACTTTCAATATGAGAAGTATATCGTATGTCAATTTATATTTCATTTGAGGACCATAATTAGAAGCATCCACTTGAAAAACAATTTATTATCATTTACCCAAATTTAAAATTTACATGCATTCATCTATTTGTCAGTTTGGCACATTAGATATCCTGAAAACTGTTCCACTGCAAAACATTTAGAAATGCTGGATAAACTATGACAAATGTCCTTTAAAATGAACAGCTGGAATAAGAAGAATGAAATGGAAATTATCAGGGACTGCATATGAAGAGGTAGCAGAAAAGCCGAGTGATAAGTGATGCTAAAGTCAAGGCAGTCCTGAGGGGATCTGCCAATCTCAGTTCTCTAGAGCTTTGGGTTTGATGATCATGGAGGTGTCAATCTAAGGAGGTGAGTGGGCTTGAGGTTTCTGCTTAAACTGGGGCCCTTGAAAATCTACAAATTTGGTGAAGGAATGGACTAGAAAAATTCCATGTACCAGCAAAAGAGAAGACAAGGGAACTTGACAGTCCTATCCTGGACTTTCAATCAAAACAAAACAAAACAAAAACTCTCCTCTGAGAATTTGTATTGACAGGCCTGACTCACATAGGTTAGTGATCCAAATTTGTACCAGTTGGGTGGTCCAAAAACTCCCAGTCTGATAGTTTACCTTAAATGGTCTCTGTTTGACAGTACTTTTGGGTGCTGGCTGTAGCAAACGTAAATCTCTCTCAAACAGAGGCACAAAAAAACCTCCCAGGGCTTCCCTGGTGGCGCAGTGGTTGAGAGTCCGCCTGCCGATGCAGGGGACGTGGGTTCATGCCCCAGTCCGGGAAGATCCCACATGCCGCGGAGCGGCTGGGCCCGCTAGCCATGGCCGCTGAGCCTGTGCGTCACAACGGGAGAGGCCGCAGCAGTGAGAGGCCCACGTATCGCAAAAAAAAAAAAAAATAGACATTGCTGTAAAATAGCAGAAGAGACAAAATTCAAGATAATTTGTAAGCTGAAGCATAGATTTAAGAACAATTACATGAAAGAGAGACAAAGGAATAGATGATCTGAGAGGCTGGACAACATAGAGCTAGAAAGAGAAGATCTAGCCTAACTTTATTACTATTTCAGAGGGAAAGAATTTAAAGAATAAAGGCAAAAGACTATTTGGAGAAGTCATACTAGAGAATTTTTCTGGAACTGATGAACTGATGTAATCTTTAGATTCAGTAAACCGAATGAAAGCCAAGCAGGAAAAAAAAAAAAAAAAAGAAATTTACCTTTAAATACATTGTAGTGGAACTTTAGAAACTCAAAGCAAGAGAGAAAACATAAAAGCAGCCAGAGAGAAGAAAAGCTAGAAAGAGCCCAGCTTTCTGAACAATGATGGTAGGAGCCTGAGGAGTACAGCTGTGTTACGATTTTAAAGGTAAGTAATTAAGTAATGAGAAAGAGAAGATAAGTTGTAGAGGGGAAAAGAAGAATTAAATATCCCAATCAAGATTAAAATTTGCATAACATCAAGTGAGTGTGAAGGCATCATGGGACAACAAAAAGATTGCTCTGCTGCTGGAGGGAGTATAAATTTGACTAAAAGGTGAAGATATGCACACATTAAGAATATTCATAAAAGCATTTTATGCAAAGGAAAATGTAAACAACTCATATTTCTATCAATAGGAGAATGGATGTATAAATAGTGGCATTTAACACAATGGAATATTACAAAATGGTAAAAATGAGAAAAGAACTGGGCTATAGGTCATTATGGTTAAATCTCTCAAACATCATTTTGTACAAAAATAGAAGTTGATGAAGAATCAATGCCACCTGATACCATTTGTATTTATAATTTAATATAAAATATAAAATAGTATTTATTTTAAGTGATACCTAGTGAAAGTATAAAGAAGAACATTGAAATGACAAGTATTTGTCAGGATGTTCTCTTTGTCCAAGGGCAGTTCCTGGGGAGGGACTCAGCTGGAGACCTCAGCACTCACACTACCAGCAAGTGGGGGAATGAAAGCCTCAGTCCTGAAAATGGATTTGGTAGGCACACCATCATCTCCATTAGAGGGAGAGAAGCAAAGAAGAGTCAGGAGAGTTTAAATTTTCTTTTTTGTCTATCATCTCTCTCTCTCTCTCTATGTATCTATCTATCAATCATATATCTACGTGGTAAAGGTAAGGTTTAACATTTTGCAATCTGCATATTTTTCATTTATTTTAAAATTATATTGCAAAGTAAAGGAAGGAGTGGGGGGAGTGGAGAAGGGCAAGGATGGGGAAGAGAAGGAGGAGAAGATGATTTTGATTTAGCTCAAATGATAATTTCAGGTACAAATTAAAAATGCCCCCAGCAAATAAACCTGGCCATGGTAGATAAAGTGGCAGTAGCTGTTGCTGAAACTTTTCATTTAATTACATCTATAAATCTGCATGTTTGATTGTTAGGTCGTTTGATAATGAAGGAAACAGTGTAAAAATCAAAACCCTTTGAAATCACATGAAACACTGTGGCTTGTAAAGGCCAATAGAGTGAAGATAGGGCATCAAACACAAGCCAGCAGGAAAGAATGTAGTAACACCCTGGCTGTACCTAACATTTATGATTGTCTCAAGGCATCCTCTCTACATGAAGAAATCAGATTTAAGTGGCAAATAGAAATATTTCTGATGTTAGTTTTTGGTACATGTGATATTTTGTGTGTGTTAGTCACTGGAGACAACTTTGAAAACAGTGGAGTAATTTGGTGATGTAAACAAAAATATATATTGTTATCGTGGATATTCTAAATTATATCAGTGACTTTAATGAGATAGCATTTTTTGTTTTCATTTGCAAATTTGCAATTTTCATGATTAATTTGATTGTAGAGTGCTAAGGAATTACCAAATCAGAAAACAACTGCTAGGGAATTACCAAATCAGAAAACAAGTCTTTTTTCTTACACTGCTAAACTTAAAATAGAAGAGAGAAATTCAAACTATTATGGAATTGTCAAAATCTTATCATGACAGCCCATACAAAAGTAGGCATTGTCAGAAAAGGTTCTTCAAAGTGCTTTGAAAATCAATAGTAATAGACAAATTCCTACATCTTCTTCTTTTTCCAACCTTCTTGCAATGCTTCCTCTCCTTCTAATCTCTTCTCGCTCCTTCTTTTATTTCTCATTAATTCATTTATTTATTTAACAGTTCATCACACATCAATGGAATACTATGGCGGGTAGAATTCTGTCAGTAAACAAAACCACTGTTGATATTTCATTGAGGGAAGTAGTTAATATAGATTATTAGGGTGGATGTTTGTTAGAAGTAATAGAGAAAGAAATGTGATGAAAGATCAGGAACTTAAAAGAAGCTGCTTTTGTGCCCATTGGAGCCTGTTTTTAGATGCTTCCTGGCTTCACAGCTGCAAAGGAGCCTTTGGTTTTCTGCTGGCTATAGTCAGCTCATGTTTATTTTCTCCTATATTGCCACATGTGTGATAAATGCACATTAGACTACTGCTAAAGCCTGAAGAAAAATAATGACTTCCAGCTTCATTCAACTTCTGTATACCAGCAATGAGCAAATGGAATTTAAAATTAAAAACACAATACCATTTACATTAGCACACTCCAAGATGAAATAGTTAGGTATAAATGTAACAAAATATGTATAATATCTATTGGAGGAAAGCTACAAAACTCTGATGAAAATAATCAAAGAGTTAAGGAAATGGAGATGTTCATGTTCATGGAGAGGAAGACTCAATGTTGTCAAGAAGTCATTTCTTCCTAAATTGTTCTGTACCTTCACCATGATCCCAATGAAAATCCCAGCAAGTTGTTTTGTGGATATTGACCAACTGATTCTAAAGTTTCTGTGGAGAGGTAAAAGACCTGGAATAGACTACACAATATTAAAGAAGAAAGACAAAGTTGGAAGACTGACATTGCATAACTTCAAAATATACTATAAAACTACAGCAATCAAGACAGTGTGTTACTGCAAAGAATAGACAATATTGAAGGAGAGAGACAAGGTTGAAGGACTTATACTCCAGTTGAAGTGGTAATAATATGAATAAATTTAGACTTTTTTTCTGCTTCTTATAAATCTCTTTAAAAGATAATCAACAAATGTGTACTTCTGGCCAACTGGAATAACAGGAACCAAATTTATTCTCCTACCTAAAACTATTTTAAAAAATGAAAGAAAAAAGAAACATTGGCTTTCAAGGCAGTGGATATCAGGCAACAAGGACAGTGGTAAATTCACTGAATACTTCAAATAACAGATTATGTTTGCTAGGCTATATACATAAACATGCTTTTGACACAAAGACTGAAAGTAAAAGGAAAAGAAATGCTAAGCAAATGCTTACAAATACTTCTAGTGTGGCTATCCTAATAGCAGAAGAGTATAATTGAAAGCAAGATGAATTACTACACATGAAGAGGGATGTTTTTATAATATTAAAGCAGTACCTCTACTAGGAAGACATCACAATCCTATTTCTGTGTACTCAATATCATAACTTCAAAATATATAATACAAACACTGAAAGAACCACAAGGATAAATCAATGAATTCAATTTCATACTAGAAAACTTTAACATTGATATTTTAATAGCTAATAGAAAAAGCAGACAAACATTCTATGACAGAGATCTAGAAAAGAGTCAACAAAGTTGACCTAATAAACATAGTGCTCATAAATAAATATTTACCAAAATTGACCATGCACTGGAACATAAATAAAACCTCCACAAATATCAAAGAATTTGATAGAGTATATTCTACTATCACAGTAGAATTTAGTAATAAAAATTTAGTAATAAAAATGTAAGTCTGTAAGTAGTTGGACATTAAAAAATCATGTCTAAATAGTCTATGAGCTATAAGTAGAAGTCACACTACCATTAAGAAACATTTAAACTGGATGATAGTGAAGATACAACATTTTAAAACTTGTGAGATTTAGGTAAATTAGTGATTAGAGTGAGATTTAGAAAAGAAGAAAGGTGGAAAATCAATGATCTTATCTTCAACCTCAGGAATCTGGAGAAATAAGAGAAAACAAGATGAAGGAATGAGGAAGAAAATGATAAAAATAAAAGTAGAAATTAGTAAAACATAAAATTTCTAACAAAAAATTCAAATGCAAATTTGCCTTATGAAAAGAATAGCAAAATTTATAAATTCAGTGTAACTTTATCAAGAAACAAGAGAAAAAACACAAATTATTCATATCAGAAAAGGTGAACATCACTGCAGATTCTACAGAAATTAAAAAGACAACAAAATTATATTCTAAACAGGTATAAGCCAATAATTTAGAACATTTAGATGAAATAGAAATTTTTTTTTCAAAAATATTTACTCAAACTGATAGAATATATAATTTTAAGTCTAGTAGCTATTAATAATTGTATTTTTTATTAAAATTTTTCCTTTTAAGAAAACCCCAGGCTCAATGGCTTCGACAGTAAATTCTTCTAAACCTTAAGGAAATAACAGCACCTATATTATATAAACTCTTCCAGAGATTAGAAGAAAAGAAACCAGTATAACTTTGATACCAAAACCTAACAAGGACATCACATCAATGAGATCTTGCAGACCAGTCTCTTTCATTAATAAAGGTATAAAAACCATAAAATTTTTTAACAAAAATAACTTAAAAATATTTAAAAGGAAAATACATCATATAAAGTGGAAAGTATTTCAGGCATGCCAGAGTGATATTTGCAAAGTAGTCAGTCCAATTCATCATGTTAACATAAAAAGGAAGAAAAGTTATATGACCATATTGACAGATTCAGTTACTGTGCCTGAAAAATTCAGAGAGCATTTAAAAAAATTTTTTTAATGTCCCAAAGTAAGAATGGAAGAGAATGTTCTTCTTCTAATAAAGAATTATGAGACATCATTTTTTTGTAGTTTTATGCAATTTTTAAAAAGTTTTTATTGGAGTATAGTTGATTTACAATGTTGTGTTAGTTTCGGGTGTACAGCAAAGTGAATCAGTTATACATATACGTTTATCCACTCTTTTTAGGAGTCTTTTCCAATATAGGTCATTACAGAGTATTGAGTAGAGTTCCCTGTGCTATACAGTAGGTCCTTATTAGTTATCTATTTTATATGTAGTTGCGTGTATATGTCAATCCCAATCCCCCAATTTATCCCTTTCCCACCCCTTCCCCCCAGTAACCATAAGTTTGTTTTCTACATCTGTGACTCTATTTCTGTTTTGTAAATAAGTTAATTTGTACCATTTTTTTAGATTCCACACATAAGCACTATATTATATTTGTCTTTCTCTAGAGAAATCGTATTTAATAGTGAAATATTAAAAGATCTCTCCCTGAGATTGGGAATGTCATAAGAGTGCTTGTTTCACTAATTCTTTTCAAACTTGTGCTGGATACTCTAGATGGTGCAAGAAGGCAAGCAAAAGAAGAAAAAGGAATAAGAGTTGGAAAAGTAGGAAATAAACTCTCATTATTCTCAGAAAATAGTACTGTGAAATAAAAAATTCCAAAGACTCTACGGACAAATTATTACAATTTATAAAATGGTGTTAGCATAGTCATAAAATGCAAGTTCAATATGCAAAAAACAATTTTATAACCTAGACTGGAAAATTAATTTAAAAAATAATATAAATTTCAATTATATTTAAAATTACAAAACAAATAGGAAATCAAAGGACTTCTTTACTGAATATTACAAACTGTTGACGAAGTTTAAAAAGTAAAATAAAGTGAAATACTATGTTCATGGATTGAAAGACACAAATTGTGACTATATTTTGTTAGAAATTATTGTGTAACAAACTCCTCCCATATTTACTGACTTAAAATAACAACTACTTATTATTACTCATGACTTTATTTGTCTTAGGGAAAAGTCTGCTGATTTAGGTCATGCTCAAGTGATCTTGACTGGTCTCACATACGCATTTTTGATTCTCTGGTGGATTAACTGGAGTGTAGTTGGTCCAGAATAACTTCAGTCACATACTGGGAGATTTCTGGCTTTAATTTGGGAAACAGATGTCATAGCACCATTTGTCTCCCATATTTATGCAGGCTATCCTAAAGCTTGTTCATATGGTGGCTTGGTAGTTTCCAAAAGAGAGAGAATAAACACAAGCCTTCTTAAAGCCTGACCATAACACTACACAATATCATTTCCACAGCATTTTGTGATCCAAAGCAAGCCATAGGCCTTGCCCAGAGTTAGGCATTGGATAAATAGACTTTGTATCTTGGCAGGATGATTTGCAAAGTTTTGTAGCAAAAGGATGACTGTGGGTAGGAATGGAAAATTGTGGGCATTTTTTATTTCTATAGCAGATGTTTGTTCTTAACAAAGTTGTTTATAGCTTCAATACACCCCAATAAAAATTCTGTGGTTGTGTGTGTGTGTAAATCAACAAGCTCATTCTAAAATTCATTTAAAAATGTAGATGTCCAACAGTAGCCAAGGTGGAGACCTTTGCTTAATAAAAAGAACCAAGCTGGAGACCCATAATAGCAAATGAAAGGACCTATTATAAAGTTGTGGTAATTAAGGGATAGTACAATATGTTAATGGCACAGGGATGCGGGTCACCTCATTTCTAACGAAGTTGATGTGCAAGGAAGAATGGAAACAATAGTCTTTTCAGTACATTGTGCTGGGTAATTGGATATTTATATGAAAATAAATAAACATTGACCCCACTTAACACCCCTCTCGCCCCACACACATCAATCAAGTAGACCAGGTCTAAGTAAAAAAGATAAACAATAAAGCTGTTTGAAAAAGACATTGGAAAATATCTTTATGCTTTAGGAGTAGACAAGTAATTCTTCAAGAGGACACTGAACACACTAACCATAATTGAAAAATGAGAACTTAGGCAGTTTTAAGAACTTCTGTTTATCAAATAGATCATTAAGAATGTGAAACTAAACCAGAAACGGAATGGAAGATTTCAAAGAACTGTTGCAACTCAATAATAATAAACAACCAAAAAGAATATATAAAAGATGACAAAAAGCAGATATTCAAAAGGTAGACACAAATATAAAAGGTACGCAAAACATTATTAGTTATGAGGGAAATTTAAATTAAAACCACAAGGCGCTACACAAACACCAGAATGACTAGGACAAAAAAGAGAATACCAAGTGTTGGAGAGGATGTGGAACATTGGAAACTCTTGAATAATGCCAAATGGAAGTGTAAATTGTACAATCACTTTGGGAAACCGTTTAATGATAAATACTAAAGAATCCCACTCCCAGGTAATTACTCAACAGAAATAGCCTCCATATAATCACCAAAACATGTGTACAAGAATGTAGATAACTTTTAGTCCCAAACTGCTAACAACACAAATATCCAAAAATAATAGATAAATGTTTTATATTCACATAATGGAGTACTTTTCTGAAATAAAAATGGACAAACTATAATTATATATACTGAATAACAAGAATAAAACTCACACACACAATGCTGAATCAAAGAAGCCAGAAACAAAAGAACACATACTGTACTTCCATTTACTTAAAGTTCAGTAAAAAGCAGCATTACACTAAAGTCAGAGTAGTGGTTATCTTTAGGAGGCCTGAGGTGTGAAAAGGCCTTCTGTGGTGATGGTAACGCTCTGTTACTGACATGGGCTAGAGCTCTGCAGGAAAGAGAGAAAGGAAAAAGCCAATAATGTTTAATAATACCTAGAATGTTTTAACATAGGTGATAGAATAGTATAGAATTTGAAATATATAATACAGCTCTTTTTTTCCAGATAGGGTTTTATAAACTGCTAAAACTTTATAATGGCATACTCATGTTATCTGCTCATCCTTAGCTCTCATTGCATTCACTGGTCACTCAATAACACAATATACATGTCTGATCTTTAATTTTAGTTTATTATTCAAATTGTGTCTCTGCTGGGTTTGATATCACCATTTTGTGTAATTGTTTCAAAATAAACTCATTAGACAACATTAAGCCCTAATTCTCAATTGGGGAAAGTGCATTTTTTATTAATCAATTTATTTCACAATTTAATGGGAAAGTTTTGAATTCCTTTTCCCATCAGGAAAACAGGCAGATGGATTTGCATAAAAAATCATCCTTGTGCTGGAATATAAAGGCATAAGTCCTTAGAACAAGAAACCTGGCCCAAGGGCACAGTCTCTCTCAGATCACCGAACAAGCAATGTTTGTGGGAGCTGAGTTGGCAGCTGTAGAAATGATGGCACTGTGTTCTATGGCCCCTTTGATAAAATTTCGACCCCGTAATTTGGAGACCAGTTAGTTGCATCAAACAATGAAATAGTTATTGTTTTATTTTCCTTGTGAATTTGTCATTAAAAAATAAAGAGCTATTTGGATTTGAGTAGAGCAGGTTTTAGAGAGATTTGACAGAAGGAAGTGTACATGCAACCCTGTAAGCAAAGTATATATGAATAGATACATAGATATATGTGTATGTGCATATACATATGCATAAATCAATCTATCAATCAGTCATTTATATCTATCATCTATCTATGAAAAAGAGCTACCTATCTGTATTAGAAAATTATCACTCTTGGTATGGTAATATTTTGAATGTTATGTCATGTGCGCCTATTTATACACTTGGATTTTTAGGATAGGAACATTAAAAGCATTAAAAATAATTCTTTAAGACAACTTAATGTACTGTTACAGTATCACCAAGATATGTTCTTTCAAAGTGTGTTGTACAGGACATATTTTTGCTTGTTACAGAATGGCTTATTGACTTCATTAATTTATAGAAACCTTTTTAAAATTCCTTTTAGCCTATCCTCATTTCAGCTGAAATGAATATCTTTTAACAGACACACAAAATGAAAGCAACTGGTATCTATTTTGGAGACTCTGATAGCCATGAAAGAAAAGCTAGAGTTATCTGTGACTCCTGTCTCCCTAATCATCTACCCCTGCTCTCAGGTGGAGAGTTCTCTTAATTCTGGGGATTTCTGTTCAAAAAGGACATGGTTGGGACAGATGTGATATTAACAACTAAATATTCTTGAACCGTGACTTAGCTCTCACTTGGCCTCAATTTTTATTCACTTTTTTGTTTTCACTGAGTATTGGGGTAGGATGTAGTTGTGTATTAAAATATACTTTGAAAAGCAGGATATATACCAAAGAATATCTACCTGTGATTGGAGTTCACTGTTTTCTTATTGTGAAGAATGTAGGAATGTAGAATACACCAAAATGTAAGATACATGAAGACAGGAAATTTTCTCTCTTTACCACCATATGCCCATTGCCTAGAGCAACACATAGTAGACACTCAAAAAAATTGAGTAAATAAATGAAGAGTGTTTATACTCCACTCCCTTCTATGAAGCAGCTCTAACTCTCTGGCAGCCCCTTGCTCCCAAGATTATGCAATCAGAAGCTGCCCTGGGAGCAGCGTCCTTTCATCAGTTTGGTTTCTTAGTATTGCTGGGGAGGAAAGATTTAGTAATCCTGTTCTTATGCACTGTAAAGTTAATTTTGATCCACTGAGCATTTAAAAAACAGATGTACTACCTGAACTCTAAACATCACTGTGGCTATTTTCCTCTTTTGCATGGGGATCAAAATAATAACCATACTTGTCAACAAGTCTCCAATGCACATGGCATGGTCATCTGTGCTTTACCTTTCCTGATTGATGGCCAGTGCACTGAAAATACCTTTTGAAGGTCTTTGCATTAGTAAAGGTAACCTAGTGGCTGAAATTTATGATGCGCAAATCTCAATGGTTTAACAGAAATTTATTTTTGTTCTCATAAAGCCCAAATGGAGGCTGTGGGGCAAAATAGAGGATTCTTGAAGGGGTGATAAGCGCTCCAAAGGTGATATAGGGACATGGGCTCCTTACATCCTATTCTCCCTTCTTTCTCAAGGATCTTAGAATCCTCTGCTAGATCTTCTGAATGCTACTGACAGATGGGGGTGGGGGTGGGGAATGGCTCATACATTTAAAAAAATGATGGATACCCTAGGTCTAGGTGATCACAAAATCATGTCCAGAGATGTGAACTGGACAGGAAGGAGCACATGAGGACTACAGCGAAATATGTAGAACTGGCAGGTGGGAGAATTAGCAGGAATAGTTACACTGGGGCACACATGCCCGGCATTCCTTGCAGTGGTGAGCTGCCCCTCCCTGTTCCAGCCTGGGGGTTTGGGGAAGGGCTGCCTCTCCTTTCACCATTCCCCATCCACCTGGGCACAGGTAGGGTTTTATAGAACAGGCTGAGAAGATCATGGTACCAGTGCATTAGGGTTAACTCCTAATGTTAGCTCCTGGTTTCTGAGCTGGTGCAATGCTGTCCTAACTTTACTCCTGCCCTATTGCTGAAACACAGGATCAGATGGGTAAGTGGAGACTGAAGAGGGGAATTGGTTGGCCAGAAGAGGACTGAGACAGTTCCTTTTTCTTCCCAGTTGAAACATTTCTTCAGCTGTATCTCATTAACATTATAGGAAACCCAGAAAAGAGCCTAAGTAGAATAGCACTATCTCTAGTTTCACAGCCATTTTCTATTGGCCTCTGGGAGAAAAGAAATCCAGTGATCTCCTATTATTTTTCACTTGAAGATGTAAGAAGTTATATATGAACAAAAAGAACTGATGCCTTTGGAACACATACCAAGAAAACTTGTGTTGAAATAACTTTCTAGGGCCCCAAATGGAGCCGCTCTTGTCTGGGGTGCCACGTCAACAAACCAAAACTTAGATAACTTTTTTGTCCCTATAAAAGATCCGCTTGACAGGAAACACAGTATATTCAGTCAGCCAATTCCCAAACACCAAGCCAACTCTGGGCCTTCTCACCTGAACAAGGTTGACTCCATGGCCCCAAATCAGACATTTTCTATTTGTCTCTTGCTTGTTCTTTTCTTTATACTATCAAAGCTTTTTGCCTCCCATCCTGTTTTGAAGTTTTTTGCATGGAGACCACCAGCTTCATGAAGTGTTAAATACAGTTTGTTTGTATCACCTAAACTGTTTTCTTTAATCATTTTTTTAAACACTTGTAGTACCCTTTCACCCATAAGTGTCCTATAGAACAAATAACACAGGTTTCTGTAATGCAATTTAACATTTACATGAGTTATTGAAAGAAATCTTAAAACATGAGAAAATAAGAAAATTATAAGGGAATTTAAAATCTTATGGTGTTAAGATATATGATATATAGATATATGTGTGATAGAATAAGTGAGCAACCACTTAAATAGTAGGGCTCTTTGACACAAAATCAGAACTCGATTTGTATGTTTTCTATATCTAGAGTGAAACAGGACTCTTCATGTCCTATCACTTATAATCAAGTACTTATAATCAATACAGGGGTGCACTCTCATCCTCTACCCCCTCCACCTCTGCCCTGACACACAGAGCCTTTACATCTGCAGGGACTCAGGACCTGATCATTATGTCCTTGATGAGTGAGGCTTACACGTAATACTTTTTATGGGTCAGACAGAACATAGTATTCATCATATCTGCCCACACTTTATTGTCCAGGGCTCACTCAGATGACAATACTTAATTGTAAATGATGCTGAAAACTGGTCTGCTTGTGTGCCCAGGACAAAGAGGAAGGAGTTTAGCTAAGCAGCTAACCAGTTTCGGCTATTTGGACTATTGGCCTCTGTATTACCAAGGAGATTGAACTTTTATTTTATTGTAGCATTGAACACTCTGATGAACATTTGTTACTAACCACTTTCTCCTTTGATTTTCATGATCTAAATTTTCATTTCTCCTCCCTTCTCCTCTTATTAGCCATTCATTCTTGATTCCTTTTGAGGACTGTTCTTTCTCTCCTCAGTCTTTAAAAATCAAAGTCATAGGGGCTTCCCTGGTGGCGCAGTGGTTGAGAGTCCGCCTGCCGATGCAGGAGACACGGGTTCATGCCCCGGTCCGGGAAGATCCCACATGCCGCGGAGTGGCTGGGCCCTTGAGCCATGGCCTCTGAGCCTGCGCGTCCAGAGCCTGTGCTCTGAGAGGCCACGGCAGTGAGAGGCCCGCGTACCGCGAAGAAAAAACAAAAACTCAAAGTCATAATTCCAAAGGACTCCATCGTCATCTCTCTGAGCTTTTTACTATAAATATAATTTCTGCAGTATCTTAAAGAAAACCCTTGCCCCACATTTTCTTTACATTTTGATGGTTCTTAAATTTAATCAAGAACTCTTTGCTAAATTCCATACCCATATTTCCAACAGTTTAATAAATACTTTGATTTAGAAGGCTCCCAGGCACCTCAAATCAATCACATTCGAAAATGAATCATTAATTCCCACCAAATGCCTTCAGTATCATCTGTCCTGGTAAACGGCTCTACTCTGCCTTGTAATTTCATATTCTTTCTTCTCACATACACACTCGTCAGTGAAGATCATCAATTCAGTTACTGCATTCTACAATTTCTAGTTTTTTATTTTTTAGTATCTTTTGTATCTATCATCTATTCTCACTGCCTGAATTCAGGCTAAGTTTTTTGGGGGGAGGCTGCCTTTTACATCTTTGCTTGCTAGCTGCTCTCCCAGAATTGGTTATAGTCTTCCTTTAACTCATTATTCACACAGAGTCAGGAGGAAGTGGGAGAGAGCTTTCAAGACAGAGCAGTTAGAAAAAACCAAATTGGAATGTACAATTTACATGGTGGATTGGGGTGGATTATAGGACTTGGAGAGAAGTACAAGAGTTGGGCAGAGCAGTTCCTGGAAAGAGAAGATGGACGTTAGAGCCAAGTGTCAAATCTCTGCACAGGGTTCATTAACTGAGCAAAGACTATGGTCCCGTTGATGGTCCAGTTGGCTGAATTTGTAGATGGAGTTCCTTAGTCGAGCAAAGCAGAGTCAGAAGCACAGCCAGGAGAAGGAATATTCGGTCCAGATGGATGTTGATCAGAGTCACAGACCAAGTGGAACAATTCAAAGTGCAAGAATCAGAATGCGCTGGGGTGTAAACTCTGAAGTAGATGTCTTAGATAAGCTCTCAGCCAGCTCTGTTAAGCAGCCTGAATGAGAATAAGTGTGTGGAAGCTTCAGAAAGAGAGGCGGGTTTCTGCGCACTGGGAGGAATACCTTTTAGTCATCAGAATTGATTGTCAGAAAGGTGGGCTGCCTGCTGAGTTAGCGAGTTCCCAGTGACTGAAATGCTTCAGGGACTTCATGAGTGCTTGTGAAGCTACTGAAGAGGATGTTTTTGCATCATATGAATGAGGGGGTTAGACAGTTGCTGAACTTGTTTATAACTCTCAAGTATTATAAAATATTATCTTCTCAGTTTGAAAGTTATGATCTGGTTCCAACTGGCTATGTGACATTCTTTAACATTCTCCTCCTATACAGCAGGTATTGAGTTGCAGAAATTCTCCTGTTGTTGTTCTGCTTGTATTCCATTCGCTATCCTCAAAGAAGTGCTTTTCATCTTAGTCCCATTCATATGCAAGAAATACATCCTTTATTTTACTCTCCCCCACCCCTTCCTGATTGAATTCAGCTGCCAATAAAGTCGACCAGTTAGTTCAATGAGATTTTAAGTTTGAACCAGTTCTTTTAGTTGAACAGGAAAGATGAAAGAAACCTGGAATGCAGAGTCCAAATTATGGGGTTCAGCTTTGAAAACACAGCGATGCCCTAAAACCGATGGTTCCTTTGTGTAGAGAGCAAAGCCAAGCAGCAGCGACTCAAGATCTACTCTGGAAGCTTCTAGCTAAGAGGGATAAGTTTCTTAGATTTGTTGTCAAGTGTAACATTTGGAAGTGGTAAATCACTGCAGGAGCCTGTGTGCTTGGCAACCACACTTCTGCCTGGGTTGCTGGCAATACAAGCTGTGGCTTCATCGTCTCCTACAGTTCTGATGGGGACATGTGAGCCATCAGTGACTGATCATTTTGGGAAAACCTGACAGAAAACAGACATTTTCCTTACTTTCTCTTGCTATAATGAAGTGAGCAGAAGCTCAAGGAAATAAAGTTGTCTCATTTATTATACAGATGACTCACATGCATTCTGACTCACGCCAGTAAAATCACCCTGCTGCTAGCAGAAATATGTCAGGGCCTAAGAAAAATCGTGCTCTTTAGACACCCCCCTCACTCCTTCCGGAGGACTGGGCTATCATGATGTTGTTCAGATCTGCCCTTCTGCTTGGAGCTGGGGCAGTAAGTCATTTGGCTGCAGGATGACTTTTCTGGCTTATAGCTATATCCTTAGGGATAGGATGCTGTTCATCAGCCCTCTGCATGACATCATTAAAGGAACAGCTCCTGCATATAAGGAACATACTATAGCTTTGTCATTCTCATGATTTTAAGACAGTTCTGTTCTTTCATCCATCAGGTAAAACAAAGATGCAGTAGAAACCTGTATTTCAGAACAGATGCCTCCATAATTGTGCTGTTAAAAAGAATGTGCTGTCATGCTCTGCATTATATCTCCTTTGTATCTGTTTTTTGTCTGGTTATATCTGAGCAGCAGCCATGTTTTTGCCTCAGCTTACTTTCAGAACTCGATGTGATAGGGGTACTGCCAAGAGTTTGCATAAAAGCAGAATGTAGTTGTGTGATGTCATTGTAATACTTTGTCCAGTTAAACACTCTGAGAATTTACTTTTTTAGTCAGGGAAAAAAAAAAATTGGATTGTCTTTCCAGAATGTATGTTAGGTGAGCTATCTCTAAGTTCACACTAAAATCCTAAACTAATTTTGTATTAGTGTTTAATGATAAAAGCTAACTTTCTAGAAAAATACATTTATTTATGTCTATTGAGATGTCTTGAAAGGTAAAATTTTCTGCATATCAAGAGCAGGTTTTCACTCTTTCAATTGGGTTTTAGTAAAATTTTCTATGGAAATAGTAAAAAACACCCTAGAACTTCAAAGTTCTTACAAGTTTTTACTTTCTCTTTTTTCTTGTTTTGTTTGTTTGTTTTGTTGTACTTTCTCCCATTCACCCAGCTTCTGTGTGAGCATGGAGATCTAGGCACAGGAAAGTGAAGTGATCTTCCTGAGATTCTAGAGAAAAAACTGGCACTGTGATTCCTGGGATCAGGGCCTCCATTCTGATATTCTATATGCAGTGAACTCTGTACATCGTTTTATTTTCACATATGATATTCATATGATATTTATTCTTACGAAGTAGTTATTCATGGAGAAGAATATTCCAGTTCTTTCTTGTGGGTTTTACATTCTCCTATTGAAAAATTGAAATAATCTCTGCATAATTGTTTACATTTGTCAAAACACTGCTCTTTCCCCATTCACCGACATTTCTTTTCTCTGTATCCCATTTTATCTTCACTAGTGGGAAACTGGCAGAGGGATTCTTAAAGAAAAGGGAGAGCAGAAAGACATCTACTTAAATGTATATTGATTCTGTACCATTTTCAAATTATGTGTAAAGGGTCATTTTTTTAAAAAATGTAAATTGAGCTAAAAATGTAGAGAATTCTAAGACAAATGGATAAATGTAGATTGGTCAATAGGGTAAATTAGATATGAGTACTTGTTGACCCACCTCTGAGCCAATTAAACTGCAGCTTATCTAGAGTTCCAAAAATATGTTCTATTAGACTTCATCTCTGTGAGTTTCTCCTGATGAAATATGATTTCACTGTAGAATAAATTCAGGGAATGCCAGATAATATATTTTCCTACTGAGGAATTTATAATGCATATTTGTATGATAGAATCTCTAGGATGTTACATAATCAAGAAGCCCTTTCGACTATGTTTCACTTTTTTAGATACAGTATTTTTTTCCCTTGCCATACTTACTGACATGCTGAAGAGTTGATTTGATGTCCCGTAGGACATTTACTAGGAATCTCTGAACTAAAATTTTCTTTTAGTAGGTAATATAGAATCATAACATCCAAAGTATGGAAGTTTGGGTGAAACATAAATTATATTTTCTATGTTAGATGACATTATTTTTTGAACAAATAATTGTCACCTTGAAAAATAATGAAAGAAACTTAACTGTAAGCTTCTTAAGAGTAGGTACTGTTTATTTTTGTATTCTTATCATCTAGCATAGTGCCATTAGTCAAAGCTCAATCTTTGTTGAGTTAATCATGATGAAGAAAAAGATATCTATCTGAAAAGATTTTAGATCATCTCCTACACAAGAATGCTCACTTGAATGCTAGAAAGAAAACTAAAATCTGTTCCAATCCGTCCAAAACTGTGCATTTTCCTAAAGTAGCCTATTTTTTTTTATGAAATAAATTTAGTCACCAGTGAAGTCTCATTGAGAATGGACGTGTTCTTATTTATATTTTTCTAAGCTAAAAGAAAAATTTAGAACCACTGAGTAGCTATTACAGCTGTCCCATAAGAGACTAACCATTTTTTTGTTGTTTGTTTTTAGACTGTTTTCTAAGAGATGATAAGATATAATATTCATTACACCTGTATCATTTTTTTCCTGGTATTTTGAATACAAATCATAGATCTATCTAAATTTCTATCTCTCCAGTGGAAACAAGTATGTAATATTTTCCAGTGAAGTTTTTGTTGCTGTGTATTTTTTGTTTTTGTTTTGAAGCTACTGGAAATACCATGTAATTGTTGTCATGGTACTGAATATGTCATCTGGCAACACAGGAGCATGAAGTGACAATTGCCAATGTAATGGTAATTTGAGGTTAATAATAATTTAGTTTTGACAGTAATCCAGGACTAATTATCCCAATTCTCTCTGTGTTTTCCTTTTGATAGCTTAAGGCTTTTTTGCTTGTTTTGTTATATGTCACATCAAACCAAGCATGAAGAGGGGCCCTGAGCTGACTAGTAGGCAGTGGTATTGAAGCTGTGTAAAGTTATGGTTTGACAGCTCTCTTGTTAGATGTTTAGGTCCTGGGTGTACGTATACTCAGCATCAATCTAGTGGATTGGAGTCATGGTCTTGACATAGGAAATATCACTATATCTTAATAGCAGGGAGAGAAAGCCGCGGGCTGATGGAAATGTCTTTTAAAGTATTAACTGTATAACAGATTATTGTGCAGTATGGAGCAGAGAAAAATTTTGATCCTCTGGACCCATGCTCTTTACTTGGCCTCACTGAATTATTCACTTTTCAGCATTGCCCTCCTTGGTTTTTTTTCGAAGTAGTTATTTAACTACAGTGTCTAGTCATTCCTCTGACCAAGACTTCTGGATGGTTACATTTATTCTACAATGCTTTATTCTTCTCAATAAAACTTTGCTTTTTCATTATCATCCAGCATCTGGAATTCTCTATATTTCTTAAAAACACAGAAGGAGATTAACACTACCCCCTTCACAGTTTCCTCATTCACTGTTTCATTAAATATTCTGAATACCTTTGCTTCTATTACTTGCTTTATATTCTGCTTTTGTGTATATATATAATATATGTATAATTTTATTTCAAACAACTCAAAGGACAGACCCTACATATTTAGCCTGTAGTTTAGATAATTTAATATGACTTTAGGTATATCACTTGACTTGTAGTTATAGGATAAATACTCCACGTATATTGTAACTATCCTTAATGATAGTTGGTTCAGTAGTGATTATCTATGGATATGAAGCCACTTTTATCCTCCATTCTTCTATTTTCTTAAAGCCAAGTGGAGGTTAAATGGAGGGGTCTGTGATGATGCTGCATCTGTTTATCATATAATTGGGTCATATAACCCAGCAAGGCTGAATTGTTAAACCTTTCAGCATATGAGATATTAAAACAGTCAGATGAAAAGTAAAAGAATAATAGAAGAAGTACATTCAACTTAGTTTAAAATCTTAATGCTGTATGGTTATGCTACATGAGTTTAAGTATTAAATAGTTAAGTGAATATTGATTGATTGCCTATGCTGTGCCAGGCACTAGAGACCTATTATGTGCATTCCACAAGAACAAGATAGACATGATTACTTCCTTTATGGGATTTACTATTTGCAATGCATAAACGGATATGTAGTAAAATAACTATACATCAATATTCTTCTTATAAAATTGTGGTGAACAGAGAATTCCAGACAAAGATGGCATCAAATGCAAAGGCCCTAAGTTAGGAAAAATCTTGGGGGTGTATCCTAGAAAGTAAGAAAGAGGGCCAACATGGCAGGAAGGTAACAAGCAAGGGAGAAGATGATGTGAGATGAGGCAGAGGCTCAACCAACAGAGTCTCGGTCCATGATGGGAGCTGAGATTTTATACTAGGTGTAATGGAGAGCAATGAAATGTTTTCAGACAAAGGGATATCATATCTGACTTATGATTTCTATATAGAAAAAAATGAGTTGGTGGGAGTGAAAAAGTAGAAGCAGAGCTAACTCCATAGTTTTTTTTCTCCTTTTAAATTAAGGCCAGATATGTTGATGACTTGGTTAGGATGGTAGCAATGGAAAAAAAGGGAAGTACCTGAAGTAGAGAGATATTTTTGGAAGTAATATGATAGGATTCATTGCGGGTGAGATATGAAAGATAAGGGAAAGTAAGTAAAAATGATGGTTTTCTGGATGCATGACTGTATGATTGGCAGTGCTACTTATTAAGAGAGAAACAGACCTGGAGACTTGAATGGTTTGAGTAAATTCACTTTTAGACTTGCTTCTTTGGGCTTTGTATATTTAAGATGTCTAGTAGACATCAAAGTGGAGATGTGAATGTATCTCTCTCATTCTCTCACTCTCTATCATCATCTACCTGCCTATCAGTGCATGAATCTGGGGCTTCAAAAGGACAGGTCTAGATCAGAGATGTAAGTCTGGGAGTCACTGTGTAGATGGTACTTGACGTAATCTGAATCAGAGAGTGTAGATGGGAAAAAGTGAGAGGGCTTAGGAATGAATGCTGAGGGACCGCTATGTGTGGAATTTGATAAAGGAGGAAAAGTCAGCCAAGGAACCTGAGAAGGAGTGGCCAGAGCGGTAGTAGGAAAGCCAGGAAGTGAAGTGATACTGAAGCCCAGAGCAGAGAGTGTCCCAAGGAGGAATAAATGGCCGTCTTTACCAAATGCTGCTATAGTCAAATAGCATGAAGACAAATGTGTTCTCTAATTTGACAACCTGGGCCATTGAGAATCTTGACAATAACCATTTCAGTGGAGTTTGGGGTTGCAACCCAGGTCGGTATGTGCTGAGAAGTGAATGCAAGATGAAGAAGAGGAGACAAACTATGGACAATTCTTTTGAATTAGTGTGTGTGTATGAAGAGTGAAAAAATGAGATGGAAGCTCACGTGGAATGTGGGGGCCAAGAGATGTTTATTTGTGCTTAATGAAAACTAATCTACTATTTTTAAAATATGAGGCAATTCACACATTGTGGGGTATTTCATAAGAACAGAGAATTCTAAGAAATAGCTGAAATTTAACTCTTAGTTGAGTGGTAGTCAAGTAATTTTATTGATACAGGCCATCACCTATCTTTCTTTATTACTTCCATACCTGATTATAACTGTATGTCACTGACAGTAATGATCCATTGAACAACTAGTTTGAAATACTTTTTTTTAAATTATTTATTTATATTTTTGGCTATGTTGGGTCTTCATTACTGCATGTGGGCTTTCTCTAGTTGTGGCGAGCAGGGGCTACTCTTCGTTGCAGTGCGCAGGCTTCTCATTGTGATGGCTTTTCTCGTTACGGAGGGAGCATGGGCTCTAGGCATGTGGGCTTCAGCAGTTGTGGCATGGGGGCTTCTGTAGTTGTGGCTCATGGGCTCCAGAGCGCAGGCTCAGTAGTTGTGGCACACGGGATTAGCTGCTCCACAACATGTGGGATCTTCCTAGACCAGGGCTCGAACCCGTGTCCCCTGCATTGGCAGGCGATTCTTAACCAATGCACCACCAGGGAAGCCCCTGAAATAGCTTTCTTATTTTACACAGCTGCAACTATCTGGAACAGTCATGGGAAACAGTAATACACTCTTTGTCAGACGGTGACCTTGGTGAGCAGCAAATTTTTAAAAAAGACTGTACTGTCATTCAATTACTCTAGGTGCAACAGAAATGTTTTTGAAAAAAAAATTTTTGCCACATTAATTCCAGCTGTCTTTCTCCTTCATTGGTGTTTATAGTGATGTTTCTGGAACCCTAAAATCATTGTTGCCTCTGCCTTTTCAAGTCATTCTGGAATTGTCTTGTTAAGCTAGAGGCAAACTTGGATAGAAAATCAGCTTCTACCTTGATAACAAACAGAGCTTTGCAGTTCTCAAACTTTTCAACATCAGAGCAAGAGTGACAGGAGAGAAGATGTGTATTTGGAGGCAGAATGAGCTGCCCGTGGTCCCAAGGAATCCTTTCCAAGCGGTCTTGGCCAAGGTTATCACCACTACACATGCTTTCTGTGGTAGCCTCAGAACAGAGATGCCACTGGCACTGTTGGGCCCTTCTGCAGAGGAGAAGATGTCCAGAATATCTGTTGTCCTGATATTCTGCATATTATATTGCCTTTACCAAAGGACATGGCAACACAGAGTTTTGGGGTAGAACTTTTTAAAAACATTTCTTGCCTGTTGACGCTGCCTCTGAACTCAGAACTTTTCAAGTGAATTTGCCTTTCTTTCTCTTTAATCATTAGTGTTTTTTTTAAGCTTCTACTTGGACTAGAAGGAGTCACTGTAAGGCAAAAACTTGCATATAAGTAGGCAGAACTCAAAGAACTGTCAAATGCAGAGGGTGCTTTTGTGGACTGAGTGTTGTCTAACCCTCAGGATGTTTGGCTGGTAGTGTTTTCAGATGACACATAATTTGACAAGTTTTCATTGATGAGGATGCAGTTCCTTATCTTGGCAAGGAGATCAGGTTCAGGAACCAGTTCAGCTACATGTCCAAAAGATAAGGAGAGTTTCCTCTGTTGATACTCTAAAGCACTGTCTCCTCCGTCAGAGATATTCCTGGTCTCAGTAATGGAAACATTGCTACCTGACCTTAGTTGGGAAGTTCCTATTCGTTCCCATTTGGCCTCTTCAAAATGTTTGTCTAATTTTATCTATAGGGAAGTCCCAGAGAAGAAGGAAAAACTTGCCCCACAGTGAATTGCTTCCTCTAGGTGGCTGCAGTAAAATCTTTAATGTAAAATTGTGGCGTCTACTTGATTATTTGTCTCTGACCTCCAGGAAACTGTCAAATGGGGCACTTGGGAAGGGCAAACATTTAATCAACATGTTTGCTGATGTTTTGGGATTCGCTGATTGTTAATACAACGGCACCTCTGCTGTTTCAAAAAGGTCATGCTGTCACATAAATCTTGTCTGCAGAGGCTTATTCACCTAAAGGTGAGCACTTGAGGAAGAACAGGGTAATACGACAGTTTTAAGCAGATGCATCTGTATGCATGTGTTTGATGGGGAGCTGGGAATGAAACTTGGAAAGCCTCAATTCCATTCCTTTATTTTTTTTTTGTACTTCCCTGTTTCATAAGCTGAACTTACAGAATACAAAACAAATGAATATAATTAAGTGACCTAATTTAGAAATTAGACTTAAAAAAATTTTTTTTGGAGTATAGTTGATTTACAATGCTGTGGTAGTTTTGAGTGTACAGCAAAGTGAATCAGTTATACATGTACATATATCCACTCTTTTTTAAATTGTTTTCCCATATAGCCCATTACAGAGTATGGAGTAGAGTTCCCTGTGCTATACAGCAGGTTCTTATTAGTTATCTATTTTATATATAGTAGTGTGTATATGTCAAGCCCAGTCTCCCAATTTATCCCTCCCCCCCACGCCCTGGTAACCATAAGTTTGTTTTCTACATCTGTGACTCTATTTCTGTTCTGTAGATAAGTTCTTTTGTACCCTTTTTAAAAGATTCCACATATAGGTGATACCATATGATAAGAAATTACAGACTTTTAATGGTGATTACTGAATTTACCTCAATGCAAAAATTCCAAGCTTTTGGAATATTGCCATTACTCATTCTGTGAGTGTGTGTGTGTGCGTGTGTGTGTCTGAATTGATGAAAAGCAGAAGGATAACAATTTTTAAATGAAAGGTTTTTTTTTATTCTGTGATAGTCCTTCATGTACATGGTTTAAAAGTGAAAATAATATTTTGATGTTATTTTTAAGTGTTTTAAGTGGCAAAGTGATTGGTCAAAGTAAGAAGCACTCATTGAATCAGGGGGTTTTTTTGTTTGTTTTTTGTTGTTTAACAGGAGGATGAGACCTTAGCATTCATCCTATCAATCACTTTTAACATCATGGAGCCAACCCTACCCTATAAGCTAGTCTGTCACACCCATGCATGCACTTTTTGACTGATAAAATTCATCCACGAATGCAATACAGTTATCTGCAGCCATCGCCCTAGATCCTCCTCTGACCATATTTCTGAAGAATTCAAACCCTTGCTTTCTGTCCCTAGATCTAATGTTGTCTCTAGATCATCCCTTAGTTTATTATTATTATTGTTGAGGTACAACTGACATATTCTTAGATTTAAGTTTTAACTTTCTTCCTTCATAACATCTGGTTCTCAACTGTATTCAGTTGATTGTAGCTTGACTTTCTGGCTTTTGTCAAGAAATGACTTCTGGCTTCATTGCATAGGACTGGGCATGAACACACCCTGTATTCGGGCTTCTGAATCCAACCCTGACTCAAAGGTATCCCTGGTGCCTGCGGAGGGCACACTCAGAGTGATCATTATTTATTCTATGTCACCTCAGCACTTCAGTATGATCGATTAAGCCTTTTTGTGAATAGTCACTGAGTATAACATCAAGAGCCAGTGTAGCCACTGAAGTTTGGTAGTGAACTAACACATTTCATCTTGAACTAACCATTATGGTCAGATATTAGTTATCTTAAAAGAACGACCAGAAGGTAATCGGAAGATCAACTTCATCTCTATTTCCCACATAATAATCTTGTAGAATCCCTTCCTTTTTTAAATCAGTAAGTTAAAAGCATTTACTGAGGAGAATAGCCAGGATAAGAACCATAACTTTTCAATAGCAGTTCTCAAAATGTCGTTTCAGGGGATTAATGAGATCAAAACTATTTTTATAACAAGCCCAAAATGTTGTTTTCCCTGTTAAGTTTCATTCTCTAATGAGTATACAAGCAGAGTTTTCCAGAGGCTGCATGAAATGATGATACCATTGCTATGTGGCTAATGGAACATGTGCTTCTGTATTTTTGGGCTTTAAACTTTTCTCAGTTTTAATTTCTAATATGATAAATAGCTATAGGTATAATGTGTAGAAATAGAAACACTTTGGTATCCTCAATTATTTTTAAGAATGTAAAGGAATCTTGGGACTAAAAAATTTGAGAATTTCTTCTTTTTTTAACATCTTTATTAGAGTAAAATTGCTTTACAATGGTGTGTTATTTTCTGCTTTATAACAAAGTGAATCAGCTATAAATATACATATATCCACATATCTCTTCCCTCTTGCATCTCCCTCCCTCCCACCCTCTCTATCCCACCCTTCTAAGTGGTCACAAAGCACCGAGCTGATATCCCTGAGCTATGTGGCTGCTTCCCACTAGCTGTCGATTTTACATTTGGTAGTGTATATATGGCCATGCCACTCTCTCACTTTGTCCCCACTTACCCTTCCCAATCCCCATGTCCTCAAGTCCATTCTCTAGTCGGTCTGCATCTTTATTCCTGTCCTCCCCCTAGGTTCTTCATAACTTTTTTTTTTTTTTAGATTCCATATATATGTGTTAGCATACGGTGCTTGTTTTTCTCTTTCTGACTTACTTCACTCTGTATGACAGACTCTAGGTCCATGCACTTCATTACAAATAACTCAATTTCGTTTCTTTTTATGGCTGAGTAATATTCCATAGTATATATGTGCCACACCTTCTTTATCCATTCATCTGTCGATGGACACTTAGGTTGCTTCCATGTCCTGGCTATTGTAAAAAGAACTGCAGTGAGCACTGTGGTACATGACTCTTTTTGAATTATGGTTTTCTCAGGGTACATGCCCAGTAGTGGGATTGCTGGGTCATATGGTAGTTTTATTTTTAGTTTTTTAAGGAACCTCCATACTGTTCTCCATAGTGGCTGTATCAATTTACATTCCCACCAACAGTGCAAGAGGGTTCCCTTTTCTCCACACCCTCTCTAGCATTTATTGTTTCTAGATTTTTTGATGATGGCCATTCTGACCAGTGTGAGGTGATACGTCATTGTCGTTTTCATTTGCATTTCTCTAATGAGTAGTGATGTTGAGCATCCTTTCATGTGTTTGTTGGCAATCTGTGTGTCATCTTTGGAGAAATGTCAATTTAGGTCTTCTGCCCATTTTTGGATTGGGTTGTGTGTTTTTTTGAAATTGAGCTACATGAGCTGCTTGTAAATTTTTGATATTAATCCTTTGTCAGTTGCTTCATTTGCAGATATTTTCTGCAATTCTGAGGGTTGTCCTTTCATCTTGTTTATCGTTTCCTTTGCTGTGCAAAAGCTTTGAAGTTTCATTAGGCCCCATCTGTTTATTCTTGTTTTTATTTCTGTTTATCTAGGAGCTGGCTCAAAAAGGATCTTGCTGTGATTTATGTCATGGAGTGTTCTGCCTATGTTTTCCTCTAAGAGTTTTATAGTGTATGGACCTACATTTAGGTCTTTAATCCATTTTGAGTTTATTTTTGTGTATGGTGTTAGGAAGTGTTCTAATTTCATTCTTTCACATGTAGCTGTCCAGTTTTCCCAGCACCACTTATTGAAGAGGCTGTCTTTTCTCCATTGTATATTCTTGCCTCGTTTATCAAAGATAAGGTGACCATATGTGCGTGGGTTTATCTCTGGGCTTTCTATCCTGTTCCATTGATCTATATTTCTGTTTTTGTGCCAGTACCATACTGTCTTGATTACTGTAGCTTTGGAGTATAGTCTAAAGTCAGGGAGCCTGATTCCTCCAGATCCGTTTTTCTTTCTCAAGATTGCTTTGGCTATTTGGGGTCTTATGTGTTTCATACAAATTGTGAAATTTTTTGTTCTAGTTCTGTGAAAAATGCCACTGGTGGTTTGATAGGGATTGCATTGAATCTGTAGATTGCTTTGGGTAGTATCATCATTTTCACAATGTTGATTCTTCCAATCCAAGAACATGGTATATCTCTCCATCTATTTGTATCATCTTTTATTTCTTTCATCAGTGTCTTGTAGTTTTCTGCGTACAGGTCTTTTGTCTCCTTAGGTAGGTTTATACTTAGGTATTTTATTCTTTTTGTTGTAATGGTAAATGGGAGTGTTTTCTTAATTTCTCTTTCAGATTTTTCATCATTAGTGTATAGGAATGCTAGAGGTTTCTGTACAGTAATTTTGTATCCTGCTACTTTACCAAATGCATTGATTAGCTCTACTAGTTTACTAGTAGCATCTTTAGGATACTCTATGTATCATGTCATCTGCAAACAGTAACAGCTTTACTTCTTCATTTCCGATTTGAATTTCTTTTATTTCTTTTTATTCTCTGATTGCTGTGGCTAAAACTTCCAAAACAATGTTGAATAATAGTGGTGAGAGTGGGCAACCTTGTCTTGTTCCTGATCTTAATGGAAATGGTTTCAGTTGTCACCATTGTGGACGATGTTGGCTGTGGGTTTGTCATATATGGCCTTTATTATGTGGAGGTAAATTCCCTCTGTGCCTACTTTCTGGAGGGTTTTTATCATAAATGGGTGTTGAATTTTGTTGAAAGCTTTTTCTTCATCTGTTGAGATGATCATATGGTTTTTATTCTTCAATTTGTTAATATGATGTATCACATTGATTGATTTGCGTATATTGAAGAATCCTTACATTCCTGGGATAAATCCAACTTGATCATGGTGTATGATCCTTTTAATGTGCCATTGGATTTTGTTTGCTAGTATTTTGTTGAGGATTTTTGCATCTATGTTCATCAGTGATATTAGCCAGTAGTTGTCTTTCTTTGTGACATCTTTTTCTGGTTTGGTATCAGGGTGATGGTAGCCTTGTAGAATGAGTTTGGGAGTGTTCCTCCCTCTGCTATATTTTGGAAGAGTTTGAGAAGGATAAGTGTTAGCTCTTCTCTAAACGTTTGATAGAATTCGCCTGTGAAACCATGCGCTCCTGGGGTTTTGTTTGTTGCAAGATTTTAAATCACAGTCTCAATTTCAGTGCTTGTGATTGGTCTGTTCATATTTTCTATTTCTTCCTGGTTCAGTCTCGGAAAGTTGTGCTTTTCTAAGAACTTGTCTATTTCTTCCAGGTTGTCCATTTTATTGGCATATAGTTGTTTGTAGTAATCTCTCATGATCCTTTGTACTTCTGCAGTGTCAGCTGTTACTCCTCCTTTTTCATTTCTAGTTCCATTGATTTGAGTCTTCTCCCTTTTTTTCTTGATGACTCTGGCTAATGGTTTATCAATTTAGTTCATCTTCTCAAAGAACCAGATTTTAGTTTTATTGATCTTTGCTATTGTTTCCTTCATTTCTTTTGCATTAATTTGTGATCTGATCTTTATGACTTCTTTCCTTCTGCTAACTATGGGGTGTTTTGTTCTTTTTTCTCTAATTGCTTTATGTGTAAGGTTAGGTTGTTTATTTGAGATGTTTCTTGTTTCTTAAGGTAGGATTGTATTGCTATAAACTTCCCTCTTAGAACTGCTTTTGCTTCATCCCATAGGTTTTGGGTCATTGTGTTTTCGTTGTCATTCGTTTCTAGTTATTTTTGATTTCCTCTTTAATTTCTTCAGTGATCTCATGATTATTAAGTAGTGTATTGTATAGCCTCCATGTGTTTGTATTTTTTACAGATTTTTTCCTGTAATTGATATCTAGTCTCATAGTGTTGTGGTCGGAAAAGATACTTGATACAATTTCTATTTTCTTACATTTACCAAGGCTTGATATGTGACCCAAGATATGGTCTATCCTGGAGAATATTCCATGAGCACTTGAGAAGACAGTGTATTCTGTTGTTTTTGGATGGAATGTCCTATAAATATCAATTAAGTCCATCTTGTTTAATGTATCATGTAAAGCTTGTGTTTCCTTATTTATTTTCATTTTGGATGATCTGTCCATGGGTGAAAGTGGGATGTTAAAGTCCCCTACTATGATTGTGTTAGTGTCTATTTCTCCTTTTATGGCTGTTAGCATTTGCCTTATGTGTTGAGGTGCTCCTATGTTGGGTGCATAAATATTTACAATTGTTATGTCTTCTTCTTTGATTGGTCCCTTTATCATTATGCCATGTCCTTCCTTGTCTCTTGTAGTAGTCTTTATTTTAAAGTCTATTTTATCTGATATGAGAATTGATACTCCAGCTTTCTTTTGGTTTCCATTTGTATAGAATATCTTTTTCCATCCCCTCACTTTCAGTCTGTATGTGTCCCTAGGTCTGAAGTGGGTCTCTTGTAGACAGCATATATAAGGGTCTTGTTTTTGTATCCATTCAGCCAGTCTATGTCTTTTTGTTGGAGAATTTAATCCATTTACATTTAAGGTAATTATCAATATGTATGTTCCTATTACCATTTTCTTAATTTTGGGGGGTTTGATATTGTAGTTCTTTTCCTTCTCTTGTGTTTCCTTCCTAGAGAGTTCCTTTAGCATTTGTTGTAAAGCTGGTTTGGTGGTGCTGAATTCTCTTAGATTTTGCTTGTCTGTAAAGATTTTAATTTCTCCATCAAATCTGAATGGGATCCTTGCTGGTTAGAGTCATCTTGGTTTTAGGTTTTTCTTTTTCATCACTTTAAATATGTCCTACCACTCCCTTCTGGCTTGCAGATTTTCTGCTGAAAGATCAGCTGTTAACCTTATGGGGATTCCCTTGTTTGTTTTTTGTTTGTTTTACCTTGCTGCTTTTAATATTTTTTCTTTGAATTTAATTTTTGATAGTTTGATAAATATGTTTCTTGATGTATTTCTCCTTGGATTTATCCTGTATGGGACTCTCTGTGCTTCCTGGACTTGATTAAGTATTTGCTTTCTCATATTAGGGAAGTTTTCAACTATGGTCTCTTCAAATATTTTCTCAGTCCTTTTCATTTTCTCTTCTTCTTCTGGGACCTCTGTAATTCTTATGTTGGTGTGTTTAATGTTGTCCTAGAGGTCTCTGAGACTGTCCTCAATGCTTTTCATTCTTTTTTCTTTAATCTGCTCTGCAGTAGTTATTTCCACTATTTTATCTTCCAGGTTCCTTATCCGTTCTTCTGCCTCAGTTTTTCTGCTATTGATTCCTTCTAGAGAATTTTTAATTTCATTTATTGTGTTGTTCGTCATTGCTTGCTTGCTCTTTAGTTCTTCTAGGTCCTTGTTAAACATTTCTTGTATTTCTCCATTTTATTTTCAAGATTTTGGATCATCTTTACTATCATTACTCTGAATTCTTTTTCAGGTAGACTGCCTATTTCCTCTTCATTTGTTTGGTCTGTTGGGTGTTTACCTTGCTCCTTCATCTGCTGTGTGTTTTTTGGTCCTCTCATTTTGCTTAACTTACTGTGTTTGAGGTCTCCTTTTTGCAGGCTGCAGGTTCATAGTTCCTGTTGTTTTTGGTTTTTTCCCCAAGTGGGTAAGGTTGGATTAGTGGGTTGTGTAGGCTTCCTGGTGGAGGGGACTAGTGCCTGTGTTCTGGTTGATGAGGCTGGATCTTGTCTCTCTGGTGTGCAGGTCCACATCCAGTGGTGTGTTTCGGGATGTCTGTGACCGTATTATGATTTTAGGCAGCCTTTCTGCTAGTGGGTGGTGTCGTGTTCCTGTGTTGCTAGTTTTTTGGCCAGGGTGTCCTGCACTGTAGCTTGCTGGTCGTTGAGTGGAGCTGGGTCTTGGTGTTGAGATGGAGATCTCTGAGAGATTTTTGCCATTTGATATATGTGGAGCTGGGAGTTCTCTGGTGGATCAGTGTCCTGAACTCGGCTCTCCCACCTGAGAGACCCTGGCCTGACACCCAGCTGGAGTGCCAAGAACCTGTCATCCACATGGCTCAGAATAAAAGGGAGAATAAAGAAAGAAAGAAAGAAAAATAAAATAATATAAAATAAAAAGTTATTAAAATAAAAAATAATTATTAAAAATAAAGAAATTAAAAAGTAATAAAAAGAAAGAAAGAAAGAAGAGAGCAACCAAACCAAAAAACAAATCCACCAATGATAAGAAGCGCTAAAAACTATACTAAAAAGAAAACAAAAAACGATAAACGGGCAGACAGAATGCTAGGAGAAATGGTAAAAGCAAAGCTATACAGACAAAATTACCCACAGAAGCATACACATACACCCTCCGAAAAACAGAAAAAGGAACATATATATATATATATATATATATATATATATATATATATATATATATATCGTTGCTCCCAAACTACACCACCTCAATTTGGGATGATTTGTTGTCTGTTCAGATATTCCACAGATGCAGGGTACATCAAGTTGATTGTGGAGATTTAATCCACTGCTCCTGAGGCTGCTGGTAGAGATTTCCCTTTCTCTTCTTTGTTCGCACAGCTCCCGGGGTTCAGCTTTGGATTTCACCCTGTCTCTGAGTGTAAGTTGCCTGAGGGTGTCTGTTCCCGCCCAGACACAATGGAGTTAAAGGAGCAGCTGATTAGGGGGCTCTGGCTCACTCAGGCCAGGGGAAGGGAGGGGTACAGAATTCGGGGCGAGCCTACGGCAGCAGAGGCCAGCGTGACATTGCAACAGCCTGAGGCGCGCCGTGCATTTTCCCAGGGAAGTTGTCCCTGGATCACGGGACCCTGGCAGTGGCGGGCTGCACAGGCTCCAGGGAGGGGAGGTGTGGAGAGTGACCTGTGCTTGCACACAGGCTTCTTGGTGGCTGCAGCAGCAGCCTTAGGGTCTCATGCACGTCTCTGGGGTCCGCGCTTTTAGTCGCGGCTCGCTCCCGTCTCTGGAGCTCCTTTAAGCAGCGCTCTTAATCCCCTCTCCTCACACACCAGGAAACAAAGAGGGAAGAAAAAGTCTCTTGCCTTTCAGCAGCTCCAGACTTTCTCCTGGACTCCCTCCCGGCTAGCTGTGGCACACTAGCCCCTTCAGGCTGTGTTCACGCAGCCAACCCTAGTCTTCTCCCTGGGATCCGACCTCCGAAGCCCAAGCCTCAGCTCCCAGCCCCCGCCCGCCCTGGCAGGTGAGCAGACAAGCCTCTCGGGCTGGTGAGTGCTGGTCGGCACCGATCCTCTGTGCGGGAATCTCTCCGCTTTGCCCTCTGCACCCCTGTGGCTGCGCTCTCCTCCGTGGTTCTGAAGTTTTCCCCCCAGCCACCTGCCGTCCGCCAGTGAAGGGGCTTCCTACTGTGTGGAAACTTTTACCCCTTCACAGCTCCCTCCCACTGGTGCAGGTCCCTCCCTATTCTTTTGTTTCTGTTTTTTCTTTTGCCCTACCCAGGTACATGGGGATTTTCCTGCCTTTTGGGAGGTCTGAGGTCTTCTGCCAGCATTCTGTAGGTGTTCTGTAGGGGTTGTTCCACATGTAGATGTATTTCTGATGTATTTGTGGGGAGGAAGGTGAGCTCCACGTCTTACTCTTCCGCCATCTTGAAGGTCTCTGTCAAATTTGAGAATTTCTGATGAGGGTTATTAAATTGCATGCCTTGCTACTTTCATTGTTAGAATCTAAAAGGTGAATTATTTCTTTCTTTGTTTTTTTGTTTTTGTTTTTGTTTTTTGCAGTACGCGGGCCTCTCACTGTTGTGGCCTCTCCCGTTGCGGAGCACAGGCTCCGGACACGCAGGCTCAGCGGCCATGGCTCACAGGCCTAGCCGCTCCGCGGCATGTGGGATCTTCCCAGACCGGGGCACGAACCCGTGTCCCCTGCATCGGCAGGCGGACTCTCAACCACTGCGCCACCATGGAAGCCCGATGAATTATTTCTTAATGTCTCCTCTCTCAATGTTTTAATCATTATTTGCAACAATGAAATATTGCCTTGTTGTTTGGAAATTTGTCCTTCAAGGAGACAATAGAAATTCTCAATGAGGTGAAATTAGATGAAATGTATGGTATTTTTTTTAACACATATATAATGTAAAATAATTAGAGTGTAGCTTTAAATGTCAGATTGCTTAATAATAACCAGATTTGTAAACCACCAGGCACCTCACTGTGTAAATGCAGGTGATAACTCCAACTATGTCAAAGGACTGTTAAAGATAAGTGAGATAGTACATTTTAAAAATTTTTAATTTTTTAATTGAGGTACACTTGACATTGCATTAGTCTTAGGATTGCAGCATAATGATTTGATATATGTATATTTTGCAAAATGATTACCACAATGATTTTAGTTAACATCTATCACCACACACAGTTACAATTTTTTTTCTTATGATGAGAACTTTTAAGATCTACTCTCTCTTAGGAACTTTCAAATATACAATACACTATTGTTAACTATAGTCACCATGATGATAGCATAACTAAGGCACTTGGAGCATGCTTAGCATATGGTAGAACTCAACTAATATTAACAATTAGCCATGACCATTGTTTCTATCCATTTGACTAATATTGAAGGAGAGCTTAAATTTAGAATTGAGGTCAGCATTTCTTCTGAGGTTAATTATTTTAGAAATAACAATGAAAGCCCAAGAAGAAATTTAATTTAATTTTTGTATTTTTTCCTTATACACCAATTTGGGAAATATCTTTTATTCATTAGGTAGTTAGGCTGAACCTTGGGCCTTATCATTGTTCTTCAGTTTGTTGGCTGCATATGTTGGAGATGGCAGAACATAGAGTGGGAACAGTAGTCAAGAGAGAAGGAGTAGCAACCATAAAGGTTTGACAGTCTTATTAGAATATAAACATAAGAATCTGTACTATAACTTTAGGTTACTCACTGGTTGCACTGTTTATTCTAACTCTAGAAAAAGGAGTAGAGACCGAAATGCTTACCATAGAGCATGTTCAATAACTTGGGGCTGTTTATAAGGCTAAAATTTGTTTCTAAATTCTGAACATTCACTTTTACTCCAATTTAAAGTCCTAGGGTTAGTGCAGATAAGTGACTTTCTGTTTTTAAGTCAGCTCCAGTTTGCTGAGGATAATGATTTGTGACATGAACCTGAAGAAGCTGCTATAATTGACATAGTCCAAAGTAGCGATCTGATTACAGTACTCTCAACTGCAGCATTCTTTTAAACTAATTCTGTCTTGAACTTGAGGAATGATGTCATGGTGTCTCACTATGTACATCTTCCATGTACATGAATTAAACGCAGAATCCACTGAAATTTTACATGTAAAAATCAAAATGGATAATTTGGATGGTTTTCATGTTCAGATAATCCATAACCAATTGGGGAAAAGGGGATATTGGGGTTGTATTAGGATGGAATTGGGCCATAGCTCTGGGACTATCTGAATTCTTCCTTCACATAGTTCCCATAGAGGAAAAAGCAAGTTCAAGTACCTGTTATGATTTACTGGGCTCTGCTCAACCCAGAGGGATTTTGGCGGCACCTATGGATCATTCCTTTCCTTAGGCTATGTTAGCCTCAGTAACAGAATGTAAGTCAGTCAAAATACCTATAATTTCAGTCTGAGCTCAAACTGAAAGACTTGTTCTTACACAATTTATGCAAGGGACTCCCAATCCAGAGTACACTCATCAGTGGAAAGCGGAAGGGAGCTCAGAACTGAGTGAGGAAGTAGTGATTGGGTCACCAGCCCAGATTTCTCTTACTTGGTATACCTTTCTCGAGGTGCTACCTTCAGCTTAATCAGCTGGATTGGAGAAGAGAGCATCACCCTAAGAGAAAGGACCATGGAGAACAAGAGTTGCTCTGGTGTCCAGCACCGTCAGTGCTCTGAAGGGTAGGAGGGCCAGCCAACCACATGCTTCTTGACTTCCACCTTCAAAACAAGGCTAATAAAACATTCTTAACTCAGAAGTCCTTAAAGATAGACTGGAGGTGACATGAATGTGGGAAGGAACGGGCTGAAAGAAGCTGTGAGCTTCCCTTTAGCCAACAAATTTAACCCATCTTATTAAATGAGTGCTTCTGACTTACAATGCACCCAACTAGGATCATAGAATAAGTTCAACGTAATTGGAATAAGGAAAATACCTTCTTACCTGTGGCAGCTGGAAATAATTAAAACATTCAGAATCCATTGCCCTAGATGATACTATCTATACCTTAGAATTTTATTTTTATCTTTTATACCTTAGAATTTAATTTTATTAATAATTGCAAAGTCTAAATATCATTTTTTACTCTCCAAATATCTATTGGTTATGTTTGTATTGAACCCATAAAAGTATCCCACAGGTGCCTCAAAATCAGCTTTTCCAGAATTGATCTCATGATGTCAATCTCCTAAATTAACTATGTATATTTTCTACCATCAATCCAGTTTTCTAAGCAGCCAACTTTGTGGTCTTTTGAGACCCCACGTCTCTCTCATTTTCCCAATTTATTTGATTACTATGTTCTGTCATTCCACCTCTCAGATATCTTCAATCTCCGCCCCTTCCTCTCTTTATGTTCAAACATTCATTTTCTTTCATGAATGCTATCCTCTCCTAAATACTGCTTTCTTCAAAACCATCCTCAAAAATGCTACCTGATTGTAGGATGTCATGTCTTTATGATAGAAATTATTCAATGATTTTCTTAGTGTTATGAGGGAAAGATAGGTGAATTAACACTATTGAGCACTTACCATATTTTAGATACTATGCTTGAAATTGGAAATAGTGTTTTATTTAATTGTCACAACAGTCATGTGAATGGGCATAATAATCCCAGTTTTGCAGGCGAGGAAACTGAGTTTTAGAGAATTAAAGTAACTTGCCTAACTTGTCAGTGGAAGTGCAAAGATTTGAGCCTAAGTTTGGTTGACTGTTTTCTCCTCTGATACTCTACATTTGTGTTCACATGTTCTCTTATGATACTGGCTTTTTGTATCTGCCATTCCCTTTGTTTTCAGGATCCCCCAGTCATTCCTCAGCTCCATTTTCTTTCTACTTGATCTGCAAACCTTCCTTTAAAACAAACATCCTCTTTAAATTTTCCTTGACTTCCCCAGATTTCTACAGAACCTTGTGCATTCTTTCATTATGGCAGATAGAATACTTTACTGTAATCATTTCTGTGTTTCATGTGCAGTAACTGCTTTCCCAATAGCCCGTGACCTTCCTAAGCATAGGGTCTGTTTCTTAGCTGAGAACACCTACAACATTGTACAGTGTCTGACACAAAGCTGGCACGGTAAACACGTGGCTGGACCAGTATATAACTGGATGAATAAATGCTGAGTAAAGAAAAGCAATCACAGTCATGCACGAGAGTATACCAATTCTGCTGAATGTTAACATGAACAAATATTTATACTTTGTCTCCCTCCCACTCGGATGTAAGCTTCAGACTGACAAGGATTTTTATAGGTTTGGCTCACTGCTCTGTCCTTTGCACCTGCAACTGTGCCAGATTCATATAAATCATTCAGTAATTGGGTATTGAATAAATTAATTTCACCATATTTCTAATTCCCAGCTCATCTAAAAGGAGGGTATTTTCTCTAAAGCCTGTTATCCCTTTAAGTCACTTCCTTCACTAAAATTTTTCAGTATCAAATATGTGCCCAGCTCCATACTAAATCCTAGATGTAAAAAGATCAATAATCTTTAAGGAACTTACATTTTAATAAGTGATTACTGACAGTGTCAAGACAGTTATTTTTTTGAGATACACTGATGGCTGAAATAAATTGTTTTCTGGTATCATATTTAGGTTCACCAAATTCCTTCCAAACTTTCTTGATTAAACTGTGTTTCTCCTCAGGGGTTATCAATATGGTGGAGCAATAATTAGCCAGTACAAAGGAGGAAGGGGCAATTACAGTGTGACAATATATGACCTACAACCTCTGTCATTTTTGGATTCACAGCAATTTCTGAAAACCTAATGTCTTGAAAAAAATCTTCAAGGGGTTTTTCTGTTAAATATGAAATATTTGCATTTCTGTTTCCTGGAAGATAACGACTATCATAGTGCCCTGTTAATATATCTTAAAAACTTGTTTAAATAAATAATTCATTAAAAAATCAATATTTTTCTTTGATCTCTCTATGTACCAGTCCTCTGCTATAACTTCCAAAGAGCATAGCCAAGGTGCCATTTTTAGCTTCAAGGCATTTTATCTTAAACACTATTTCCATAAGTTAGGAAAACAATGAAATGTTTTGTGTTAAATGTAAGCTACAATTAGCAAGATATGTTAAATAATTTTTAAGAAAACCAGTAATTTTTCAGAAAAGGACTAGCTTTAAGAAAAAAAGAATAGTCCTTCCTACATTCCTCCCTCCCCTTCCCTCCCTCCCTCTCCCTTTCTTTCTTTCTTTCTTTCTTTCTTTCTTTCTTTCTTTCTTTCTT
>NW_021703765.1:51433880-51443976 GCF_005190385.1 Monodon monoceros
CTTTCTTTCTTTCTTTCTTTCTTTCTTTCTTTCTTTCTTTCTTTCTTTTCTTTCTTTTCTTTTCTTTCTTTTTCTTTCTTTCTTTTCTTTCTTTCTTCCTTTCTTTCTTTCTCTCTCTCTCTTTCTTTCTTTTTTATTCTTTCCTTCCCCTCCCTCCCTTCCTCACTTTCTCCCTTCCTTCCCTCCTCCCTATCAACTTTATTCATTGTGAGTTCTAGTACATGGAGTAGATATTTGGACTCCATTATAACAGTGGTGAGTTTTGGATTTCAGAGAACCCTTAGATGTTATAGCATCATGGTCTTGATTTTTCAGACTCTGTGAATGATAAGCTTTTAAGAATATAGTGTAAGGATCTCAATCCCAGTGTAGTTTCTGATTTAACTGGTAGTATGGGTTGTATATAAACCTACACTTGAGCACTTATTTTTTTAAAATCTTATTTAGTAATCAGAACCAATGAATTGTAAACTACTTCTGGGCAAGAGACCTGGTTCTTGGCAGGAGCTCAAAGATTGTTGGTTGAATGCTGGATTAGTATTAAAATTAAATCCATGTTTCCAGGTCCTTTAAACAAAATAGCACATGTTCAGAGTGCCAACTTATTTAGAAAGTATGGGCCTCAAACGTTTTTTGTTTACTGGTCTAGTCCCTTCCTTAACAGACATATCCAGAATAAAAAGGTTGTAACTTGTATTCTCAACTATAAAGCTGACAGTGATGGCAGTTAACATGTATTAGCCTAACCTGGGAAAGTCCCAAATTGCTGGCAGTATTGTAGCCTTTACAATGAAAATCAATGAGTTAAATTGGCTACAACAAATAAGGTGACAAAGGGTAATGATGAATGGCAGAAAGAGGGAGAAACAGGCAATTTAGGAACCAATAAAGTCATTGCAGTTAGTTCAGCACAGCAACTTGATAAGACACAGTAGATAGTTAATTATATGTTTTATAGTGATAGCCAAGGATTTTATTGTTCTCTCTTGTGGAGTTAAAAGGAGGGTTTCTTGTTGAGTATTTTACTTGGTTGAAAAATCAGGATCGCATTTAAATGGGAATTATATAGGAAGCCATTTGCCAGGAGCATTTAGGAGACCAAGCTGGGATATTAAAGCACCTCCAGGAATAAGTTTTTATTTCTTTTTTCCTGATCATGTTTTTCTTTTATTGTTCTCTGGACCAGGTTGTGAGATATTTAGGAATTCATACAAGTAAATAAGTGCAAAATAGTTTAGGAATTTTTCTGTTTTCCTTTGTTGCTTGTTGAGTAAAAAAGGTTTCCACGCTGTACTTTGGAAAATTTAACTTATATAAGCAATATCATAATATATAAGGTACATTTACATTCACTTTTTTTTAAACATCTTTATTGGAGTATAATTGCCTTACAATGGTGTGTTAGTTTCTGCTTTATAACAAAGTGAATCAGTTATACATATACATATATTCCCATATCTACTCCCTCTTGCGTCTCCCTCCCATCCTCCCTATGCCAGCCCTCTAGGTGGTCACAAAGCACAGAACTGATCTCCCCGTGCGATGCAGCTGCTTCCCACTAGCTATCTATTTTACATTTGGTAGTGTATATATGTCCATGTGACTCTCTCACTTCGTCCCAGCTTACACTTCCCCCTCCCTGTATCCTCAAGTCCATTCCCTACATCTGTATCTTTATTCCTGTCCTGCCCCTAGATTCTTCAGAACCTTTTTTTTTTTAAGATTCCGTATAAATGTGTTAGCATACGGTATTTGTTTTTCTCTTTCTGACTTACCTCACTCTGTATGACAGACTCTATGTCCATCCACCTCACTAAAAATAACTCAATTTCATTTCTTTTTATGGCTGAGTAATATTCCATTGTATATATGTGTCACATCTTCTTATCCATTCATCTGTTGATGGACACTTAGGTTGCTTCCATGTCCTGGCTATTGTAAACAGAGCTGCAATGAACATTGTGGTACGTGACTCTTTTTGAATTATAGTTTTCTCAGGGTATATGCCCAGTAGTGGGATTGCTGGGTTGTATGATAATTCTGTTTTTAGTTTTTTAAGGGACCTTCATATTGTTCTGCATAGTGGCTGTATCAATTTACATTCCCACCAACAGGGCAAGAGGGTTCCCTTATCTCCACACCCTCTCCAGCATTTATTGTTTCTAGATTTTTTGATGGCCATTCTAACTGGAGTGAGGTGATACCTCATTGTAGTTTTGATTTCCATTTCTCCTGTGATTAGTGATGTTGAGCATTCTTTCATGTGTTTTTTGACAATCTGTATATCTTCTTTGGAGAAATGTCTATTTAGGTCTTCTGCACATTTTTGGATTGGGTTGTGTGTTTTTTTGATATTGAACTGCATGAGCTGCTTGTAAATTCTGGAGATTAATCCTTTGTCAGTTGCTTCATTTGCAAATATTTTATCCCATTCTGAGGGTTGACCTTTCAACTTGTTTATGGTTTCCTTTGCTGTGCAAAAGCTTTGAAGTTTCATTAGGTCCCATTTGTTTATTTTTGTTTTTATTTCCATTTCTCTAGGAGGTGGGTCAAAGGGGATCTTGCTGTGATTTATGTCATAGAGTGTTCTGCCTATGTTTTCCTCTAAGAGTTTGATAGTGTCTGGACCTACATTTAGGTCTTTAATCCATTTTGAGTTTGTTTTTTATATGGTGTTAGGGAGTGTTCTAATTTCATTCTTTCACATATAGCTGTCCAGTTTTCCCAGCACCACTTATTGAAGAGGCTGTCTTTTCTCCATTGTATATTCTTGCCTCCTTTATCAAAGATAAGGTGACCATATGTGCGTGGGTTTATCTCTGGGCTTTCTATCCTGTTCCATTGATCTATATTTCTGTTTTTGTGCCAGTACCATACTGTCTTGATTACTGGAGCTTTGTACTATAGTCTGAAATCAGGGAGCCTGATTCCTCCAGCTCCGTTTTTCGTTCTCAAGATTACTTTGGCTATTCGGGGTCTTTTATGTTTCCATACAAATTGTAAAAATTTTTGTTCTAGTTCTGTGATAAATTCCATTGGTAACTTGATAAGGATTGCATTCAATCTGTAGATTGCTTTGGGTAGTAGAGTCATTTTTCACAATGTTGATTCTTCCAATCCAAGAACATGGTATATTTCTCCATCTATTTGTATCATCTTTAATTTCTTTCATAGATATTTTATTCTTTTTGTTGCAATGGCAAATGGGAGTGTTTTCACTTTCAGATTTTTCATCATTAGTGTATAGGAATGCCAGAGATTTCTGTGCATTAATTTTGTATCCTGCAACTTTACCAATTTCATTGATTAGCTCTAGTAGTTTTCTGGTAGCATCTTTAGGATTCTTTATGTATAGTATCATATCATCTGCAAACAGCGACAGCTTTACTTCTTCTTTTCTGATTTGGATTCCTTTTATTTCCTTTTCTTCTCTGATTGCTATGGCTAAAACTTCCAAACCTATGTGGAATAAGAGTGGTGAGAGTGGGGAACCTTGTCTTGTTCCTGATCTTAGTGGAAATGCTTTCAGGTTTTCACCATTGAGGACAATGCTGGCCGTGGGTTTGTCATATATGGCCTTTATTATGTTGAGGAAAGTTCCCTCTATGCCTACTTTCTGCATGGATTTTATCATAAATGGGTGTTGAATTTTGTCAAAAGCTTTCTCTGCATCTATTGAGATGATCATATGGTTTTTCTCCTTCAGTTTGTTAATATGGTGTATCACGTTGATTGATTTGCGTATATTGAAGAATCCTTGCATTCCTGGAATAAACCCCATTTGATCATGGTGTATGGTCCTTTTAATGTGCTGTTGGATTCTGTTTGCTAGTATTTTGTTGAGGATTTTTGCATCTATGTTCATCAGTGATATTGGCCTGTAGTTTTCTTTCTTTGTGACATCCTTGTCTGGTTTTGGTATCAGGGTGATGGTGGCCTCTTAGAATGAGTTTGGGAGTGTTCCTCCCTCTGCTATATTTTGGAAGAGTTTGAGAAGGATAGGTGTTAGCTCTTCTCTAAATGTTTGATAGAATTCACCTGGTGGTCCTGGGCATTTTTTTGTTGGAAGATTTTTATTCACAGTTTCAATTTCAGTGCTTGTGATTGGTCTGTTCATACTTTCTATTTCTTCCTGATTCAGTCTTGGCAGGTTGTGCATTTCTAAGAATTTGTCCATTTCTTCCAGGTTGTCCATTTTATTGGCATAGAGTTGCTTGTAGTAATCTCTCATGATCTTTTGTATTTCTGCAGTGTCAGTTGTTACTTCTCCTTTTTCATTTCTAATTCTATTGACTTGAGTCTTCTCCCTTTTTTCCTTGATGAGTCTGGCTAATGGTTTATCTATTTTGTTTATCTTCTCAAAGAACCAGCTTTTAGTTTTATTGATCTTAGCTCTCATTTCCTTCATTTCTTTTTCATTTATTTCTGATCTGATTTTTATGATTTCTTCCTTTTGCTAGCTTTGGGGGGTTTTGTTCTTCTTTCTCTAATAGCTTTAGGGGCAAGGTTAGGTTGTTTATTCGAGATGTTTCCTGTTTCTTAAGGTAGGATTGTATTGCTATAAACGTCTCTCTTAGAACTGCTTTTGCTGCATCCCATGGGTTTGGGGTCATCGTGTCTCCATTGTCATTTGTTTCTAGGTATTTTTTTATTTCCTCTTTGATTTCTTCATTGGTCACTTCGTTATTAAGTAGTGTATTGTTTAGCCTCCATGTGTTTCTGTGTTTTACAGATCTTTTCCTGTAATTGATATCTAGTCTCATAGCATTGTGGTCGGAAAAGATACTTGATACAATTTCAATTTTCTTAAATTTACCAAGGCTTGATTTGTGACCCAAGATATGATCTATCCTGGTGAATGTTCCATGAGCACTAGAGAAAAATGTGTATTGTGTTGTTTTTGGATGGAATGTCCTATAAATATCAATTAAGTCCATCTTGTTTAATATATCATTTAAAGCATGTGTTTCCTTATTTATTTTCATTTTGGATGATCTGTCCATTGGTGAAAGTGGGGTGTTAAAGTCCCCTACTATGAATGTGTTACTGTCTATTTCCCCTTTTATGCCTGTTAGTATTTGCCTTATGTATTGAGGTGCTCCTATGTTGGGTGCATAAATATTTACAATTGTTATATCTTCTTCTTGGATCGATCCCTTGATCATTATGTAATGTCCTTCTTTGTCTCTTCTAATAGTCTTTATTTTGAAGTCTATTTTGTCTGATATGAGAATTGATACTCCAGCTTTCTTTTGGTTTCCATTTGCATGGAATATCTTTTTCCATCCCCTTACTTTCAGTCTGTATGTGTCTCTAGGTCTGAAGTTGGTCTCCTGTAGACAGCATATATATGGGTCTTATTTTTGTATCCATTCAGCCAATCTGTGTCTTTTGGTGGAAGCATTTAGTCCATTTACATTTAAGGTAATTATCAATATGTATGTTCCTATTCCCATTTTCTTAATTGTTTTGAGTTTGTTATTGTAGGTCTTTTCCTTCTCTTGTGTTTCTTGCCTAGAGAAGTTCCTTTAGCATTTGTTGTAAAGCTGGTCTGGTGGTGCTAAACTCTCTCATCTTTTGCTTGTCTGTAAAGGTTTTAATTTCTCCATCAAATCTGAATGAGATCCTTGTTGAGCAGAGTAACCTTGGTTGCAGGGTTTTCTCCTTCATCACTTTAAATATGTCCTGCCAGTCCCTTCTGGCTTGCAGAGTTTCTGCTGAAAGATCAGCTATTAACCTTATGCGGATTCCCTTGTGTGTTATTTGTTGTTTTTCCCTTGCTGCTTTTAATATGTTTTCTTTGTATTTAATTGTTGATAGTTTGATTAATATGTGTCTTGGCATATTTCTCCTTGGATTTATCCTGTATGGGACTCTCTGTGCTTCCTGGACTTGATTAACTATTTCCTTTCCCATATTAGGGAAGTTTTCAACTATAATCTCTTCAAATATTTTCTCAGTCCCTTTCTTTTTCTCTTCTTCTTCTGGAACCCCTATAATTCGAATGTTGGTGCGTTTAATGTTGTCCCAGAGGTCTCTGAGACTGTCCTCAGTTGTTTTCATTCTTTTTTCTTTATTCTGCTCTGCAGTAGTTATTTCTACTATTTTAGCTTCGAGGTCACTTATCTGTTCTTCTGCCTCAGTTATTCTGCTACTGATCCCATCTAGAGTCTTTTTCATTTCATTTATTGTGTTGTTCATCATTGTTTGTTTCATCTTTAGTTCTTCTAGGTCCTTGTTAAATGTTTCTTGCATTTGTCCATTCTATTTCCAAGATTTTGGATCATCTTTACTATCATTATTCTGAATTCTTTTTCAGGTAGACTGCCTGTTTCCTCTTCATTTGTTAGGTCTGGTGCGTTTTTATCTTGCTCCTTCATCTGCTGTGTGTTTTTCTGTCTTCTCATTTTGCTTATCTTACTGTGTTTGGGGTCTCCTTCTTGCAGGCTGCAGGTTCGTAGTTCCCGTTGTTTTTGATATCTGTCCCCAGTGGCTAAGGTTGGTTCAGTGGGTTGTGTAGGCTTCCTGGTGGAGGGGACTAGTGCCTGTGTTCTTGTGGATGAGGCTGGATCTTGTCTCTCTAGTGGGCAGGTCCACGTCTGGTGGTGTGTTTTGGGGTGTCTGTGGACTTATGATTTTAGGCAGCCTCTCTGCTAATGGGTGGGGTTGTGTTCCTGTCTTGCTAGTTGTTTGGCATAGGGTGTCCAGCACTGTAGCTTGCTGGTCGTTGAGTGAAGTTGGGTGCTGGTGTTTAGATGGAGATCTCTGGGAGATTTTCACCATTTGATATTATGTGGAGCTGAGAGGTCCTTGTGGACCAGTGTCCTGAAGTTGGCTCTCCCACCTCAGAGGCACAGCACTGACTCCTGGCTGCAGCACCAAGAGCCTTTCATCCACACTGCTCAGAATAAAAGGGAGAAAAAGTAGAGAGAAAGAATTAGTAGAAGTAGGAAGAAAGAAAGAAAGAGAGAGAGAAAGGAGGGAAGGAAGGAAGGAAGAAAGAAAGAATGAAGGAAAGAAGGAAAGAAAGGAGGGAGGCAGGGAGGAAGGAATGAGGGAAGGAAGGAAAAAGGAAAGAAAGAAAGAAGATACAGTAAAATAAAATAAAGTATAATAAAGTTATTAAATTAAAAAATAATTATTTAGAAAGAAAAAAAGGGACGGATAGAACCTTAGGACAAATGATGGAAGCAAAGCTATACAGACAAAATCTTACACAGAAGCATACACATACACCCTCACAGAGAGAAGTAAAGGGGAAAAAAATCATAAATCTTGCTCTCAAAGTCCACCTCCTCAATTTGGGATGATTCGTTGTCTAAATGAGGGAAGGAAGGAAGGAAGGAAGGAAGGAAAGAAAGAAAGAAAGAAAGAAAGAAAGAAAGAAAGAAAGAAAGAAAGAAAGTAAAGTATAATAAAGTTATTAAAATTAAAATTAATTATTAAGAAAAAAATTTTAAAAAAAAATGGACAGATAGAACCCTAGGACAAATGGTGGAAGCAAAGCTATACAGACAAAATCTCACACAGAAGCATACAGACTCACAAAAAGAGGAAAAGGGGTAAAAATCATAAATCTTGCTCTCAAAGTCCACCTCCTCAATTTGGGATGATTCGTTGTCTATTCATGTATTCCACAGAAGCAGCGTACATCAAGTTGATTGTGGAGCTTTAATCCGCTATTTCTGAGACTGCTGGGAGAGATTTCCCTTTCTCTTCTTTGTTCTCACAGCTCACAGGAGCTCAGCTTTGGATTTGGCCCCGCCTCTGCGTGTAGGTCGCTGGAGGGCGTCTGTTTTTTGCTCAGACAGGACGGGGTTAAAGGAGCAGCTGCTTCGGGGGCTCTGGCTCACCCAGGCCGGGGGGGGGGGGGGGGGGGGGGGGGCAGGTAGGGGGGGGGGGGCCTGCGGCGGCAGAGGCCGGCGTGATGTTGCACCAGCCTGAGGCCCGCCGTGCGTTCTCCTGGGGAAGTTGTCCCTGGATCCCGGGAACCTGGCAGTGGCGGGCTGCACAGGCTCCTCGGAAGAGGGGTGTGGATAGTGACCTGTGCTCGCACACAGGCCCCTTGGGGGCGGCAGCAGCAGCCTTAGTGTCTCCCGCCCGTCTCTGGGGTGCGCGCTTTTAGCCGCGGCTCGCGCCCGTCTCTGGGGTCCGCGTTTTTAGCCGCTCGCGCGCGTCTCTGGAGTTCCTTTAAGCAGTGCTCTTAAACCCCTCTCCTCGCGCACCAGGAAACAGAGAGGGAAGAAAAAGTCTCTTGCCTCTTCGGCAGCTCCAGACCTTTTCCCGGACTCCCTCCCGGCTAGCCGTGGTGCACTAACCCTTTCAGGCTCTGTTCACACAGCCAACCCCAGTCCTCTCACTGCGCTCCGACCAAAGCCCGAGCCTCAGCTCGCAGCCCCGCCCGCCCCGGCGGGTGAACAGACAAGCCTCTCGGGCTGGTGAGTGCCGCTCGGCACCGATGCTCTATGCGGGAATCTCCCCGCTTTGCCCTCCGCACCCCTGTTGCTGTGCTCTCCTCCGCAGCTCCGAAGCTCCCCCCTCCGCCTCCCGCAGTCTCCGCCTGCGAAGGGGCTTCCTAGCGTGTTGAAACCTTTCCTCCTTCACAGCTCCCTCCCACTGGTGCAGGTCCCGTCCGTATTCTTTTGTCTCTGTTTTTTCTTTTTTTCTTTTGCCCTACCCAGGTACATGGGGAGTTTCTTGCCTTTTGGGAGGTCTGAGGTCTTCTGCCAGCATTCAGTAGGTGTTCTGTAGGAGTTGTTCCACGTGTAGATGTATTTCTGGTGTATCTGTGGGGAGGAAGGTGATCTCCGCGTCTTACTTTTCCGCCATCTTCCCCTCCGCCCCCTGGATCATCTTTACTATCATTATTCTGAATTCTTTTTCAGGTAGACTGCCTATTTCATCTTCATTTGTTAGGTCTGGTCGGTTTTTATCTTGCTCCTTCATCTGCTGTGTGTTTTTCTGTCTTCTCATTTTGCTTATCTTACTGTGTTTAGGGTCTCCTTCTTGCAGGCTGCAGGTTCGTAGTTCCCGTTGTTTTTGATATCTGTCCCCAGTGGCTAAGGTTGGTTCAGTGGGTTGTGTAGGCTTCGTGGTGGAGGGGACTAGTGCCTGTGTTCTGGTGGGTGAGGCTGGATCTTGTCTTTCTGGTGGGCAGGTCCACGTCTGGTGGTGTGTTTTGGGGTGTCTGTGGATTTATTATGATTTTAGGCAGCCTCTCTGCTAATGGGTGGGGTTGTGTTCCTGTCTTGCTAGTTGTTTGGCATAGGGTGTCCAGCACTGTAGCTTGCTGGTCGTTGAGTGAAGTTGGGTGCTGGTGTTGAGATGGAGATCTCTGGGAGATTTTTGCCATTTGATATTATGTGGAGCTGGGATGTCTCTTGTGGACCAGTGTCCTGAAGTTGGCTCTCCCACCTCAGAGGCACAGCACTGACTCCTGGCTGCAGCACCAAGAGCCTTTTATCCACATGGCTCAGAATAAAAGGGAGAAAAAGTAGAAAGAAAGAATTAGTAGAAGTAGAAAGAAAGAAAGGAAGAAAGAAGGAAAGAAAGAAGGGAGGGAGGGAGGGAGGAAGGCAGGAAGGAGGGAAGGAAGGAATAAAAGAAAGAAAGAAGATAAAGTAAAATAAAATAAGAAATATAATAAAGTTATTAAAATAAAAAATAATTATTAAGAAAAAAAATTAAAAAAACAAAAACAGATGGATAGAACCCTAGGACAAATGGTGGAAGCAAAGCTATACAGACAAAATCTCACACAGAAGCATACACATACACACTCACAAAAAGAGGAAAAGGGGAAAAATCATTAATCTTGCTCCCAAAGTCCACTGCCTCAATTTGGGGATGATTTGTTGTCTATTCAGGTATTCCACAGATGCAGGTACATCAAGTTGATTGTGGAGCTTTAATCCGCTGCTTCTGAGGCTGCTGGGTGAGATTTCCCCTTCTCTTCTTTGTTCTCACAGCTCCCAGGGGCTCAGCTTTGGATTTGGCCCCGCCTCTGCGTGTAGGGCGGGCGTCTGTTCTTTGCTTAGGCAGGACAGGGTTAAAGGAGCAGCTGCTTCGGGGACTCTGGCTCACTCAGGCCGGGGGT